>NW_027328791.1:632084-948126 GCF_048564905.1 Vicugna pacos
ACTCCGTAACTACTCTTAAAGAATTTTGTAAACCTGGGTCTGCCCAGATGTTTGCAAACAGGAAAGGTACTCCAATCACTTGACCGGTATGGGAAGCAGAGGCTGGTCAGCCTATTCTGTAAAACTCAGAGAGTAAATATTTTCAGTTTTGCAGATCATTTTGTTGTAACCATGCAGGTCTGCAATAAGAAAATGAAGAGCACTGGGAGACAGGAAACAAATGGGCATGCCCACACCCTCCCTTCCACTCAGGGCAGCTTCTCTGTGGTGGGGAGATTTTCCACAATGACTTGTTTCTTTGTTTCCATTGGTTTCTTTGTTTCCAACTTACTGCTCAAGCTCAGAACTTCAAGTGAGCCTGGTCCTTCAGCATCCATGCAGAGAGAAGGCTGAGCGGGGGTGGGGACCCCACCTGACAGAGAAGAGAGATGGCTTGTCACCATGACATGAGACAATCACAACTTCCGGGGAGAAAGGGAACAAAGAGAAGGGAGGGGAAGAGCAGTGGGACCCCTGGATCACCTGCCAGGCTTGCTCTTCCTCCACGGCCACCCTGGGGGCCTGGGTGGTGTTGGAACTCAGCTACAGTGATTTGGCTGAGGGGACTCAGGATAATGGACCCTCCGTCTCCACATCGGGTTCCAAGCTCAGCCCCTCTAGCTCTACGCTCTGAGTTTCTGGAACTCACCTGGAATAATACATGATCAGGCCAGACCCAGAGCCCAAACACGACAAGGGTCACGTGGGGTTGTAACCCCATGCTCAGTGGTCGGGGTCTCCTTGCAAATCTGCAGAAATCCCTGTTATGCCTCATTCCTGGGAGAAACCCCACATCTCCTCATACTCTGTCTGTTCTACTCTTGAGGCTATTGTCCTGGAGGGATGCAGAGTCCTTGAACCTGGCCCTCCAAACGTACATAAGCAGCCTGTTCAATAAAACAAATTATGCACTTTTCCACATTTGCTAGGTTTTTGATTCCAGAAAGGCTGTGGGACTCTTTCTCACTGTCTCCTGTGCCCCCACCACTTGGTGGCCCTCTCCTCATGGAAACACGATTTCCCACAACTGCACCCTGCCTCCAAGCTTGTCAGAGGGGAGTGACCCACAAAGACACAGGTGTTTTTGCGGATCCTGTCCCCCAGCAGAAAGCCTACTCCTGGAGCCACGGACAGGGTTCTGGCCTCCTGAGCCGCTCAGCTCTAATTCAAAGCCTAAATTGGGGACCCCGAACATTGCTGAATGACTTTCTGAGTCACCTTGGCCGGAGGGGCCTGATTTTTCGTTCCAGGAATGGATGTAGTGCAGCCTCCATTTTCAGGACTGACATACATGATGGATCTAGCTTCCCCAACTGCACCCCAGGAAGGAGAGGCCCTTCCATTCCACTGGTTAGAAACCCATCCCAGGGGAGTTCCAAAGCACCACATCGCTGTCAGGTCCAGCATCCCTACAGAGTGGCCCCTCCCCCTGATTGAGCCCCTTCCCTGGGCCTTCCCTGCCCTGATATGACCACACCCCAGGTGGTGCTGGGGAAGGCAGGGAGCGCAGTGACGTGTGGGGGGAGCAGAGCCCCTTGCTCTGGAGTGAGGGTTCTTGGGGAGACCACAGAGCAAGGCACACACCACCCCCAACCTATACCCCAAACTCTTAGCCCAGCCAACACAGGGGCCGCTCTGCGCTCTCTCACCGTGTCTCTCCTCTGAGACTGCACCCAACCCGGCATCTGGCACCCCAGCCCTACCTCCCCTCTTATGACAGATCCCGTCTTCATGGAAACTGCCTAGCAGAGCGTATTCAAGGCCGGCAGCGGGCCTGGCGGATCTGCATTTCAGGTGCCCTACCTGGCCAGCCGTGCGTGCTTGGGCTCAGTCCTCTATCTTGCCCACCGGCAGCCTAGGTCCATGTCCGGTGCAAGGGGAGGCCGCGGAGCCCAGGCTAATCCCCACACACAGACAGGTGAGGGTGCCCCCGCCCCGCTGCCCAGCTGCCCGGCTGCCCGGCTGCCCCGCTGCCCCGCTGCCCCTTGCCCCGCCCACTGGTGGCTGCACCGCCCCAGCCTCCGGCCGGCGCCACCTGCAGGTGAGGATGTCCGCGCGGCCCCGCCCACCCCGGCCCCGCCCAGCTGTCCCATAAGCCTCCCCCCACCCCCGTGCTGGCCGTGCCCTGGCTCCCATTGGCTCCACAAGGTCTGCCCTCGCACATCTAGACTCGGGAGGACGCACGACGCAAGCGCTAGGGGAGGGCCCCGCGGCGTTGCCATGGTTACAGGCGCCGCGCTCCGCACGGGCCACAGTGAGCTTCTGGGGCGGGGAGCGGGCTCCGGAAGTGTGTAGCTGCCAGGGACCATGGCGGTGCTTGCTGCTGGGGTTGGCGGCTTGCTTGGCCGGGCGACTAGTTCTGACCTGGTCAGTAGGCGGCCGACATCCTGTCTGGGGCTGCGTCCCACAGAAGGTAAACGTACGTCCGCGCCGTCGGCGGGTCCGGTGGACATGAACCGTGGTGGGATCGGGGTTGGGGTGGTGGCCGGGGAGGGCTATGGTGCCGGGGAGCGTTTTGGGGCGGGGTGGGGCAGGGCTTGGGCACAGCCTCAAGCTTTCCTCCCCCTTAGGCCCTGGGGCTGGGGCCGCGAGTCTGGGTCTCCCTTGGTGGCTGCGTCCTCCCAGAACCCCCCGGGAAGGGCAGGCGGAGAACCCATCTTAGATGAAGCGGGGCCTTACCCGGGTTTTGAAGAGCCCCAGAATCAGATGTTGGAATGGGGTGGTTTATCAGCCTTGTTTATCTGCAGGGAAATTTCAGTTCATTCCAGATGTTGGTTCCTTCAGTCAACTTCAGGAATAAGACATAAGGGTCAGTGCCGATAAGCAGTTATCTAGGGCTTAACTCAAAATAAACTATGCGGGGTGTAGGGATGGTAGATGGGACCCTCTCTCTTGAAGTTAGCAGTCTTATGGGATTAGAGGCCCTGGCTGAGGATTACATCCTCATGTGCAGTAATGGAGATTGTGAGAAGCACACAGAGAAGGGAGGGGTGTGGTGGCGGTAACTCATTACAGAATCCAGGACCCTTGCCTGGCTCTAGTGTAGAAGAGTCTCACCTAGGATAGGGCAGCAGTTATCAAAGTGTATCCAAGGCCCCTGAGGTGCAGGACCATTTTTATAGAAACGCCGGGATGTCACCTGCCTTTTGCACACTCTTACTCTCCCGAGTCCCTGTGGGGTTTTCCAGGGAAAACTTGGCCTGTGATATCAAAAAACAGGGAATGCAGAGGCAGATAGGAGAATTCAGCTCTCACCAGTCCAAAAGAGATTTGCAGAAATTAAAATCACTGCTATTTTTCTCACTAATGATTTTTGTTTTGAAAAATAGAATTATATTTTGTTTAAGAGTATTAATGGTAACATACAGCAGATTGTTAATATTTTTAAGTGAATTGATGCACTTTTTCTAACTTCTTATTCAACTTCTAACACAGGAAATATTGATAGATTTAACTCACATAAATAGCAGCCTTTTGGGGTTCTCAGTAATTGTTAAGAGTGTATAGGGTTCTGTAGAACAAGAAGTTTGTGAGCCCCTGGAGAACGGGTGTTCAGGTGATAGTCAGGTGCTTAGTGGTGTTAGACGGGCGCCAAGATGTCTTCCGCAACTGCTCCTGGACTTGAAGTAATTGGCCACATGGATATGGGCGGGCAGTGCCTCCACTTTACAAACCAGAAGCTGCTGAATGTGTCTGGAGTCTAGGCCATGGGCTGTGCAGGGATTCCCATTGTATCTGTTCTATCTAAGCCGGGATTCCTGTGAAGAGGCCTGGCCCTGAAGACCCGCTCTCCTTTGCTCCCTGCCAGGTACCTTCTGTTTGACTTCAACCTTCCAGAGGGCTTCAGCCTCCGTAGGAACATCTGCATCCACATTGCCTTCCTCCTGAAGACCCTGCTGAAGATGGAGGAGCCGGTACTGGGGCCACCTCTACCACTGGCAGAGCCCCAACATCAACCAGGTCTGGATTCCCTGGTCCGACTCCTTTGACCTCCCAAGTCTCAACAGAAACATCCCTGCCATTGAGTACGAGCAGTTCATTGCAGGTGAGGTGGTGGTCTTTTAACTGGGGCCAGATGGTCGTTGTTCTGGTTACGATCTGAACATCGGGCCATCTTACTTTGGGCTTGTCAGTCTGCTTAGGGGCCTTGCTCATATTTCCCACACTGCAGGTGAATTTGGTTTTTCCATAGTTTTTTCGGGAAATCAATTTGAAGTGTATGAACTCTATGTCCCCTCACCTCTGAAAATCCTGGCCTCCTGGTGAGATGGAGCGATGACAAGGAGGCCACTGCCACAGATCTTGTCCCAGAAGGACTCGCTCCCTGTGCACTCAGGGCTGTTCTTACCTGTAGGAAAACGATGTGTGTGTAGCATGGGCGACGTGCTGGTGTAATGTAACTGCCCATCCAGTATAATTTGGTCCTGCTCAAGCTACACATTTTAAGTTTTGTAAGAGGGAAGACTTCAAGATTTTCTTTGAATAAAGGTATTTAGAGCTTATCAATTTTTTTAAATTGAAATGTGGTTGATTTACAATGTTTTGTTAGTTTCAGATATACAGCTGTTTTGTTAGTTTCAGGTATACAGCATAGTGATTCAGTTGTACATATACATAGTCTATTCTTTTTCAGGTTCTTTTCCATTATAGGTTGCAAGATACTGAATATTTTTCCCTCTGTTCTACAGTGAATCCTTGTCGTTTGTCTGTTTTACATATACTAATTTGTATCTGTTAATCCCAAACTCCTGTTTGCTTTATAAGTCTGTGAATCTGTTTTTGTTTTATAAATAAGTTCATTTGTATCATTTTTTTAAAATTCCACATATAAATGATATCATATGATACTTGTCTTTGTCTGACTTATTTCACTTAGTGAGATAATCTCCAGTTCCCTCCAAGTTGCTGTAAATGGCCTTATTTCCTTCTTTGTTATGACTGAGTAATATTCTGTTATATCTAAATACCACATCTTTATCCAGTCATCTGTCAGTGGACGTTTAGGTTGCTTCTATGTCTTGGTCATTTTAAACAGTGCTCCTGTGAACTTTGAGGTGCAGGTATCTTTTGGAATTAAGGTACCCTCTGTATATATGCCCAGGAGTGGGATTGCTGGATTAGGTGATAAGTTTTTTTTTTTTTTTGTCTTTTGAGGAATCTCCATACTGTTTTCCATAGTGACTGCACCAAACTACATTCCCACCAACAATGTAGGAGAGTTTCCTTTTCGCACACCTCTCCAGCATTTATGGTTTGTGGACTTTTGAATGATGGCCATTCTGACTGGTGTGAGATGATAACATTGTAGTTTTGAGCTGCATTTCTCTGATAATTGAGCGATATTGAGCATTTTTTTATATGTCTATTGGCCATTTGTGTGTCTTCATTGGAGAATTGCTTGTTTAGTTGTTCTGCAGATTTTTGGATTTGGTTGTTTATTTATTTCTTATTCAGTTGTATGAACTATTTATATAGTCTAGAAATTAAGCCATGGTCAGTCTCATCTTTTGCAAATATTTTCTCCCATTCCATAGGTTGTCTTTTTGTTTTACTTATGGTTTCTATTGCTGTGCAGAAGTTTATAAGTTTAATTAGGTCTCATTTATTTATTTTGGCTTTTATTTCTGTTGCTTGGGTTGCTGAGATTGCCCTAGGAAAACATTGCTGAGATGTGTGTCAAATAATGTTTTGCCTATGTTTCCTTGTGAGAAGTTTATAGTGTCTTGTTTAATATTTAAGTCTTTAAGTCATTTTGATTTTGTTTCTTTTTGGTTTTTTTGTGACTCTATTGTATGCTTTTGATTTGTGGTTACCTTATTCTTCAAATATATCAACCCATTACTATATCTATTTCCTTTAGACTGATAATCACGTAGGCTCCAACACATCCTAAGAGTAACGAAGAAAAAAAAGAAAGAAAAAAAATCTATATTTTCTTGCTCCCCTCTCCCATTCCCACCTTTTTTTATTTTGATGTCCTTTTTTTTTTTTTACATCTTTATGTTTATCCTCTTGTAACTCGTTATTGCATTTCCAACTATGGTTTTCCTGTTTCTAGAGCATCCTGCTTCCTTTGTGTTTAGAATAGAAACTTTTAATGTCTCTGTTAGGTTCAATATTGCTGAATTATCTCCCCTCCCCCTCTCCCCTCCCCCCACCCAGGCTTCTGAAAACTCAGTCCAGGAAAGCTAAACCATTCTAGCCTTCATCGGTTCTGGGAAAGCAATCTTCAGAGTGGGAAAAAACATTGAAAAATAATATTCTGTGAGTTGCTTTCTACCCTTGCCCAGAGATGAGAAACATCTGAAGGTGGAGGAAAAAAGTTGGAGGTGGGGAACACAAAGTCTTTTCTCCTTTTGCTACTGAAAAAATGATTTCTTTTGTAATTAGTCATGGTGCTCTTTAAATTGGTGAGATCGAGATTCCACAGCTTCAGCGCCTGTGAATAACAAGCTGGGAGAAAGCTCTCCAGGGCCCCTGCAGTGGGAAAGGCAGCCCCTCTGAGCACCTGTTATTCTGTATTCTTCCTGCCTCCACACGGTTTCGCTAGGCACCGTGCAGGACAATGCAGTAACCCAAGGTGGAGGACAGGGAGACCCCTGCTGTGTGGCGAGCCACAGGAGCCCACACTTGAAGGACAAAATGTAGAGTAGTGGGGCGGTCATAGGAACAGACGATGGTTGAGACCCAGGATAGTGTCCTGGAGTCCAGCAGCCAAGGTTGGTGGGGCAGATGGGGCCCTGGAGCATGGGCAGTCCTTGAGGGATCTGAAGCAAAGATAGGAACCAAGAGACTGGATTCGTGTGGGGGTACAGCTCCCCTTGGAGTCTGCGGGGCAGCTCAGTGAGCCCAGGGGAAGCGGGCACTTCCCCAAAGCTGGGTTGACAGGTCACAACCAACTCACTGGGGACCGAGAGGCACTGAGTCATTTTTAACTTTTTGTCCCTCTTCCTGGAAAAGAAACTACTGCCTGTTAAGTAGCCTGTGTCGAAAGTGAGAATAAAAGACATGAAGCAAGATTGCCTCAAAAGTCATCCATTGTGTAGTTGTTAATAAGGGTCAAATGCAAACTTGAATAGATGAAATGAATCATTCATCAGAGGATTTTAAAACCCTTTAAAATAAAAATTCTTGCTGCCTTTGTTCTTCATTTCAGGGTTCACTTGGTGATAATAATAGTAACCAAAGCAACAGCAAACCTGTACAGAGCTCTGTCCTGCTGTTCCAGGAACGCTGTGTTCACGACAGTCCAATGAGTAGGCACCACTATGAGTTCCACTTTAAAGGTAAGGACATTCATTATTCACACGGCTAATACATGGCAGAGCTGGGACTTGAACCCAAGCTGTCAAGCCCCAGAGCCCCCTCTCAGCCCCTTCACTGCAGCTCATCGCTTGGCATGCCCGACACAGGCCAGCATTTAAGAGCAGCCTGACCTTGGCCAAGGCTGCTTCAATGCTTGGTCTCTGTTTCCTCATCTGTAGAATGGGGGTGTGGGCAGTGAACTCTGTGAGCTCAGTGGTCACTTCCTCCAGCTCTGCTATTATTCTGCTTTGAGTTAGTTCGGTAAGTATCCGAGCCCCTACATGGCCCACACATGGGCTGGCCCTTTGCTAGACCGTGGGTTACGGAGAAAAGTAAGATCAGCCTGCTTCTCCGAGGAGCCGTTGTCCCTCCATGGGAAGCAGTTGCGAGGCCCAGGCTCCCTCGCTGGCAGTCAGGGGCTGGGCAGGATAGTCTGATAAGAGAAGATGGAGGCAGAGCCCCTCCGGGAACCGTTGTGGCCACACAGCTCTCAGTAGCTAGAGCCTCTGTGAAGGCTGCTGAGAGGGGAGTCCTCATGAGGCCAGTAGTCCCCCCAAACTAAGCCCTCAGGACAAAGATCCAGCCAACCCTTCAGTGTCACCATAGAGCCAGTCCATCCTCATCACTGTGCCTCTGTGCTCCTTTGTCCTGGGGCCTCTCTTCCCCCTACACCCAGAAGACTTTCCTCCCTCTCTTCTCTGAGTGTCCCCTCACTTCACCCGTGGTCCCTGCTTCCTGGGTAACCATCTCTGGAGTTGAAACTTTGCCCCCTCACACACCCCCGTTTGATCAGGAGCCTGGGTTGACCTCCTTGTGCTCACTTTCCACCTTCAGATCATTGCTCCTCCTCTCTTGGGAGCTCCCGGAAAACCCAGATCCTTTCCTAGCAGTGCCTACCACCCTGGCCTCCCTGCTCATCTGCCTCAGTCAGGAGCACCTGGACCACCAGCTCTGTATTGCCTCACCTCCTACCATCAAGATATCAAAGTTGATTCTCCCTCCACCACCCAGTATGATCATTTTAGGGTCTTCTTCTCCATCAGCCTGAGCCAGCAACCCCCCATTCACCCTATCCCCAGGCTCATACCCGGGCTTGTCTCCTTCCAGGGTCAAGCCTCTCTCGTTGAAGTGCCCACCTCTAGCCGTCCGGCTGCTTCTCCACCAGCCTCCCTGGCCCTCTTTCACCCTCACTGGGGCATCAAGCGCTGACTCCTCTGCTTTCCTGCCTGTCCACGTTCCTCTTACTTCCACTTCCCCACCTTCCAGCTCTGCATCCACAGTCAGCCCTCTGTTTATGACAAACAAAACCCCCTTGACCCTTGATCTTTTCAGTTCCTCACCAGGATGACTTCCATCTCGGTTCACCCAGCTCTATTTGTTCTGAGCCTGCAGGCAGCAGGCTCTCCCAGCACAGATTTCTAAGACTACAAATCAATGCCCAGCATGTTGCCACTGCCAGGCAATCCTCCAGGATTTCTCTAGTGAGCACATTTCCCCGCTTATCACTCAGTCATGTCAACATTCTCTGCTCTCTGCACACCTCTAAGTTTCCTTCTGTCTCTTCCCTGACTCCCAGCAGATGGCCTTGCCTCCTGCTTCAGAGAGAATGACATGTTACTGGAAAGGAACTCGCTCACCTGCAGCAAATCTGCTCACCTCACCTTTTATCTGTCTCTCTCCCACCTGGACTCTAGCTGTAGTTGTTCTTAATTTAGTGAGTTTAGTTGACATATATATACACAGTTAAAAGCATAGCACACTATAGGCTACCTTCCAGGGCTTACTTTTTAAATTTAACATAGAGTGTGTGATTCATCCATTTTGTTGCATGTACCTGCAGTTCATTTGTTTTAACTGATCTTAAATATTGTGTGTGTGAAAATAACACAAGAGAATGGTAAGCCAGGATTCAGGATGCTGGTTACTTCCTGTGAGAGGAGGCCAAGAGCAGGATAGGGAAAGAGGACACAGTATGTCACTGTCAATATTCCTGTTATGATGCTGGGTGATAAGTTCATAGCTGTGTCTTATAATACTAATTTTAATACATAAATACCTCTGACAGGCACCTGCGATGAGAATGTTTCATGAACCAAGACATACAATGGATAATATTACATCATTATTGTTATGTAATCTTGTTATATTATACATTAATCATAATCTTACATTATTTGTTATGGGTTATATGTTATATAGGTGCATGAATTATATATTATGTATATAAACACCTACATATGTATTATATACTGTCTGCTAATAAATAAACAGAACATAATATGCTAGTATATCTTCTATTATGTATAATTTAATAAATAATATCATACTATATCCTGTTATATGACATGGCACATAATCTTTAATAAAATAAGAAATCTGTCAATATATATTGGTAATTAATAAAATTTTTTTAAAAAAGCCCACAGCTTTTAACGCCGACACCACTCCAGCTGTCACTATCTTTCCTCTTCCCTTTCATGGTCGTGGTCCTCACGGTGCTATCCGTTCCCCCTTTCATCTCCTTATCCTGAACCTTCCTCCTCCTCCCTTCGCATGCTGGCTTCTGCCCCGTGGTACCTCTAGTCACCAGCGGCCTTTGGGGCACTGATTTGCGGGCACGGTCTCAGGCCCCAGCTCACCTGGGTGTCCGCCGCCTCTGCTACCGCTGGTGGGGGAGGGGCAGGGGGCAGAGTGCACCTCTTGTCCTGGAAGAGAACACAGCACAGACTCAGTGACCAGAAGCAGGTGTGGCCGGGACCTGCAGGACTTGGGGGAGAGCCAGACTGTCTGCATCCAGACCGGGGGCACTTGGAGTGTGAAGAAACCCAGTCCTCACTGTCCCTGAAGTGAGGAAAACACCCTCAGGTGAGTTAAAGTGCTTATGACATAGGTCTGTTGGATGGAAAGGACAAACGGGCCCCTAAGGGGAGGTTAGTTGATGCTCCAGGCCCCACGAAAGCCCTAAGGGCTGGCTGGGAAGCAGGCTGGACGCTCCACTGGACCCAGTGTCCCCTCGGGGGTGGGGCCTTCCGGAACAAGCAGAAAGCCCTCGGTCTCTGGGGGGAACGCGGCAGTGTGGGAGCATCCCTGCAGCGAGTCAAGTGAATTCAGGGCCTGTGGGATCCGTTTGTATGGCCACATCGAGCCTCAGCAGAA
This sequence comes from Vicugna pacos, assembly GCF_048564905.1. Taxonomy (NCBI): domain Eukaryota; kingdom Metazoa; phylum Chordata; class Mammalia; order Artiodactyla; family Camelidae; genus Vicugna; species Vicugna pacos. The sequence goes on from NW_027328791.1 coordinate 642,585, forward strand.
GCCAAAGCAGGTGTGGATTCCTGTCTCTCCAGCTGTCATTTTCGTGTCTGAGTGCCAGGCTTCAGACCCGATCCCCTGGGGCGCTAAGACAGTTATAGACAGAGGCGGCTCGGGGAGGCCCCAAGAGGGCGGTACTGGCCTTCCTGCCGACACAATTACACGAAGATCAAACAATCCATCGATGGGAAGAAAATAAGAACCATGATCACATCTGGACCCCAAGCTTAGATGTGGTATATGGGTGACATTTATCGACAATCCAGTGAGGTTCTGGCCAGGGCAGCAAGCCAGGAGTGACACTGAGGACCATCATTGTGAGGCTGGACTGGGGGTCTGCAGGCTCCTCCCAGGAGAAGCCTCAGTGTTTGGGAGGTGGCTAACATGCCTCCTTCGTGTCACCAGCAAGTGGTGCCACCTGCAGAAAATCAGCTGTAATCCTGGGATGGATCAGCCCTGAGTGATATGATAAAGGCTCCTACAAGAGGGGGCACCTGATGGACAGTGAACCAACCAACAGGCTGATGAGATTCCCACCTGTGTTTATCGTGCTTTCGTAGCCAAGAGTGAGGAGAGAGTTGAATGGCTCACCATGAATATTTTAACAACTTGAGAGGGTTCCATGTCTCGCTGCATTTAAGTGTCACCTGGAGGAATTCAGGCAGTGTTTAGACCCAGGGGAGGCTAACGGCCTCTTAGTTCCTCATCAACCTGGCAAGCCCACCAACCCTCTATGGCCAGACCTTGTCAAGTCCCTTCCCTTGTTAGAACAAAACCTTTTCCACGCACGCCTGTGGTAAGCTTTTGTTTTTTTTAATTAATGGGAATGAAGATACTTTACAGCCTCCTCAGACCTTTCCTTAGGGCTTCTCGCCTTAGACCCCGGCAAGAGGGCCCGCTGCCCTCAGTCCTGCACTGCAGACGGTCCCCCTGGCCCTGACACTTCCTCTGGCCACGCCCTCCATTGGGTGGAGTCAGCAGGGCCAAGGGGACATGGTCATTGGCTCCTTTCCGTGCTCTATAAACCCAGGACCCCGAATGCCCTGCCTCAGCAGCCCCTGATCCATTTCTAGTGCCTGCATCTGCTCTCCCCGGAATTCAGATTCCCAAGACTCACAGAGAGGCCAAAGGGCAGCTGTTTGCATGGAGGTTATAGGCAGAGCCGGAAGTGAATTCTGAGTGTCCCCCTGTGCACATCCAAGGCCCCTTATGGCAAGGGATGGACACAGCATTGGGAAGAAAAGAGTTAGGCTAGTGATCAGAGTCTTGGAATCAGCTCTCCCCACACACTCACTTTCTTTGCAGGACTCCCCTGAGTCTGGGAATTCTAATTTTGAACCTGGCCTTCCCCCTGATAATGAATGTATATTTGTAAAGGTAGGACTTTAACCTACTGCACTTAAAATGTTTAGATATATAGGATGTGAGCTCCCAGGTATGCTCTGGAACTGCACTTCCAAAGGTCCAGAGCATTTTTGTTGGCTCTACTGAGACTGTAAGTGGCAAAGACCGTCTCCAGGGAGGAGGGGCTCCTGCTTCACGCTCCGAAGCCAGGATCTTCTGAGAGGATAAAACAATGGACACTGAGACCCTCAATTGTAAATAGATTTAGAATAAAGCCAAAGGTGTGTATGACGTGTGTGTGCGCACACAAGCACCTGGGGAATTGTGTCGTACGTGACTGTGAGTGTGTATGTGGCTGTGCGTGTGTGCGCCTGGTGATGTATGTGGTAGTGAGTATGCTATGTGTGTGTGTGCGCCTGAGGACGTGTGTGGTTGTGTGTATGCTATGTGTGTGTGTGGTACATGAGTCCATGTACGTGTGTGTGTATAGGGAAGTATGTGGAGCAAAGCCAGTGTGTCTGCACGTGTGTTTGTGTGTACGTGCATGCATTAGTTTTAACAGTAGAAGCTGTCTTTTAGAATTCTGAAGTAGTAAAATTTGTATGATGTCTTTCGCTGTATAATTCAAAATTAAAAAATCTTCAGTCACCAGAAATTTATTACCCCCCCGATTCTGATTTTTTTTTTCCATATTGGTATGTCTTCATTTTACTGATGAGGAAACTTAGCTTAGAGATGTTAACTGACTCAACCAAGGGCATGGAGCCCACGCGCCCAGGGCCAGGACGCAGTCCAAGCCACGCTGCTCCAGAGGCCTGGGGCCCTGCTCACGATTACACGTGGCCTCTTGGCAGGGGAACAGATTCTGATGGGCTGTGGCCAGCGTGCAGGCTGTCCAAGCCGGGGACTCGGGAAACCAGGCAGAGAGTACCAGACAGCAGACAAGAGTGAAGCCCTGCTCAGAAGTCAGAGAGGTTCCTAGGTCTTGGATGAGGAAGGAGGCTCACTGCTCATCCTTGATTCATTTGCTAGTGGCCAAATGGGACCAAGGCCCACGAGAGCACTTCTGGGAGCTGCCTGCCAAAACCTGGAAAAGGACTGCTCAGGACTGGCTCTGCAGTAGGAGCAGAGGAAGGAAATGTAGCCTCTTGGTGGACATTCTTGGTGATGGCAGTAGGAGGCCTAGCAGCCTTGTTATGGGGGTGGCAGGACAGGGTCCTCGTGGATGATTATTTTCAGGTGTCTTAAAAATCATTGTTTCATATATTGTATCCATTTTGTGGTTTATTTTAGGATGGTAAATATGGTCTCTTTTACTCCATATTAGCTGAATTGATTAATTTTTTATTGATAATTTTCTCTTCAATGATTTGGAAGGTATATTGCCTTTTAATGAAAATTCTCTCTAAACTTTTATAAATCATCTCTAAGTTCATAACTTTATATGTAATTGGACCAGTATTCCTATAACACTATCAAAAATGAAATAATCTATTAGATCCTGTTCCACAATAATGATAAATTTAGCATATTTTACCTCTCTGCTGTTCCAGATTGTGTGTGTGTGCGTGTGTGTGTGTGTGTATGTCCTCCAGTTACTACTTTTTGACAGTTGTTTTCAGTTTGTTATATTAACAATGAAAATATAGGTATAAACTTCTTGGATTTCATTCCTCACTACCACAATTTAATACCATGTCTTTCCCACTTTTGAGTCATTTACTTATCAGGATTTTCAAATCAACTGGACACATGATCCACTAAGTTTTTTTGAGTGCTGGACTTGGAACACTTTCATGTATATATGCAGTTTTATATTCTCCTTCTCAACAACTCTCAGTGTGTTGTTGATGGCCCAAGACTTGTTTTAAAATATGGCATTGTTTTTCATCACCAAAAAAACAAAAAAGTTTTCTTGATTTAAAGTCCTGTCTTTTTATGACTGGCTAGACTTGTCAGCTGGATAGAGATTTCCTTAACCTTCCTCCTTCTTTTCGCCATAACTCGGATTCATTGAGATGCATGTTTTTACCATTTCTCAGATGGGCTTCCACTTTGACTTCCGCTTTAAACCATCACCCCACTCTTTTTCTCCATGCTTATTCCTGAAAAAGTGAGCTCTCTATTGGATTAAAGATGGTTCCCGTCAGAGATGTGTGGCTCCCTGTCCAAAGGTCCAAATGAAGAGAAAAGGAAAGATTCCCGTTTCTGGTGGTTACATTTTGTCAGCTTAGAGATCTAGTTATCCGTGTGCCTGTGGTGAAATATGCAATATCTTGGTTCAGAGTTTCCTTTTTCCGGCTTACTAGGGGAGCCGTATTAGCTGCAGTCAAGGCACTGTGGCCGTTGTCAGGATCCCGGGGCTGAGGCAGCCCCTCTCCACCCTTGTTATTTTGATCTTGCAAACTGGGTCCCAGCTATGCGAACCCTGCACGTGGGTGGCCAGGATCGCCCCCCATGTGACGTGTCTCCAGTTCCTCGGCGTCCCTCACTGCTATCAGCTAGCTACAGTAAGTGCATGAGCTGGCTTCCACTGCGGTCCTTCCTCCTTCCTCTCCAGGCAGGCCCTCCTTTCCCACTAGTTGTCTCTATACCTACTGTCCTGCGCTACATAAGCTGAAGAAATTCCTCAGCGTTTCCAACAAGTAGATGGCGCTCTCCTATGTTTGGACTGCAGTGTTTGCAGTGGAAATTTAGGAGGTGGAAAGGAAGAGCTTGGGGGTTCTCCGTATCTAGGGGCTCCCTATCCAGCAGATTCAAGTAACAGTGGTTTGAAAATATTCATGGAAAAACAGAAAGTATCAAAAAGCAGCACTTGAATTTGCCATACACTGACAACTACTTACATAGCATTCATGTTGTATTAGATACCGTGAGTAATCTAGAGATGATTTACAGTACACAGGAGGACACAGCAAAAGAGAATGTGACAACGAATGTACGTCTATATTCATGTATAACTGAAAAATTGTGCTCTAAGCTGGAATTTGATGCAACATTGTAAAATGACTATAACTAAATAAAAAATATTTGTGTATATATATATAACTTACATGGGAGGTTGCGTGTAAGTTCCATGCAAGTCCTATGCCATTTTATACAAGAGGTGTCAGCATCCATAGATGTTGACGTCAGGGGGGAGTCCTGGAACCAGTGCCCCATGGTTACCAAGGGATGACTGGAAGTCCAGGCTCCTTATCCCAGCCTGTCAGGTCCCCACGTTGTCTGAATCCTACCTGTACCACACTTCCCTTGTCACTCTCCCCCAACCCTGGCAGACTGCCCTCTGATTCTTGAACAGGCCACACTCACTGCGCTTCATGTCTGGCCCCTAGAAATACCCATTACATTCTGAGCATGGCTCTGCTTTCACAAAATGGGCTGAATTTTCACTTGAGAAGACAGTGTGGAATTTCCTTTAAAAGTTGAAAATAGACAACTCATGATCCAGCCTTCCCACTCCCTGGCATATGTCAGAAGAAAACTCTAATTCAAAAAGTCACATGTACCTCAATGCTCACAGCAGCACTATTTATAATAGCCAGGACATGGCAACAACCCAAGTGTCCATCGACAGCTGACTGAATAAAGATGTAGTAGTATATGTATACACAGGAATACTACTCAGCCATTAAAAAGAACAAAATAATGCCATTTGCAGCAACATGGATGGACGTACAGATAGTCATTCTAAGTGAAGAAAGCCAGAAAAATGCCATATGATATCACTTATATGTGGAATCTAAAAAAAGACACTAATGAACTTAACTACAAAAGAGAAACAGACCCACAGCATACAGAAACAAACTTACGGTTACCAGGGAGAGAAGGGGATGAGAAGGGATAAATATGGGAATTGGAAAAGTGTCCCTCTTGGGGAGTTATTGAAATGTTAGCTATCTTGATTGTGGTGATGGTTTTCTGGGTGTAGACATCTATCAAATTGATCAAATAGGACATGTGAAATATGTGTAATTTACTATACAGGAATCATACCACAATAAAGGTGCCTGTAAAATAAAAAAAAACAAAAAACAAAAAAGTTTGGCGGCATTGTGTCCTACGTATTTATGTGTCTTTAGTGAGTGCGTCTTCAAGTTTCCGGTCTGCCATATTTTCTGAACCAGAAGTGACCTCTTCCCTTTTCTTTGATAAAAATGTCAGTGGGTGGCATTTATTCCCGTTGCTTCAACTTCTCTCTGTCCACTGATTATCTGTCAGATCTTTTCCAGCAAGGACATTTCATTTCAGTCCCAGAAATATACTTATAATTGACAAGTAGACATTCCCACTTGATTAGCCCATAAAAATCTCAAGTTCTGTATGTTTGGATTTACACTCGCTCAGAACTAGGTTTACTTCTTCAAACAATGGCATCACTATCCCATCTGTTTTCCGTGACATACATCTGGGAGTTTTCCTTTACTTTTCCACTCCCTCACCCCTGTCAGTACTACAATTCTATTCCTTAATGTCCCCCAACTAAGTCCCCGCCCCTCGCTCCCCACTGCATTAATTCCCACCCTTTGCTAGTCTCCCCAGTGCTGTTCTTTAGAGAGAACAATCCACTTTTCTCACTTTTAATGACTAATCTGTGTCACTCTCCTCCTTAAAACCCCAAAGAATTCCCCGTTGCGTATGTGAGGAAGTCCACGCTCCCTGATTTAACGTCCCACCTTCTCATCACCTAGTTGCTGCTTTTTTTCAGCCTCAGCTTCCGTTAGTTCCCCACAGCCTCTAGCCTCACTGACCTTCCTTCCCTAAGTGCAAAGTGCTCTTAGACACGACCAGACCTCTGCACTAGACACGCAAGCTGCCGAGATTCCCGTGCCCAGCACGCACTTTCCTGGTCTAGAGATTTGCTGGAATCCGTCAGATGTCAGTGCAGAAAGCATTTCCTCTCTGACACCTTCCCTACCTTCTAGAACCCTGCCTCAGGCAGTGCAAGAGCCCCTCTGAACATATAGTATATATGATGCCAAGTGAGTCTTACCACATTGTTTTGAAAACCTATTTAAATTTTTCTCTTCCACAACACACTGTGATCTCCTTGAGGGATGGGGGTCTGTGTGGTATTTGTCTAGACAGCTAATGTCTGGCACAGACCCCGGGCCATCGGAAACAGTCTGCTGACTCATCAAGAAGAATTGTCATCTTTGCAACGTATGAAAGACTACATGATCTCTGATCTCACACCATCCGTCAAGGGTCAAAATAATTTCACATAGAGCTACACAGGCAAGATATGTGTTTTCTTTTCCTCTTTGTGAGCCCGAGATCATAGGCATCCTGGAACGGAGGTGTCACTCAAAGCTGTCTGTCCCCTAGGCTCTCACGCCCAGCTTCAACATATTTTTTAGAAGTTGTATACGTGTATACGTGTACATCACCCCGTCTTAGAGTAAACGGTGCTTCAGCCTGACCAAGTTTAATGTCCATATAAAAATCAGAAATCTTCCAAACTGAAGCCTGAAGAAACATTTCCCTTTTGTCCTTCCAGTCTGTCTGCCATCTGCATCCCACATCCCCACTGCTCATCTGCGTCAGGCCACGTTCTATCTAGAAACATTTCCGGTGGGACACTTGGATAAGAACTAATTACAGCAGTAATGAAACTGGTCCCATGAATGTAGGCTCTGCACAACAAGGATGCTTTGACCGGAGGCCTCAGCAGCAGCCTGTAGGGTCTGTTCACGTTTTCTGCCTGGCTTCCCTGCAGATGTTGTGCAGAAAATCAAGCCTGCAGTTAAAGTCATAGAAGGCCCAAGAAATTCAGAAAAAATGGAGTGAGATTCATCTCCTTGGGAATATTTTTGAAAACCATCCACTAATAAGAAGAAGAGATTTAAGAGATTCGTTTCAGAGCAGATGATGTCCAACTGCAGGTGGGTCAGTTTTGTCATTGTTGCTCGCTAGTTGGCTTTCTGCTGCCTCTAACACGCCGCTTTTAAGAGAAGTGGCCTGAGTCGGCACTCAGAGCAGAAAGGTGAGCTGGGCCTGAAGACAGCCAAGCTCCTCTGCTGTGTAGTGACCCGCTGAGAAGGAAGGGTTGGCCCAGGGCTTCCTCTCTGTCCCTCAGTTATAAACTCTATGAAGGGAAAATGGAACAAAAATCTTAATTCAATATGGTATTGTCAAAGTATAAAAATAATTGTCTTTCGAGGGGATGGTATACTTCAAGGGGTAGAGTATGTGCTGGATCCAATTTGCGGTACCTCAATGTAAAAAAAAAATAAGAAAAAGTCTTTAAAAAAAGAAAAATAACAAAGAAGAAAAGAGATCACAAACAACCCCAGTTTAAAAAGAAAAAAAAGTCTTTTAAAAATAGTAGTCAGCAAGGTCTTTTGCTAGATTAGGAGTTTGGGATTAACAGGTACACACTACTATGTATAAAATAAATAACCAACTCTCAGGTCCTTAATAAATTATTTCAACCTGAATCCTTTTTCTTTTTTCCCCTAAGCAACCCGTGGAAGCCTCTGAAATTCTCAACTTATAAAAGAATTCATTTAAAGGTGGTTTGAAAGTTACTGGTTAAAACAGTTATTTGTGGTTCCATGAATATAGGTCTAGTAAGAAAGACAGACAGTAAACCAGTAAGCAAATAAATATATGATGTACTGCCAGGTACTAATAATGCCATAAAGAAACATAAAGCATATTAGGAGAGAAAATGTTTGAATAGGAAATATGTGCGTGCTATTTTAAATAATCTGGTCAGATAAGTCCTCTCTGAGGGTAAATAATTTGAACAAAGTCCTGAATAAAGCAAAAGAATAAGCCACGTAGGTAACAGACAAGAAAAGCCTCCCAGGCTGGAAGAAGTGTAAGTACGAGACTTGGAGTTAGAAACACAGCTGTCCTGGTGGGGACCATCGGGGTGGTGAAGATGGGCTGGAGCAGAACGGTGAGAGCTGAGGCTGCAGAGATCGGTGAGGGCCCGGATCACATAGGGCCTTGGTAGGGACTCTGGATATCCTTCTGAATACAATGGAAAATCACGAAAGTATTTTGCAAAGTGGAACAACTTGATCTGATTCATACTTTAATAAGACCATTGTGGGTAACGTATGGGGAATAAGCAATGGAAGCAGGGCAAGGTAAGCTGATGGGAAGCCAGTGGGAAGAGTGCTGCTGACCTGGAGAGAGACAACGAGGTTGAGCTGGGATGATGGCGGGAGACGGGCTGAAAGAGGGACACGATTTAACAGTAACGGTCACAGGCCTTAATGCTCGAGTTGGACACAGGCACAGAGTGGTACAGGGTGATGGGTATGTGATATTTGGGGATGAGCCACAGTTTTTGTGCAGAGACCTGACAGGAGAATAAAGTGGGGACGTTGACGTCGGTAAGAAAGGTTGGTGGGTTTTGAATTCCCCCTAGAGTCGCGTCTCTGTATCTCTGTAGATGACGTCAGCAGAGCAGGGATGGGTGTTCCTACTTCTGCAGAAAATTGCGTGTCCTCCTCATGGACTAATTCGAGAGGACGACCTGCCCATCCAATTGCAACATCTTGAATCTGCTTCTTTCTATCCAGGAAGAGATTTCCAACTAAGATGCCAATCAAAAATTCCTGTGTCCAGAGTTAGAGCTGTGTGCCTTTGGGAGGATCTCAGAGATGCCTCCACAGAGGCTCGGTGTGCTCTCTCTCCCTCAGAGCACACAGTTACCTTCAGTCCGCTGGGTCTCAGCAGAGAAGATTTCACACAGAGCCCCTCTCAGGCCCTGGGGACCAACCACCCGCTTGGCCGAGCTCTGAAAATGAGCACGAGTTCCGGGCAAAGGGCCTTCTCCAGGGGGCCATCTGGCAGATTACATGAGGACAGTGTACAAAAGAGTGGGAGGGTTAATGGTATAAATGCATTTTAATTTTTGCTCCGAAACTGATTCTGTCCTTCCGTTTTGTTAAGCAAGTGTTCTTAGGCCAGACATGATTCTACTTTTTTCTTTCTATTTGATCATCCAAGAGGTTTAGATAGGGGATTTGTTTTAGGATAAGAATCTTCAAAAAAAAACCTTGCAAATAGCGTCTTGTTAGGCATTTTGACAAGTGAATTCTCCAGGCAGTATTGAACCCCCTTGTTCCTCCAGGGGGTCTCAAAAGGTATACATGTTGCAATTCTGACCCAAAACCAATGAGCCTTTTCTTTTTTTAAGAACTTCACCATGGACAAAAGATGTCACTAAAGAAGGTGAGAAAAGAGCAGGTCCCCATAATCCAGAGTCCCTCCCAAAGAGCCCACAGAAGTAAAGAGGAGATGAACGAGAGAAACGTTTTATTTATGCACATGCAGGAGCCAACGAGAAAAGTACCTACCATGTTAAATGGTGAAAGTTAAAGGCTTTTTTTATCAACCTAACTTAATAGGGAAAAGGGAAAGGAGAGAATTGGCTTCCATGACAGGTTTTCTTCTACATCTTTTGAATCTCAGTTATCTTCAGTTTAAAGAGGTTTTGTATTAACCGTGAGATCTATCTGACTTTTCATTCCTCGAACTTTGTTCTTCTTTTTCAAGATTCACTCATGTATTCTGACCCCCTGGATTTTCCACGAGAATTTTAGATTGATTGTCAATTCCTGCAAAACACCACCTGGGATTTGGGTAGGCATTCTTTGAATCATTAGATCTATTCGTGGACTATTGTCATCTTAGTAGAATGAAGCCTTCTGCTCCATGAATATGGGACTATTCTCTTTGAATGTAGGTCTTAATTTCTCTCAACAGACTCTCTCATCTATTGTAGTCTTCAGTGTCCAAGTCGGGTACTTCTTGCTCACCTCTATTGGATGCTGATTCAGAAGAGACACGACCTCCTGGAGAACCTCTGCTTCCACTGAGCTGACATGGAACTGAGTCCTGAGAAGGCTTTAAATTCTTTTAAAAATAGGATTAATGTACTTTAATTACTCCATAGATGAGTAATGAATGGGTCACATTAGCATAGGATTTTTAATCCTTTTAGAATTAGTAGAGTAATACAGACAAATTACAAAAAATTGAAATATTGCCTAAAAGAGAAGAGATTTGTAATTCCCATCCACAGCGGTGACTGTCATGAATGATTTGGTGCTTATGTCTCAGTCTCTGTGTCTCTCAGGATGTCTCTCTCCATCTCTGTCTCTCACACACTCAGAATCAGATCAATTTCCATCTATATTGATTTCACACACATGTGGTCGTGCAGATGGGACCCTGGATGCAGAGAGTGGGTCTGCATACTTCCACCCTGAGGCCTCCCTTGACATTGGGTTGAGATCAGGCACCCACTTTTCCAACTGCACAGCATTCATTCATCCACATGAACCGGAACGAATGGACCCCATCCCCTCTCCATCAATATTAGTGTTGCTTTAATTCCGACTGTTTCAACCAGTGCTGTGATGAACACCCTTGAAAAGGCATCTTTGAATAGGTGTGTAAGGATTTTAATGGGATGAACTGTAAGTATCAGATCTTCTGGGGAAGAGATGCATCTGTGGCCCTTTGATGCGTCCTGCACCCTGTTCTTCTGAAGAGGAGCGTCCCTTCACTCTTTACTCCAGGGGATCTGCTGGAGCCTCTGCCTGCTTACATTGTCACCAGGGCTGGTTGTCACCTGACTAAAGAACCGCCAGTGTGATGGTGACCGGTGCTGTCTCTGCAGTGTTTCCGTCTGCCTCTGTTCTCACCTGAGAGGTCAACCATCTCTAACACACACTGGCCACCTGCATTGCCTCTCATTGGAACTGCCCATGCCTGTTCTGTTTCTGTTTGGAACACTGGGTTTCAAAAGGATTTTGGACTACAGGGATGGGCAAAATTCTCCAACCTTGGGTTTTGAGGAATGCATTTTCCAGGTTGTGGTTTGTCTTTCAAGCAATTTTTCTGGGCTTTTACTAATTTTTTTGATTCGTTTGGTTTTGTTTTTGCCACAGAAAGAGCTAAGCATCTCCCTTGTGTCTTCTGGCTGTGGTGTCACAGGGGGAACAGCAGTGTCTACCCTGAGATTATGCACAGAGTTACCAAAAGGGCTTCATTTTGTGCATCACATCTTTAATCCCCCTGAATATCCCCTGAAAATAATAAAAATGCTGTTTCAAGTGAAAACAAACAAAAATCCTCAGCCCCAGCTTAAAACATGTGGTCAGGGAGGAAAAAACCCTTTTTTAAAGTTTCATTGGCAGGGAACAACCAGTAGAGTTAAAGACACGCAAAGAGAAAGAGGACTTGGGGTTGTCAGGGGCTGGGTGAGGAGGGAGGGGAGTGCGTGCCCTGGATCCAAGGTTTCACTTTGAGGAAAGAAATAGTGTGAAACTAGATGGTAGTGATGGTCGCACAACATTGTGAATGCCTCTAATGCTCCTGAATTGCACAATTTAATAGGGGAAATGTCTACATTTTATTACATGAAACTCTGAAAAGAAAAATAAAGGATGTCATAAATGATGTGAAACAAGCAAAGGAAACTAAAGAAAATGAAACAAAAACATCTCTAGCGGAAGGGACGTCAAGTTTGGGGGGGGACTGATGATGGGATTTTGGAGAACATTTTGGAGAAGAAGGTGTGGGTGGGTGCAGAGGGGGCTCTGTCCCAGGGGGTGGGGATGCCTGAAATGGTTCTCCATTGCCCAGCAGTCCAGCTGCAGATGCAGGTTCAGGAGGAGCTGCAGGAGCGGCAGGAGGGAGCTCGGGGTCTCCTGCTGGATCCAGTTCGTCCCATTTTTGGTCTCTGACATCTTCCCATGCCCCTGCCTCCTCTGTAACTATTGGATGTGGAGAGAGTTTTAAGTCTTGTGGAACAGCTCATGCTGTGAGAGAGGAAAAATATACGCACCTGCCTCCCTTTCCATGTGCCTCTACAAGGACAGAAACCGTCCCAGAGCTTTCCAGACATCTCCCACCCAGAAAGTGCCCACAGGATGTGTTCTGTGACTGAATTTTTCCAGACAGGTGGTCTGAGGCCATTCTTTTCTCTGGTCCCAACAGTAGCCTCTAGGGACACCTCCCTGTGTGGCCCAGCCCTCGCCCCTCCCTCACCTACACACATACACCAGCCCTGCCTTTCTGATCTTTGGTCTCTGCTTCGGGGGCTCCTGGTCCTCCACCTGACTTGCAGCGAGGTGGGCACGGTGCTCCAGGTCAGACCCGGGTGTGCTGAGCTACCCGTCAGCCCCAGGTAGGTCCCTGGGAGAGCCCTGGGTGATGTCTGGGTCGGAGGCCTGCCCCACTGATTTGTGGGCCATGGTGGTGGGGACCCCTCCATATCCAGACCCAGCAGGAGTCTGTGCTGGCCCTCAGAAGAGTGACACACCAGCCCTTCACTTGGGGAGGAGGCGTTGGTGTTCTTATTCATCAGCTTCTGTTCAATATGTGGTATCTGACTCTGCAATGATAGTGACCAGCAGCTGACCCAGCATGGAAGTCTCAGAGTCTTTCCAGGCCAGGAACACTCCTGATTCTGTAGACTCTACCCTCTGCTGCTAGATCAGACCGGAACTTTGTTCAGCTCAGACATCCGGGAGGGAAAATACATACCCAGAGAGCATGGGCTCCACCTCGGGCAGCAGGACCCTTCCCCGGCTCTCCACATCCCAGCCAGACAGCTTTTTCCTTGGCTGTCTAAGTGACCGGGCCCCCCAGGCCTCTGTCCTGCTCTTTCTTGAGGCAAATACTCATCCCCAACATGACTGCTCCACCTCCACCAGCCTGGAAGGGGCCGTGTGTCTACCTGGGTGGGATCTGAGTGGTGGCCCAGCCTGGGCGGGACTGACCTGGGACTCCCTGTGTTACCTTTGGGTCTCTCTGGCCAAAAGGCCAGAGGCGCCTTGGGTGAGACCTGACCCAGTGCCGGCAGCGTTGGTAGAACCCCTCGCTGCGGGCTTTCCGGGGCTGCGGCCTCGGGATATTGGGATGCAGCAGAACATGCCTCTGTCTCCAACCAGGTGAGCTGAGTAGGGACTTCTCTACAGAGTGGGTGCCTGGTGACTTCGGTTCCAAGTTCTGTTGGGCTTTATTGCCAGGGAAGTGAGGTCACTTCCTGGGGTCCACTTATCCAAGCTTCCTCCTGACACAAAGCTCCTCAAGGGCCTTTCTGGGCTGCCAATCTCTCATTTCTCACTCCATGCCATGTCCACACACAGTGACACCAACTCAGCCCCCCCCATAGCCCTGGGGAAGCCTGGATGCAAAGAGTGACACAGCTCAGAAGACACAGCTGGGTTCAGACCTGGCTCCCCCTACTCAGCAGTGTTATCATCCTGGACAAGCCACGTGCCTCTCAGGGTCTCCCCAATCCCCCATCGGCACAGTGGGGATCATTCTGGCCCCTGCTTCCTAGAGAACCCATCATGTCTCTAGACCTAGAAACAACTATTGCATGTGTCACCCCCACGGGCTGGCATCAGAGGGAGATAGTGCACAGACTCAGCAAAGGAAGGACCCCACAGAGGGCTGGCGGAGTGCAAAGCACACCCCACACAGGCCGGGGTCTGCCCTGGGGTCTGGAGAAAGTCACTTTCCTTGCTGCTTGCTTCCCCGCTCCCAGTCGTGAGGCTGAAATTAAATACAACTCTGATATCGTCCGCTCTGGGATACAACCTCCTAGGTCATTCTGTCATGTTGACATACAGGCCCAGTGTCCCATATCGGCCTCTGTGGTGGGCTACCCCACAATGGCTTCCTATTTTTTTGCCTTCTGTTCCCACACCCTTGTGGGATCCCCACACCCTCCACTGGAGGGTGGGTGGACTTTGGAACCAGGTTCTGACACATAGACTGACCTGTGAAAATGTATGTGAGTTCCACTCATTACCAGCTCCAGTGTTCCTTTTCTCTGTCTCTGTCTCTCAGTGCCTCTCTCTCTGACTTGTCTCTCTCTCTGTTTCTCTGTCTCCCCCTGCTTCTCTGTGTTTCAGTCTGTCTGTCTCTTTTCCTGTATGTATGTGTGTATATATTTATGTGTATATGTGTGTATTTATGTGTGTGTATTCTTCGGGTCCAGGGCAGGTCACTTCTGAAAATCCCTTGATGACATATTGATTATTTTGAATTCATGTTACTGAAGAAACATTATCTTTGAAAATTGTGCAAGCACTTCGGTGGGATCTTCTCTAAGGCTCAGCACTGCTAGGGAAGGGATGCACCTGTGGCACTTTGATGTATCCTGCACCTTGTTCTGCCGCAGAGGAGCGTCCATTTGCTCTTCCTTCCAGGGTACCTCCTGGGGCCTCTGCCTGCTCACGTTGTCACCAGGGCTGGTTGTCACCGGGCTAAAGACCTGCCAGGGTGATGGTGGCCAATGCTGTCTCTGCAGACTGTCTGCCTGTGTCCTCACCTGAGAGGTCGAGCATCTCTAGCAAAAACCGGCCACCTGCACTGCCTCTCGTTGGAAATGACTCTGTGTGTTTTGTTTCTTTTCAGAACACTGGGCTTCAAGAGCTTTTTGGACCACAGGGATGTGAAGCTTTTTTCCGACCTTGGGTCATGAGGAAAGGTTTTTCCAGGCTGTGGTTTGTCTTTCCAGCTGTCTTTCTTGGCTTTTGTTTTCTGCTTTTGTTTGGTTTTATTTTGCCACAAGAAGAGCTAAGCATCTCCCTTCTGGCTCTGGTTTCACACTTAGAACAGCAGTGCCTACCCCGAGATTATGCAGAGTTACTAAAAGGGCTTCATTTGGTACGTCTCATCTTTAATCCATCTGGATTTTCCTCTCAAAATACAAAAATGTTAATTCACGTGAAAACAAACAAACAAAAAATTCACCCGTCCCTACTTAAGATATGTGGGCAGACAAACCAAAAAAAGCCACCTTTTATATGATTTCATTGATAGGGAACCTCCAGGATAGGTAAAGACATAGAGAGAGAAAGGGGATTAGGGCTTGTCATGGGCTGGGGGAGGTAGGACGTGGGGTGCGCTTTGTATAAAAGCATTTACTTTGAGGAAGGAAATAGTCTGAAACAACTGGTGTTGGTCTCACAGCACTGTGAATGCAATTAATTCTCCTTAAAATTGCACAATTTAAAATGGGAAAAGGCTAAACTTTATTCTTATATACTTGAAACAAAAATAGAACATAGTATAATAGAAAAGAAAAAATCTGACTCCATAGAAGATCTGTCCTTTTGGCTTTAACCCTTTGCCCTCTTTTCTAGGCTTAGTTTTACTAGCTCTGCACCTTTTGTAAAACAATGTTGCCTTTAGCCTTAAATATACAGGAGAGCCTACTTTCAAGGCTCTGATCTTTAAGGATATTAACACTTTTGCACTTATATAAAGACAACAGGTTGTAGAATAGAAAACTACTTCTGTTTTGTTAGAGGATTTACAGAGGCACTATGACCTGGTCTAGGTAAACAGCTGCAAACCAAGATAATGGCGGACTAATATCTTGGAGAACCATCTTCCCCATGTCAACTTCAGGCTCCTTTTCTACTAAAAAGGGGAGGGGCTGTGGTTGGTTGTTGCAAACTCCTTGGTGTAGGAATTCTTTGCTCTTGGAATCCTTTGCAGCTGTCCACGTGGGTCAGATCATGGTGTTCCTGCAAAACCTGCAACAAAACAAACTTTTTCTATTCTGCAACTTGTTATGTTTATAGGAGTGCAAAATGTTAATATCCTTAAAGCTCAGAGTTTTGAGAATAGGCTCTCCTATTTATTTCAGGCTAAAGGCAACACTGTTTTACAAAAGGTGCAGAGCTAGCAAGTCTAAGTCTAGAAAACACGACAGAGGGTTAAAGGAAAAGGAACAGATCCAATATGGAGTCAGATTTGTTCTTCTCTATTACAGTGACTTTTGGTGACAGCTAAGTGGATGATTCCTGGGTGGGTCCTCCACTGTCCCAGCTGGATTTCAGGCAAGATCCCTGCCAGATTCACCATGATTTTGGACCTAATCTACCGCACAGGAAGTGTCAATTATTGGATTAAAATTACCTTTCAAAATCTCTTCAATTGCCTGTAAACTATACCACAGCAGGGGATGTCTCATTGGCCAGTCAACTGCCAGTCTCCCCTGATGCAAGGGACAAGCGTCGCGGGGAGATCCATGGTGGCCTGGCCAGTGCACCTTCCTACCTTGCTCTAAAGCTTTGGCTTCCTCACTTTGACGCTTTAAAAGCTCCCTTCCCTCTTCCCACTGGCCTGGTGTGAATGAACAAGGTCCCTGCACCCACCTGGGCTGAGTCCAGGCCATGCACACAGCCCCATGCACACAGCCCACCATCTGATGTCTACCCCTCGGATCAAGTGCAAACTCTGAACTCCCCCACCCCAAAGGTCCGCGTGCCCAGTGCCTCCGCCCTAGGGGTCCAGATCACCATCAGTACCATCAACCACCCAAAGCCCAAGGCCAGTGGCTGGCAGCCTGGGATCAACCTGACCCATCGGGTAAGTTGAGGCACAGGCTGCGGGGATCAGGGTGCCAAGGAGGGAATTGGAACCACCTTCAGCCCAGCCTGCCTCACCCTGTAGCCTCAGACATTAACTATGAAGTTGCACACTAGGCTGGATCCCCCACTGGTGGCAGTAGTCATCATTACTGGAGCACGGATTTCCCCACCCCAACCACAGGGTGAGGGATGAGTGAGTGAACTCAGGGTAGGTGTGCACTCAGAGTGAAGGGGATCCCATGGTGTGGGGGTACAGGTTGAGAGGTGTGGGGCCCGATCAGAGTGGAAATGATCTGGCCAAGAGGTGAGGGGGACAATTTCAGGATGTTGGGTGTCCTGTGCTGAGGCATGAGGGGTAAGCTTGTGGGTGTAGGGGCCATAGATTAGGACCTAGCAGGATTGAGTGTCAGGGCAGGGACCTCGGTGTGAGGAGAAGGAGCCCTGTCTTCAAGGTCTGGTGGGAGACTGGGCCTGGCCAGGGGTGGGAGGGTAGTAACAGGGAGGGGAAGGTGAGCAGGGGAAGTGGGGCTGGCGGGGTGTGGCCTGGTCCAAAGCAGTCGTGGTTCAAGTTCAGTGCCAGGACCCAGTCGGTGGCTGGGTGAAGGCTCTGGGGATGGAGACCTGGCGGGACGAGCAGGAGGGGACCCACCTGGCTCCTCCCGGCCCCAGTGGCCAGGGCCGGTAAAGCAGAAGACCCACCCGAGCAGTTTGCGCTGCGGGCGGGAGGAGGAGGGGCGCGCACGCGCAGACGGGCAGACGCGCGGACGCAGGGACCCACCCAGAACGCGTGGAAGCTGGCGGCAGCCGGTTGCTCCTGGACCAGCTCCTGGAAGAGGAACACGGCCTGGGGCCTGGGCCGCCGCTTGCCCGCGGCTCGGCTGCCGCTGCCGGACAGTTAAGAGGGCGCTGGTGGGGGCGCGCTGCTCGGGGAGCCGGCGGGTGACGCCTGGGCTATGTGGCTGGGGAGGCGCCCAGTGAGGGGTGCGGAGGTGAGATCCCGGCCGCGCGTCCCGTTAGGACACTTAGGCGGGTCCCAGGCGCTGCTGTGGTTCGTGGCAACCCCGGTATTAGTAGTTCCTGAACACCGCGTTTTTGCCGCCGCTTAAACCCGGGTTTAGGAGAGCAGGTATAGCCCCGGGAGGTGGGAGGGCTGGACGGTTCCAGAGCACCTCCGACTGGCCCTCAGACGATGGCCTGCTCCTGGCAGGCGGGTGCGGTGCGGTCGCGAGGCCTCGGATGGAATGGGGATTGGGTGGGCTCGGTGCGATCAGTGTGCTGGGATGGCTGCAGCAGCAGCGGGAAATGGTCGCAACCCCCGCGCTCTCACAGGGCAGCCCCAATCCCGCCATCGCAGCTGCCGCCTTTCCCTGAGAGCACAGCACCCGCCTTCCAGGAGCAGGCTGACCTGTAACCTGAGTTCCACGAACCTGAGGCAGCAGAGGCCAAGCTCAGGCCATGCGCTGGGGAGTTTGAAGCAAATCCACGGGCTCCCATGGGCAGACCCCATAACCCGCCACTGCCTTCGACCACACCGCGCCCTCCTCCCGGGAGCAGGCTGACCTGTGGACCGTGCCTGGAGCAGCAGAGGCCGAGCCCTTGACAGGCCGTGGGGAAGATGGGGGCAAGTCGACCAGCTTGCCAGGTCGCTGCCCATCTCCCTGCCGCTGCCCCATGTTCGTGGATCACTTGTTTTCAAGTCAGTGGTTTCCTGAGAGGCAGGCTTGGTGCAGTCAGTTGGCGAGGGCTGCAGGGAAGGGTGCTGCCCCAAGGGGAGCAGTTGGACTTGCTCCCATCTCCCCCAGGGCCAGACCTGGGGACGGCCTCTGCTGCCCAGGTTTGCAGGACGCATGTCATGTCAGCCTGTCCCTGGGAGGAAAGCTCAGTGTACTCGGGGCAGCCTCAGTGGCTGACAAGGCTTTTAGAAGTGGGCTGTAGCCCAGCATAACTAACTCTCCTTTCTTCTCTTGCTTCCTCAGTTGGTGGCTGTATCGGCTTTTTCATTATAGGTTATTGCTAGATAATGAACATAGGTTTCTGTGCTATACAGAAGAAACTTTATTTAAAATCTCTTTTTATATATAGTGGCTAACATTTGTAAATCTCGAACTCCCAAATTTATCCCTTCCTATCCCCTTTCCCTGGTAACCTTAAGATTGTTTACTAAGTCTGCAAGTCTGTTTCTGTTCTGTAGATGAGTTCAGAGTGTCTTTTTCTCTCTTTTTTTAGATTGCACATATGAGTGGTATCATTTGGTATTTTTCGGTTTCTGGCTGCTTTCACTTAGAATGACGATCTCTAGCTCCATCCATGTTGCTGCAAATGGTTTTATTTTGTCCTGTTCATGGTAGAGTAGTATTCCAGTGAATAAATATGCCACAACTTCTTTATCCAGTCATCTGTTGCTACATTTAGCTTTCCTCCATGTCCCGGCTATTGTATACAGTGGTGCTGTGAATACTGGTGTGCAGGTATCTTTTCACATTGGAGTTCTTTCCAGTTATATACCCAGATGTGGGATTGCTGGGTCATAGGGTAAGTCTACTTTTAGTTTTTTCAGGGATTTCCATGCTTTCCATAATGACTACACCAAACTAGATTCCCACCAGCAGTGTAAGAGTGTACCCTTCCCTCTACAGCCTCTCTATCATTTATCATTCATGAACTTCTGAGCGATGGCCATTCTGACTGGTGTGAGCTGATACTTCATTATAGTTTTGATTTGAATTTCTCAGTTTATTAGTGATATCGAGCATTTTTTCTTGTGCCTATTGGCCAATTGTGTCTTCATTGGAGAAATGCTTGTTTAGGTCTTCTGCCTATTTTAGGATTGAGTTGTTTGTTTTTTTGTTATTAAGTTGTATGAGCTGTTTATATATTCTGAAAATTAAGCCTTTGTTAGTCGTATCATTTGCAAATATTTTCTCCCATTCGTAGGTTGTTGTTTCCTTTGGTTTTACTTATGGTTGTCTTTGCTGTGAAGAAATTTATGTGTTTAATTACGTCCCTTTGTTTATTTTTCTCTCTTATTTCCATTGCCTGGGTAGATTACCCTAGGAGAATGTTGCTAAGATTTATGTCAGATAATGTTTTGCCTATGTTTTCTTTTAGGAGATTTGTCATGTCTTGTCCATCTGCATCTTAAGCCTGTACTCTACATCTGTGCTTCAGTTTTGAATTTTGAGCTTCTTAGAGAAAACCTACTCTTAGCTCATACGTCAGATTCAACATGTCTAAAGCTGATTTCATAATCTTTCTTCTTGCAGCGTCTCCACTTATTCAGTGGGATAATCATTCTTCCGGTCTTGAATACACAAAGGCTTGGAGTGGTCTTTGATTCATCTTTCTCTCACCACTCCACATTTTGTCAGATTCTTGAACTCTATGTTTTTGGTTTCAAGTGTCTATTCTGATTGCTGATACTCTGATGAAGAGCTTTCATCCCTGATACATGAATTTTTCCTTCTGCTGGATTCTTGGATATTCTCTCCCCCCCTTTCAGTCAACCTACAGTTTTGGCGCTCCAACATCTAGAGTCAAGTCAAAGACTTAACACAACCAGATCTCAGCCAGGTAGTCTCGACCCTTCATCATTTTGGACTTACCTTATGTGTTCCAATCATTATGTAACTTAGCCTCCTAGGGTAACCTGTGCCTTATTAAAAACCAGGAGTCACCAGCCTTTTCCTATCCAGTCCTCAGTTAAAACAGATTAGAATTGCCCTGAGAACTAGTTGGAGCCCCATCCCCTTCATAGAGTCTTCCCTATTTATTCCAAATACTTCTAGCTCCTCTTTGTATTCCTACACTGTTTATGATCAGTAGCCTGTAATCTTGGCTTTGAGTACTGACTTGGTACCATTCCTGGGTGGTTTCCAATGTTTCTCCTCACTTAGCTGGTAACTGGAGAAGACTCCCTTGTTCAGCCTCCTTTATACCCCTCACCCTGCTTAGCATCGGGCAATAACAGGCACCCAGGCAGTGCTTACCTACTTTATTTATTCACAGGGGTGGTGGTGTGGATTATAGCTAATAACTATTAATTCAGTGTTGCAATTAAAAAAGAAAGCCAAGAAAATCCATAAAACTTTATCTCCATGTTCAGTTTAGCGCTATAACTCAACTGTTTTCTTAACACTGTGTTTACATTCACATAGTGTTCAGTGCTTGTACAGTTCCGTGAGGCAAGCAGGTGAGATGTCATTATGTTTGACTTTCACGTTACATTTCATATTGGATATATTTCCGCAATGACAAAACCTTCTTTTATAAGTAAACAGCCGGAAGCCCAGAGAGACTAAGAGCCTAAACCAGGGTCACCTGGTTAGTGTTTGGCACAGGCCAGGACCGCGGTTCACATCTTCCAGCTGATCGTCTTCCAGTGCCTTTTCATTCCAGTGCTGGGAAATGTAGCCCCATCAGCCAAACGGCCAAGTCACATTGCTGCCCCTTTACCTGCCAGTGATGGCAGTGCTACAAAAAGTGGCAAAGGAAAGGTCAGAAATAGGAGTGATAAAAGACATGGAAGTGCTGGAAATGGATCCTCAACCTCCTCCTCCCTATTTGAGCGCCTCACAAGTGTCCCACTCTGACAGTGCTGTTCATTGTTTATAACATAGCATTAAAATCAGACTGATCTTTTATAGGACATGCTTTTATCCTGGTCCCTTTCCTGCTAGTAGTCACCGTCATGGGCAGAAAGTGCCTGGCTGTGCTCTGTTTGTCACGTAGGTGGGAGGGAAAGTGGGAGGGAGAGTAGGTTGAACTGAAGCCAAGCTTTTTACAACTCTGTTGTTCTAGGACCAGAGCAGTTCCACTCTTGCTTTCATCACCTCTCCACCTCCGAGTCCCAGCCACCCATTCCTGCCTGCTTCCCCACATGCCACGTCCTGGGGGAGGACAGAGTGGTGGGCAATGCCCCCTCTGCCCTCTGCTCTGGGAGGTGCAGGAGTCTGCTTTAACTTTTGAGCTGTTTTGGTAAATGGGCTTTTCCAGATTTTCTAGACATCTCCTTTCCAGCTCTGAGAAATTGGAGATGTAACTTAACCATACATGGACTATACTAATGTATTCAGTGACATTAGTGTCATGTTGTCTGTAAGGTGTTCTGTGACTGGATAGGAGGTTTTTTATTTCACAGGATGCTTCACATCCAATTCTAAAGGCCTACAGTCTGCAGGTGTAATCCAAGTTCTTACATGTCTGTAAGGTAGACATGAACATTATTTGATAATATGACCATATGTTCATAGATTAAGGTTAGTCCACCGGCTCTGTATCTAATGAAAGTTTAAATACCAAACGCTTGAAGAAAATTTGCGGACCATGTCTTATTGCCTGTAACTAGTTGCAAAAACTGAAATCACAACTCTACCACAAGCCACAGTGCTTCTCAGTAGAGAAAGCCCTCTAATTTTACAACCTCTAAGTAATGCAGTGGTTCTTTGAGTGAGATGAGGGATGCCAGAGTATTTTTTGGGACACTAGAGTGGCATGGCAAGTATTCTGGGACTGGTTACAGTTGAATCTCTACTTCCTATATCCTGCACTGATTACAGAGGCAATGTTAGTGCGGTAACCATCTTGTGAATGCAAGTGTAGCTAGGAAGACAACAGAGAAAATAGAAGGGATATAAAGTAATGGAGGGACTTCATAGAAGTACAAATGGTGACTTTGACACCTCCAGCTGCTGACGTGAACTTGGCAAGAGTTTGTGAGAAGTGGTGGGTGTCATTGCAAGCAGGAGAGTCCTGCAGCTTTTGGGGTGAACAGGCAAAGGGGAGAGCAGATATGGTGGCTATCCAGGGGCTATTTTTGTCCTGAATGTTAAAAAGTCCAGTCCCCTGTTCAATTTTGCAGCCACAACTTCACATGACTCAGGGCATTATTTCCACCAGAAAACCATAAAAATATAAACAACCTCTGTTTCCCAAAGTGTTTGTTCTCAATCTGAGATGATTGTCCTGTGGTGGGAGGTAAGTGGGCGAGGGGGCCTATTACATCACCCCCTTTCACTAGAAGTCTACCTTGCTGCTTTTCATCCTACTCCTAGAAGTGCTGTCATTCTGTTACACCTAGGCCTGTAAGACGGGCTTGCCTGAATCCTCACGTGATGAGGGACGGCTGTGTGCAATTTTAAAAAATTGCTTGGGTCATGAGGTCCTTTGTTCCCTCCATTGGAAATCACTATTCCAGAGCAAATAGTATGCCTCTATAGAAACTATATTGTTTGTAAGATGTCTTCAGAAGTTTTGCAGTAGGTTTAAATATTTGCTTGGTGATGGCATCTTGATTGATTGAAGGAGGCAACCCTCACTAGGGGCATTGTGTGCTTTCGGTCTGAGAGTTCCTTTACTGGCAGCAGAGTGTTCGTAGGCAGAGTTAGAAAGTTACCTGGTCTGAGAAGCCGAATTTGCCCGCAGCTGGGAATTGGCAGAAGAGTCTGTAATGGAAGGAAAGCTTTAGGATTATCTGGTAGCAGAGTTCTGGGATCCAAACCCTGGGAAACCTCAGCTTTTGTAGAGTATGTTCTGTAACAATAGGCTATAGGATAATTTTTACACTTGTTATAGGATGTAGAGTTGGGGAAAGGCTTAAAAGTGCAAGAACCTTAAAAGAGAATCTCCGAATATTTTAAAGAAGACAGTTCTCAGAATGAGAGCTTTTCTGGAAAAGACTAGCTCTTCACTTCACAGGGGAAGCAGGGAGCAGGTGTAACTGCACTTACGGTAACTTAAAAGGTAAACCTTTCCCTCCCACTTAGCTGTTTCCTGGTGTAGGTTCATCTCCCACATCTGTAGTTTTAGACCTGATGTGTCATTTTCTGGTACTCCATTCTGCTTCTTAGTGAGAGACTGACCCAAAGTCACATAGCAATTGAAAAATTGCGCAAAGGTCTTTATTGTTAAAAATGTAGACCTGTGGCAGGGTGCTGCATTTGCAATTGACTTTCAGTACAGAGAACACTGAAAAGAATGCAGTGTTATTTCTTGTTTTATTCCTTTAAGCCTTTGAATAGAAGGTTTTCTTTGCAGAGTTTCTGGAGTACATCAGAACAAGCAGGAACTAAAAATGGCTGTAAGAAAGCTCCAGTATAGACGTTGCTTATAGTGTGGTATCTGTCTTAATGTTAATTCTTTAAAGCAGGAAGTTGTAACTCTCAATTTCTTAAGCAAATATAAACATTCTTGACTCTTATTGACATTCTTTGTGGGGTGAAGCTGCTTTTGCTTCCATTCTGAGCATTGAAAGGCCTTCTATGATACTTTTACCAGTCCTCAGTATTTTATTTTCCCTCTGTTGTGAACGTGTTTTTAAACTTGAAACAGATATAAATATCATTAATTGCTACATATGTAGATATTCAGTGTTACATAGTCAGAAAGTTTGTGTACATCACACGTATCTACATAATTCCCCCCTTTCCAACTGTGTTCCTGATGAAAGGATGGTGGGAAATGGCATTATGGGTATATGTCTTACAGTACACAGTGTTTCCCCTGTTCCCTCTACCATTTCTGGATGTTCTTTCATCTTTCAGCTTCTAGACTTACTAGCTCTTTTTCTTAAGCCAGGTGTATCTCATCCCCCTGCGCGCACACACATGTGTACACACACACACACACACATTCTACCGTAGGGAGTAGCGTGCACCATCCAATTCTCCCACTCCAGCTCTGGACCCACCCACTGGAGGCAGTGTCTTGCACGAATTCATTTGTAAGTTGCTTTTTAAAACTCGAGTGGTCAGGAAATAGGACTGATATCCACACCTAGTAGGCAGGCCCTCAAGGACAACTTCCATGGTTAATGCCAGGTTATCTTAATGTTTGAGTACCTGGGTTTCATGTCTTCCTGTGCCACCTGTGTGACCCATGATTCCCACATTTCTGTCTCCTGCTAGACTTTTTCTCTCCAACTCTGGACTCTTACAATCTTCTGCTGATTTGACATCTTCACTTGAAACTCTGATATCTTAAAAGCAACATGTGTAAAAACTGAGCTCTTGGTTCTCCTACCCCCCAAACTGGTTCTTCCTGCAACCTCCCCCATTCAGTTAGTGGAAACTTAATCCATCCAGCTGCTTGGGTCAAAAAACTTGGAGTTATTTTGACTTTCACTGACATACCACATGAATTCTGTCAATAGATCTGGTTTAACACTGCCTTTAAAACATATCCAGAACCCAGCCACTTCTCACCATAGCTCCTGACTCCACTGCTGCTTCCCTGCCCTGAACCACTGTCCTCTCCTCCTGCACAGCCCTTCTCAGAGGCTTCCCACCTTTCATCTCTGACCCGTTTCGACTATTCTCACCCGGCAGTCAAGTGAGCCTCGAAAACCTAAGTTAGATTGTGTCGTCCTTCGGCAGTGCCTCCCCATTTCACTCTGGGTAAAAGCCACAGTCCTTACAACGTCCTCCAAGGCCGTACAGGACCTGCACTGACCCTTCTCTGCAGCTCCAGCCGTGCCCCCATTCTGGAACATGCGAGGTGCGCGCTGCCCTTGGTGATGGTTATTCCGTCCACCTGGGACTTCTCACCCCCTAGTCCCTGTTCTAACCTCAGTCCTGAGTGTGGCCTGCTCTGGTATTTAATACAACATCACCCTCATCCCATACCCTCAACTCTCTTTACCTTGCCATTTTTTCATTTTTCCATGGTTCCTCTTTCCTAACATGCCACCTCCTCTGCTGCTCTGTTGTGTGACTTGTCATCTCCACCCCCATCCCAGCTAGACTCCAACCAAGCTCCGTGAGGACAGGACTTTTGTTTTGTTTATTGATCTATTCCAAGTGCCTAGACTGATCCTGGGTACATAGTAGGCAGTCAAAAATTATTTGCTGAATAAATTAAAAGACTATTTTAAAAATGAATCATCCTTTCATGAACGGGTGAGGATAGGAAGCTGCATGAAGGAAAATGGTGCAGTAATTAATGATATTTGCCTGTTGTTCTTTGTGTGATATATATATGTGTTTTAGTCTTAATTTGGTATCCCAGTTTCTTAATTTAATAACTGTATTAAGGTGTAATTTACAGGCCATAAAATTCACACATTATAATTGTACAAGTCAGCCATTTTAGCTATTTCTAGATTTGTGCAACTTTGTCCTCATAAAGTCCCCTTGTGTCCATCCATATGCAGTTTGCCATCCCCTCAGTGGCACCCTGATTTTATTTCTTTTCTTTTTTTTGGCAATCACATCTCAAAAGTATAATTTACACAGCAGTACTAATATAGCTTTGCACTTTTAGAAATGACACACTTAAATATGAAATTAGTGGTCATTGCTGAATATAGGTAGCAGTATCCGACATTGGTGAGAAGAATGGACTTGAGTGTCAGACTGGCTGCAGTCTTACCCAGCTCCACCATTTACCAAGTTACCCAAATTATTTTCTGCCGCAAGCTCTTTATCTGTTATATGGGGGTAATAATAGCATCTTACAGAGTTGTTGTGAGGATTAAGCAAACAGGGAATCAAAATTTAGTATAGTGGCCTGCTTATGTTATAACCTAAAAAATAGCCTTGCAGGTAGAGAGCAAAATTCAAATCAGTTTCTAAAGTATATGTAAAATATAATCCAGTTCCTGCCTGGTTTGTAAACACTTATGCCTACTGAAGAATATAAAAGCAGGCTAATTTCCAACAGAAAAGATCATTTCTTAGCATTTCTTTCAAAGATAGCTGCAAAATCACTTTTACTAAATTTTCCATGCCCAACTCTGACAGAAATTTGACACCAGGGACGTAATTATCTACACTTTTGTTAAAATGATGCTGACCATCAGGAAGTGTTCTCATTTATATTTTAGCCTTAATGTTGAGAAATACTGTGAGACTTCTTCTAAATTAATGGGTGGGGGCATTCATTGTAGCTCTTGTAGCCTCATAAGCCTGCACTTAATTATCTTTTTCTAACTTTTAATTAAAGTAATAAATTAATTGTTTGCTGTGGGGTGGTAATTAGGTTTTTATTTATTTATTTTATTTTTAGAAGAAATAGTGGGGATTGAACCCAGGCCCTTGTGCATGCTAAGAACATGATCTTCCACTTGAGCTATATCCTCCCCCTTAAATTATCTTTAGTAAGGTCTTTTTCTCTGTTTTGTTACTTTATGTACAGATGCACAAAGCAGGGTCATCAGAAGCCTCTCAATCACAAAGATGATAATAGTGAAAAACATTGCGCAGTGACACTGAATCCTTGGCATATGAAGAAAGATTGTAAAGTCCTGAATGAATTAAGAAGGTATTGTTACATTAACATACATATAAGCATGGCTCTCTTACCTTTATTTTTCACTTTATGATGAAGATAATCCCCACCCTTCAAGGTTGCTTTGTTTGATAGAGGGAATATCTAAACCCTTTTCTGCAAGTTTTTTAAATAAGTAAGAGCAGTTAATTTATCAGAAGTGTGAATGGTGTAATCTGGTCTGTCTAGTATGGTAGCCACCAGCCACATGTGGCTATTGTGAATTGAGATGTTCTATAAGTGGAAAATACATAATAGATTTTCAAGACTTCGTACAACAAAAATAATGTAAAATATTATTAATAAGTTTTAAAAGTGTTAATCACACTTTTGAAATGATAGTGTATTGGATATTTTGGGATAAATGTAATTATTACTGGAATTAATTTCACTTGTTACTTTTTATTTTCTAAATGTGATTACAGGAAAATTGTGACTTGCATTATGTTTCTATTGACAGTGCTGGCTTCTAACTTATTGCAAATAATATGAAAAGAAAACTTTGATTAAAAATTTTGTAATTGAGTAGTTGATTTACATCATATTAGTTTCAGGTGTACAAAACAAAGGCTCAACATTTTCATAGATTATATTCCATTTAAAGTCACCATAAAATAATGGCTATATTTCCCTGTGCTGTATGATACAGCCCTGTAACCTATCCATTTTATACGTAGTACTTTTTACCTCTCAATCCCCTACCCCCTTCCTGCCTCCCCTCTTTTCCTTCTCCCCATTGGTAAACACCAGTCTGTTCTGTGTACCTGTGAGTCTATTTCTGTTTTATTATAGTCATTAATTTGTTTTATTTTTAGATATACATATAAGTTAATACATAGAATATTTGTTTTTCTTTCTCTGACTTATTTCACTTAGCATAATACCCTGTAGGTCCATCCATGTTATTGCAAATGGCATTATTTTATTTTTTAATGGCTGAACAGTAATCCATTTGTGTGTGTGTTCATGTGTATATATGCGTGTGTACATATATGTATACATGTGTGTGTGTGTATATATATATATATATATATATATATATATATATATATATATATACCACAACTTCTTTATCCAGTCATTTGTCAGTGAACATTTGGGTTGTTTCAGTGTCTTGGCTATTTTAAATAGTGCTGCTGTGAACATTGGGGTGCATGTGTCTTTTTGAATTAAATTTTTCTCCAAACATATACCCATGAATGGGATTGCTGGATCACATGGAAGTCTATTTTCATTTTTTTATGGAACCTCTCTTCTGTCCTCCATAGAGGCTGCACCAATTTACATTCCCACCAACCGAGTAGGAGGGTTCCTTTTTCCTTAAAAGGTAAAAAATTCTCTACATTTACCTACTTTCCTTTCAGTTTAGGACACAGTTTGGCAAAAGCCAGATAGAATTTAATAGGAGTAAATACAATATTTATTTTGAATGTCCATGCATTATGGATAGATATGTTATTGATGAGTTGGTTCCCTATTTCTGTAGGTGCAGATGTTTTTATAGCTTCACAGACATTTCAGTCTTGCAGAGAGAAAAATTTCTTCGTATTTTGCTGAACTTGTCCGGGTGTCTTTATCGGATTTGGTCCAGGCCTGCAGAGGTGAATACACATCCAAACCTGAACCATTTCAATATCTGCAAGATTTTAAGAGTCTAGAATATCAGATCTGGACTGTAACTCTGGTAAATGACCTCAGTGACTGGACTCAAGAAAACTTCATTTGAGGGCAAAACCTTTCATAAGCCAAAAAGGCTTTGAAATTGTGGCAAAGCCAAAGACTTCTGTGTGCCACATATGGCCTCAAACCCATGGGGACAACCACAGGCCTTCTGGAGTGCCAAGGGAATTCCATGTGAGGAGTCCAGCACTCACAGGAATCCAACAAGTCCCTGTCTGCCAGAGCACCTTCATTGCTACTGTGCTGTTTTGAGTAAATGTCTTTTCATCAGGTTCAAATTGGTTTGTTGTTATTTTTTTTGCATAAAAAAACAACTTCTTGTTCCCTGGTGAAAGTAAAAGCCTAACATTTTCTGATTTCTTTTGACAGAGAAAACATGAGCCTGAGGATCTAACCTCATCTGTGATGGTCTGCAGCTGGGAGCAACCAGATCAGTGTCAGTCCCCTTGCAGCCATTGGCTGGGAGCCTGCATGTTGCTTGGAATGGTATTTGAAACATGTCACACTAGCCGTGCCTTCGCTGTGGGCTGGGAGGCGAGTCAGTCAGAATCTGCATTATGGAATGTATGTTTCAGATCCACAGTTAGGAGATCTTTTTAAATAGCCAGAGAATATAGTCATAAATATATCTATTAATATATTTATGCAAGAACATTTTTAAAGATTTTTTTATTATAAAAAGTTACCCCCAAAATTGAAAATGAAAGAACAGTGGAATTAAAAATCATCTGTACCTTAGTTATACATAAAGAATCATAAAATCCTTCTAAACTTTTTTGTTCAAATGAAGATATTTTTCCCTTCCAAAAAGGAAAATTATTATTTCACATGTCTTTGCTTTCTCCTTTTATTATACATTCCATATGAATAAATATAAATCTTTTAAATCCCTTTTAATGGCTGTTTAACACTATATTGTACAGATATGTAAATAGTCCTAGGTTTCAGAAATTTAAAAAATTGTCATTACAATACCACAATATTTTGGTGTTTCTATTTTTTGTTACTAATTTGGACTAAAAATTAACAAGTTTGCTTTTCTTCATCTAAAACATTGGTTATATTATGAAGGAACTGTAAGGATTTTAAATAACTTTTCAGTAATTTCAACAAAGAAATTATCTTTAAGGAAAAAATTTATGATGGTTTGCAAATCTATTTTTATTATATCTTCACTTTTACCAGTGTGACATGTGTGTGTGTTTGCACAAGTGCTTTAACTACCAGCAACGTAAGAAAAATCTGTATACTAAAAATGTGAAAATAGTTTCATGGTTTGTGTTTTCATTCTCCCAATATAGGTTTTGGATGACAAGCTTGTATTTGCAAAAGTAAACCCCCTGTGGTAGGTGTTCTGTACATATGCTGAGATACTGCACATAATATTGCCTCTGAAGCCCAATGATCTGAAAACCCGGTCCTCAGCCTCTGATAACTTCAGATGTTTTATGAAAGTCCTCCAAGTGGATGAAAGTATCAACAACCGGAACAAGAGCTTTTCATTGACCTATTTGAGAAGAGCTCCGTGAGTGACTTTTATATTCAGGATAGAGATACATTGTTCAATCCAACCACCAGAAACCGCATTGTAAGTCTAAACCGAGTTTAGCTGCTGTCTTGGGGGTGATTTAGAACCTGCTGTTGAATTATCAGTGATTTGGTTTGGTTGGTTTGATTTGGTTTTTAAAAGCTGCCCATAAAAAGGAAAAAAGAGAAAGAAAAGAAATATGCCTACAGATCCCTGTTAGGATAGTAAACAGTGGCGGGTTAGTTACCTTGTATAAACCACACGCTCTCTTAGAACATTTTTAGGTTTACTTCATCCTTTCTCAGATCAAGTATCAAGTAAGGCACAGTGTTAAAAAAAATTCAGGGTTAACAGGTTTGTGAGCTCCAGGATCTGCAAGGTAGCTTTCCCTTCCCATGGTGTAAGTCAAATTGCAGAATTGAAATAAAGCACCTCATGTCTCCTCCGGTGTTAACAGGAAAAGGCTAATCTTGACCTTGTTTCTTCCTGGGTAAAATGAAGATAATATATCAGGAGGCGACAAGCTCATTTAAGGCAGGAAGCATGTTGTCTTGTTCACTGCTGAATCCCAGGCACCGGGAAGGCTGAGTTTAACGAGTGAATGAATGAACTGTAGTTCCCCCAGAGTTACCATGTGGGACAGTGAGGATTAGCAGCTAAGAGCATAGACTCTAGAGGGGAGGGTACAGCTCAAGTGATGGGGTGCATGCTTAGCAAGTATAAGGTCCTGGGTTCAGCCCCCATCACGTCCTCTAAAATAGACAAATAACCTTAATTACCTCCCCACCCCCACCAGAATTACCTTATTATCTCCCCGCCACCAAAAAAAAAAAAAAAAAAAAAACAAGAGAAGTGGCCAAGAGCGTAGACTCAAGCTGGAACACCTGTGTTGGTTTCTCGCTGTCGACCTTGTAAATGTCATTTACCCTTTGTGTCTATCAAGTTCCTCACCAATAAAATGGGGATAATTGTAGTACCCACCTTGTAGAGATGCTATGGGGATTAATGAATCTGTGTCAGTGATACAACAGCCCTGGCTTATATTAAGTACTATGCATCTGTCAGCTCTTTTCATAATTACTGACAGATGTTATTATCGACAAAAGACGTATTAGTTCTTTGAAAGGGAAATGCATGTTAGACCATTTCATTTATCACTTTCTGTAATTCAGGCTTTTCCCTCTGAAATACCATTTTCTGTCTGTGCACTAGAAAGCCACAGGGCTTTCCAAATTTCATCTGTCTGGGTTCTTGTCATGATGGCAATACAGCAGAGTGCTGACATTTTTTAGGGACTCCGTCTGAGATGACAGCAACCCCTCAAATTCAGGACCGCTTCTCTAAATGATAACATCCCGCTAGAAATGAACTTTTTATAATGTAACAGCTTCAGACGCTTAATGATGCCATAAATGCAAAGATGTTATATCTAAACTCTTTAAATAAATCCTGTCATTGAAATAAAGGAAATACTATATTATTGCACTCTATGACTTCGTTATCTTTGCTATCCGTTTATCTGACTCTCTAAGACCAAAGAAAGCAAATACTAGGATTGATCATTACTACTGTGTGGTACACGTATTTGTGGATGAAGACAATATTGAAACGCACTGTTTAAGATATTAAAATGGACACTAAACAGCTTCTTGATGCACATGCATGAACAGAACAGGGAGCTGGGTGCAGGGAGCAGATACTGAGCTTCCTGGATTAAAGACCCAGCTTAGCAGTCCAGCCCAGCAGTCCACATGTTTCATATTTATGTCCCAGCAAAATTAGCAGTGAGAGCCTTAAATGAACTTTGGGGACACTTGCAAACAGCTGTCATGATTACTAATGTGGGACACCAGGATTCTACAGTGTTTAGTTGGCATCTGTGCATAACCAGTTCTTTTCCACTTAAGCTTCTTGTAATTGCTGGTCCCACATCCAGGCTGAGGAATCATCTCATGTGGTGTTTGGGAGGGAGGTAAGTGGAGTCAGGACCCATTTTAAGGCTGGGTGGGTAATAATCTGGTGCTAGGACAGGAGAAAGGAAAGTAGGTCAGGTGGGAAGGAGAATGACTGGATTTAAACTTTGTTTCTTGAGTAAGCTAAATATATAACATCATGTCAAGTTACTTTGTTGTTTATATTCCATGTGCTGTCACCAAATAACTACTGAATTGTGGGGACAAAGATGCCTGGGTTTTAGAATTGACCCTACCCCTAACCTGCCAGAGTCCAGGTCCCTCTGGGTGTCCAAAGAGGGGGCTGGACCATCAGGTGTCCCTCCACTGCAGCAGTTTGGGCACTTGGGTGGCCTAGATGTTTGCTGTGGAAGACTGGCCCGGTTGTAGGACATTAAGCATCTGCAAGGCTCTCATCAGGTACCTACGGTGGTCCCAGGACTGTAACATCCAAGCGTTCCTTTCCACCCACGTTTGCAAGTGACCCTCAAGGGGTTAATATTAATCCTGGGTGAGAATTATGAAAAATTATATGGTACCTCCATCCCTCCTGGCAAGTGAGGGCCCCTTATTTACAAATGACCACGAAGTGTTAGCACCAAATTTTATCAACAGAACATGTGAACACGTGACAGTGACGCTCACCTGTTTGCTTCTGATTCCCAGGGCCACTTCAGCCTCCATCAGAGGACCTCAGCTGCCCCAGCAATCAGGGCCTTCTGTACAGGGAATGGGCTCCTCCTTGAAGCACAGACAAGCAGCAGCCCTTATGTCTCATCAGGTGAGCTGTTGTGGAGAGCACTCCAGTGGGAAGGGCTCAGGGTTGTCCTCATGGCATCTGAGTGTGACAGTCCTCCAAGAGTGTTACCAACCAGTAAGCTCACAGGAGCTATGAGCTTCGTTGCCCCAAGTTTTTACTGCAGGCTTTATTACAAAGCCATGATTTATTGGGTCACTACTGACATGGCTAACCCAAACCCTAACTGTAAGTCAAACCTTTCCTTAGCCCTAAACTTTGAGCCCCTTCCTCTCCTGGTGGCCAATCACTTGTCACAAAGCTCAAAGCCCCACTCCTCTAATCACATGGTTGATGTCTCTGGCTGGCCAGTCCCCATCCTGAGTCACCTCATGGACACAAGCCATCCAAGATTCCACCATGAATAGCAAAGACAATCCTATCTTGGGAAATTTCGAGGCTTTAGTGGTTGCTGCCTAGGATCTGGGAACAAAGACCTACCAAATTCTTCATTAAACAGGAGTAAATGTTATATTTCATTTAAATTATAAAATAAGAGAGAAATTCTCACTGCTTTGCTGTATCTGCTGTTCGACACCGTTTCACTACACCACGTGACTGTAATGTCGCGCTCAGCATGTGTCTCTCAGAGCACCAGCGCCGGCTGCTCCCCGGGAGCTTATGCTGTTTGGGCAAGGCTGCTGGGGGGAGGGAGGCCAAGGACAACCAAGAAAACAAAAATACTTGGGCGAATAAGGAAACAATGTCAGATTGAAATGAGGAAATAACACAGTGTTGAGATGGGAGACTTGGGGGGAAGTGAGTAAAGAAAGCTATCTTTGAGTATGTTACATGTGAGCTGAGATGGCGATAAGGAGGCTGGACATTGAGAATCTGGGAAAAGTCACTCATGGAATAGAGGCAGCTTGTCCATTGGCCCCGAGGCACAAATGTGCTCAGCATGTTTGAGGAGATACTGGAGCCAGCGCTGGTGAGAGTGATGAGATGCGAGGTTTAGAAGGGCATCAGGAGCACGGAAAGGACTGTAGACGCTAAGTGCAGTGAGAAGCAGTGATGATAGTTTAAGCACTAAAGTAATTTTCTCTCACTCCCATTTTGCAAAGATAATGTGGAGAATGAATGGCAGGGACCCAGGAAGCAGGGAGGCCGGGTAGGAGGCTCTTGGATTGGGCCAGATGAGAGATGGTGGGAGCCAATGAGGAATGTGTTTGGGGAGTGGGGCTGACGGGATGCAGTTATGGGCTGGCTTTGGATGGTTAGGAGAAGAGGAGGGTCAAGGTAGCCCCAGGTCGGTCTGGAGCCAGGTGTCTGTTCTTTCTTTTCTCAGTGCCCCATGCAGGTGCCCACCTACTTGGGCAAACCTCTTAACCTTCAAAGTGAGGGTTTTAAAACACTGAAGTCTATTTGTTGTTTCACATTTTATGGAAAGATTCAAACATGTACAGAAATAGAGAGAACAGTACAGCCAGCCTGACTGTATCAGTCACCCAGCTCCAGAATTATAACTCAGTCACTATTGTTGCATCTTTCATCTCCATCTCCTCCCCTCCCCCACTACAGGGTCATTTTGTAGACAATCCTACATAGCTTAACCTTTCATTAGTGAAATGCAAGGTCTCTTTCAAATACAATTGGAATATTCCTTTTTTTAGGGTTACAAAATAATTCCCTGCTTGTCACAAAAATACACTTTTAAGTAGTTTTGGGGTTGAAATCAAGATCCAGACAAGATTCAGACATTGCAGCTAGCATATCTCTCAAGTGTGTTCTAATCTATAATTTTCCTGTTTCTCATTTTCCTTGAAATTCCTGAGGGGTTTCTCTATTTCCTGTTTGGCTAATTTCATTCTCCCCTATGGTGTTAGACTTGTTTCTCCATCCTATGTATTTGCTTTAGCTAAGTGATTTGATCCTCCCCTAAAAGCTTGATCTGATTGAGGTTCAACTTTGTGCAAAAATAATTGTTATGTGAAGTTTTGTACTCCTGTCATAAGGTACATAATGTACAGTTGACTCTCTTTTTTGTGATGACAGCAGCCAATAATGATTGTCACCCGGGATTATTATTTCATAAGGAATTTTATTTCATGTGGTCATACTCTAATTTCCTCCCTCAATTATCAGCAGGATCACAGTCATGAAGAGGCACTTTCTCCTTAACCCGGGTTATCCTTTAGAACACAGTTTTAAAGGAGGATATTTGTTAATATGTAAATATTTAAAATTGATAATTTTTTTCTTATTAATTTTTTTTTCTAATGGAGGTACTGAAGATTGAATCTAGGACCTTAAGCATGCTGAGCACACACTCTGCCACTGAGTGTACCCCATCCCCCTTGAGATTCATATTTATATGATATTTTCCTTCTGTTATTTTTGTTTTATGTTATACAGAATTTGAAGGCAGGGCAATGGGTTTGACCGCTCTTTAATCATTCTTTATGGGCTTTTGGGGTTTGTGTGTGTGTTTGTGTTTGTAAAGAAAACAATTTTCCCACTATTTTAAGTATGTATTGCTAAGGCAATTATGTTGATCTTTTCCCTGCTCCTGGTCCATGTATTCCTTTGTTACTTCCCACTAGTGGCCCCTTGAGCCCTGTGACAAGACTAGCATGTCGTTAATCCATGTGGAAGGAGATCTGAAGAGATTTATTCAAGGAGATGAAATTTGTAGACAATGTATTGGAAAGTATTGTGAAAGTTGTTCGTTAAGAGAAGGTCTGAGGTTGAATTGTTAAGTGCACAGAAATCTAAGCTATGAACCACCAAGACAATTATTAACTCCAGGAAAATGAAGTAGGGAAGAAAAGGTAAGACTAGCGCAAAATGCTACAGCTTTGAATAGTCTGTACAGAGTAATAATAATGTAACGCAAGGATACTGAGCTGATGAATATTATAATGTAATTGTATCAAAAGGTTGGAAGAATTAAGGTTTGGGTGTGTAGATGAGATGGGGTTTGTAAGAGAGCTTAATCCTCATTTTCCAAAATAGATTGTTAAATAGGTGATACATAAAGCTGAAAATGTCAGTAGGCTGTGTTACAAGGATATTAGTCAGAGAAAGGGAGTAATTATTCCAAGAGTCAGCAGTAGGAGCTGAACGTGATTGTTTCTGGCCAGGAAATGGGGCGGTTGTTGGGAACTGCTCCATTTTACAATCGGTGTTCGAGAACTGTTTGACTCTTTAGTGAATGTGTGGCATTAGTTTGATAAAAAGAAATCAAAGCTGAATTTTGAAAAATTTATGTTAAGAATTGGGGTGCTTTTGACAGAGAGAGAGAACAATCAGACAAAACTACATTTGAAGGGATCCTCATTATTCCTTGCGTTTCAGCAAGGACTAGGAGGCAGACATCTGTTTAAGCTTCAAAAATTCTGTCTGACCTACTTGCCGACTTGTAACCTTTGGAAGTAATGAACTCCCCGTCACTGTAAATATCCAGGCAGAGGCTGCCTGACCAGCTATCTAACTGTAGCAGTGTGTGTTTACCATTGGCCAGTTGGAGCAGGCAACTTCTAACATTCTTTTAGTTTTGAACTTGGCATTTCAGGATGGATAGTTGATAAGAATATATTACAAAAAGCTTAACAAGAAAGAGTCCAAGACATCTCAAACCCATTGCCAGGGTTTTCTCTGCCAGACACCATCTTGAGCCTGCCACCCGTGAGCCAGGCCACAAAGCCCAGTCACATGAGAATGAACACACTTTGTCGCTCCTATCTGATTTGGCATCAGGCTCAGCCGTTTTCCCCATGGAATGGTCCACGCCCAGGTCTCTGACGATGGAGCTGGTCTCACAGCAGTCCTGTGAGCGCTGGTCCAGCCCAAGGGGTTCCTGCGTGAAGTTTTCCAGGATTCCAGGCTATTCTCAGATCTGAGTCCCCCCTAGGCTAAGCCCACGGAACTCAGCTCCAGACTGAGCCGGAAGCCTCAGAGAGAACTCAGAGCTGAGGAAATCCACAGGTTTTACCCAGCACTGCCGAGTCAGCAGTGAGCCAGTTGAGGGAAGGATCAGCAACAGCAAGACACACCTGAGCCGCCGTCTCATTGTTCCGCCTCATCCATAAACTCTCTGTGTCTGCCTGTCTGTGTCTGTCTCCTTTCAGGACCAGCCTGGCACCGCTTCATGCCCTGCCTCCTTTCTTCTAATCTTGCCTCCCTGGCCTGTTCCATCTACTCCAGATTAACTGAGAAACACTGAAGAGGTTTTAAAACCTAGGAACAACAGACGTGCTAGATACAAAGAATACAGGGCAGTGCCTTCCTCGGTCACATCCCTCCTGCCCTCTCCCATTCCCACAATGAGTTTTATAAATATTTTGTCAGACAGACATTGCACTCCCAGTTGTTATCATTATCAGCCATTTCCTTATTATCTGTGGTTTACGATGCATTTGCTCCAGGGACGTTCCCGAGATAAGGCAGGAGCAGATGACTGAGCCAGTTGTTGCTGTCCACTTGTGTAAAGCCTGTTAAGAATGATGTTTGGGGGGATTTGTTGAATGTGCCAGACTGTCCAGTGAGTGGTGATGATCCCCTGCATCTTCTCTGGAGTCGGCCTCGTCCCCTCCTTTGCTCTGTTCTCATTTATCTCTCTTCAGCAGATGAACCAGTGATCTGTACTTCTATGATACATAAAATGCTTCTTATTTCACTGTAGAATTTGGGGGCTGCTATGAAAACGCTTATGTTTTAAGAGTGAATTGAGTCAGAGTTTTAAACTTAAAGCCCCCTTGATTTAGAATCAGAAATTAATATGATGGAGGGAGGGTATAGCTCAGTGGTAGAGTGCATGTCTAGCATGCATGAGGTCCTGGGTTCAATCCCCAATGCCTCCATTTAAAAACAAATAGATAAACCTAATTATGCCCCCCCAAAAAAGAAAAAATAAATTAACATGAGGATGAAGCTACAGAGTGATTATTTGTGTCTTCTGAAACTTCCTTCTGTCTTTCTGCAGGAAATTCTACGGAGAGAAAGTCAGAATCTACTATGCTTGGCTGGGCTATTACACTCACATGCGCCTCCTGGCAGCAGTCTTGGGGGTGACTTGCTTTCTGTGTGTATATTTTAATCAAAATAACTGTACCTGTGGGTAACTTGTCTTTATTCCTTGTTACCGTGCTTACTTAACTTAGAATGACATTCTCCAGGAGCATCCATGTTGCTGCAAATGGCCCTATGTTGTCAGTTTCATGACTGAGTAGTATTCCATTGTATAAATATATAACTTCTTTAGCCAGTCATCCGCTGATGGACATTTAGGCTGTATCCATGTCTTGGCTACTGTAAATAGTGCTGCTATGAACATTGCGATGCAGGTGTCATCCTGAAGTAGGGTTCCTTCAGGATACATGCCCAGGAGCAGGATTCCTGGGTCATATGGCAAGTCTATTCCTAGACATTTGAGGGAACTCAATACTGTTTTCCATAGTGGTTGCACCAAACTGCATTCCCACCAGAAGTGTAGGAGGTTCCCCTTTCTCCATAGCTTCTCTAGCATTTGACATTTGTGGATTTTTGAATGATGGCCATTATGACTGGTTTGAGGTGATACCTCATTGTAGTTTTGATTTGCATTTCTCTGATAATTAGTGATATTGAGCGTTTTTTCATGTGCCCATTGATCATTTGTATGTCTTCCTTGGAGAATTGCTTGTTTAGGTCTTTTGCCCATTTTTGGTTTTGGTTATTTGGTTGTTTCTTATTAAGTCATTTGAGCTGCTTATATATTCTGGAGATCAAGCCTTTGTCAGTTTCATTTGCAAAAATATTCTCCCATTCTGTAGGTTGTCTTGTTTTTTACTTATGGTGTCCTTTGCTGTGCAGAAGCTTGTAAGTTTCTTTAGGTCCCATTTGTTTATTCTTGCTTTAATTTCTATTGCTTGGGTAGACTTCCCTAAGGGAACATTTCTGAGATGTATGTCAGATATTTTGCCTGTATTTTCTTCTAGGAGGTTTATTGTATCTTGTCTTATGTTTATCTTGCTGAAGAGACTGTCTTTATTCCATTGTATATTCTTGCCTCCTTTGTCGAAGATTAGTTGACCAAAAATTTGTGGATTCATTTCTGGGCTCTCCATTCTGTTCCATTGGTCTATATGTCTGTTTTTGTACCAATACCATGCTGTCTTGATGACTGTAACTCTATAGTATTGTCTGAAGACTGGGAGAGTTATTCCTCCAGGCTCTTTCTTTTTTTTCTTCAGTAATACCTTGGAATTTCTATGTCTTTGATGGCTCCATATAAATTTTATTGTGATTTGTTCTAGTTCTATGAAATATGTCTGGGGTAATTTTACAGGGATTGCATTAAATCTGTATATTGCCTTGGGCAGTGTGACCATTTTAACAATACTGATTCTTGCAAACCAAGAGCATGGGATACCTTTCCATTTTTTAAATTCTTCTTCAATTACCTTCACCAATGGTTTATAGTTTTCTGTGTATAATTCTCTCACCTCTGTGGTTAGATTTATTCCTAGAAATTTTATTACTTTGGGTGCTATTTTAAAGTGTTTTATTTCTTTACTTCCTTTTTCTGTTGATTCATCATTAGTGTAAAGAAATGCAACTGATTTTTGAACATTAATCTTGTAACCTGCTACCTTGCTAAATTCTTCGATCAGCTCTAGTAGTTTTGGTATGGACCTTTTAGGGTTTTCTATATATAGTGTCGTGTCATCTGCATGTAGTGACACTTTTACCTCTTCTTTTCCAATTTAGACCCCTTTTACTTCTCTTACTTGCCTGATTGCTATGGTCAGGACTTCCAAGACTATGTTGAATAGGAGTGGTGATAGTGGCATCCTTGTCTTGTCCCAGAATTTAGTGAGAAGCTTTTGAGGTTTTCACCGTTTAGTGCTATGCTGGCTGTAAGTTTGTCATATATAGCTTTCATGATGTTGAGTTATGTTCCCTCAATACCCACTTTGGTGAGAATTTTTATCATAAATGGGTGTTGAATTTTATCAAAAGCTTTTATGCATCTATTGAGATGATCATGTGGTTTTAGTCCTTTCTCTTGTTGATGTGAAGTATTACATTGATTGATTTGCATATGTTGAACCACCTTTGTGTCCCTGAGATGAACCCCATTTGAGCATGTTGTATAATCTTTTTTATGTGCTGTAGGATTCTATTTGCTAGTATTTTGGTAAGGACTTTTTTGCATCTGTGTTCATCAGTGATATTGGTCTGTAATTCTCTTTTTTGGTGGTGTCTTTGCCTGGTTTTGGTGTCAGGGTGATTGTGGCTTCATAGAATGAGTTTGGGAATATTCCTTCTTTTCAATCTTCTGGAAGAGTTTGAGAAGGACTGGTATGAGTACTTCTTTGTATGTGTGGTAGAATTCCCTGGAGAAGCTGTCCAGTTCTGGACTTTTATTTGTAGGGATTTTTTTTTATTGTTAACTCGATTTCATTCCTAGTGATCAGTTTGTTCAAGTTGTCAGTTTCTTCTTGATTCAGTCTTAGTGGACTGTATGTTTCCAGAAACCTGTCCATCTCCTCTAGGTTATCCCTTTTTTTATGTAGTTTTTCATGATATTCTCATATGATATTCTATATTTCTTTGTTATTTGTTGTAATTTCTCCATTTTCCTTTCTTATTTTGCAAATTTGTGCTCTCACTTTTTTCTTCATTGTGAGTTTGACCAGAGGTTCTCGATTTTATTTACTCTTTCAAAAAATTGTTTTTGGTTTGATTGATTATTTTCTCTATTTCTTTTAATCTCTATTTTATTTATTTCCTCCCAGATCTTAATTATTTCCTACCTTCTGCTGAGTTTTGAATGTTTTTGCTCTTCTGTTTCTAGTTCTTTTAACTGGTGGG
The DNA here is from genome assembly GCF_048564905.1 of Vicugna pacos. NCBI lineage: Eukaryota > Metazoa > Chordata > Mammalia > Artiodactyla > Camelidae > Vicugna > Vicugna pacos. The sequence continues at coordinate 683,307 of NW_027328791.1, forward strand.
TTAGATTGTTTATTTGATATTGTTCTTCTTTTTTGAGGAAGGCCTGTATCGCCCTAAACTTTCCCCTTAGCACTGCTTTTGCTTTGTCCCATGAGTTTTTTGTGGTTGTTTTCATTTTCATTTGTCTCAAGGTATTCCTTAATTTCAACTTTGATTTCATCATTGACCCTTTTTTTTAATAGCATGTTGTTTAATCTCTATGCTTTCCTTTTTTTTATGCTTTGTTTCTCTGAAGTTGATTTCTAGTTTCAATGGCATTGTGGTCAGTAAGGATGCTTGAGATAATTTCTATCTTCTTAAAATTGTTGAGGCTTCTTTTGTGACCAAGTACATGATGAATCCAAGAAAATGTTCCACGCACACTTGAAAAGAATGTATATCCTATTTTGGGTGGTTGTAATTCTCTGAAAATATCCACTAAATCTAATTTTTCTATTGTATCATTTAATTTCTCTGTTGCCTTATTTATTTTTTGTGTGGAAGATCTGTCTAGTGATGTTAATGTGGTGTTAAAACTTCTGACAATGATTGTATTCCCATCAATTTCCCCGTTTATCTCTGTTAGTAGTTGTTTTAAGTACTTAGGTGTTCATGTTGGATGCATATATATTAATGGTTGTAATATCCTCATCTTGTATTGCTCCTTTAATCATTATAAAATGCCTTTATTTATCTTTCTTTATGGCCCTTCTTCTAAAGTCTATTTTGTCTGAAATCAGAACCGCTACACTTGCTTTTTTGGAGTTTCCATTTGCATGGAATATCTTTTTCCGTCCATTCACTCTCAATCTATATGTGTCCTTCTCCCTAAAGTGTGTCTCTTGTATGCAGTTTATTGAATTTTTTTGCTTTATTATCCAGTCTGACACTCTGTCTTTTCACTGGAGCATTTAGTCCATTATCATTAAGAGTAATTAATGATAAATGAGTGTTTATTGCTATTTTGAACTTATATTTGCAGTTGATTTCGTATTTCTTCTTTGTTCCTTTCTTCTTCCTTTTGTGGTATGGTAATTTTCCTTTGTGTTATCTTGGATTGTATTTTGTTTTTGTTACTCACGTGTAAGTTTTTGGCTTGTGGTTACACTTTTTTGTAAGTCTGTTCACCAATTACTGTAACTGTGTGTACTAAACAGATAGTAATGTAATCTCAAACCCATCCTACCGAGAACAAAATATTTAAGAAAATAGAAGAAAGAAAAAATACTCTATATTTTCTTGCTTCCCTCTCCCACTCAATGATTTAGATGTCTTCTTTTACAATTTCATGTTTATTCTATTTGTAATTCATGGTAGTTATCACCTTTCCAGATATGAGCTCTCATTTCTGTATCATCCTGCTTCTTTTTTATTTAGAGTATACCTTACAATACTTCTTTTAGCATGGGTTTAGTGTTGCTAAAGTCTTTTAGTTTCTCTTCTCTGTGAAATTCATTACCTCTCCTTCTATTCTTAAGGATAGCCTTGCTGCAGAAAGTATCCTAGGCTGCATCTGTTTTTTCATTCAGGACTTTGAATATATCTTTCCACTCCCTTCTGGCCTGTAGTGTTTCTGTAGAGAAATCAGCTGAGAGCCTTATCTTGTAACTCAGTCTTTGTTTTTCTCTTGCTGCCTTTAGGGTCATTTCTTTATCCTTCAGTCTGGCCATCTTGATTTTGATATGTCTTGGTGTGAGTCTCTTTAGGCTCTTCCTTTTTGGGAACCTCTGAGCCTCCTGTACTTGGGTGTCTGATTCTTTCTTTATGTTTGGGAATTTTTCAGTCATGATTTCTTTAAATACCTTTTCCATCCCCTTTGTTCTTTCTTCCCCTACTGGAACTCTTATGATGCATAGATTGACATGCTTTATATTATCTCATAGGTTCCTTATATTGTTTTCATTGTTTTTTATTTTTTCTCTCAACTGTTCTTATTGTGTGCTTTCTGTTGTCCTGTCTTCTAGGTCACTTATTCGTTCCTCTGCATTATCTAGCCTGCTTTGTACAGCCTTTAGGTCAGATCTCATTTCAGCCAATGAATTTACCAATTCTACTTGGCTCTTCTTTATAGCTACTATTTTGTTTTTGACATATTTTATGTCTCTAAACACTATCTCTTTTAGTTCCTTCCATAATTTGATCACTTCTTTTTAGAAATCTTCATCTAATAGGCCATTAATATCTATTTCATTGATCGTTCTTTCAGGGGATTTCTCTTTCTCTTTTAATTGAGAATACTTCCTGTGCTTCTTCAACTGTTCATATCTCTCTGGCACTGTGGCTTAAGGAGTATCATTTATCTTTTGTGGCCCTTTAAGGGGTTTATTTCTTTATCTATCTAAGGTCTATGCTGGAATAAAACTTAAAAATGAGAGAGAGAAATAGAATTTTAAAAGAATGGAGGAAAAGAAGGTTTGAAAACAGTGTATAATCAATAATAGAAGAGCAAGTTGAAGAAGAATAGAAATCGAGTTGAGATGTCTTTTTAAAACCTTAATAAAAAGAAGAAAAAAATCAAAAAACAATATTTAAAACCTGTGAATAATCCATAACAGATCAAATCTAAGAGAATTAAAAATGAAATGAGAATTGTAAACGTATAGAACTGTTTAAAAAGTAAAGATTAAAAAGCTAATAGAAAATAAAACAGGTATAAAAAGATTTAAAAAACAAAGATGTGTTCTCCTAGAGACTGAACGCTCTTAATGGTTTTATTGAGAGGTCTTTGTGTCTTCGCCCTGTTTCATGAACTCAGCATGCTCTGTTGGCCCCCTCGTCTGTGCTGCTCACAGTGTCCATTGGCAAGAAGATTGTGCCCCTCCAACACTGGGTCAGGTGCTGCTCTCCTTCGCGGTGGGCGGGTGGGTCACTCCCCATCCGGATGCCACAGTCAGTGCTGTGTCAGTTGCTGCATATGTGGGCTCAGCTTCAAGAATAACAGGTTTATGGAGATATAATTCACATAGCATAAAATGCAGCCTTTGAAAGTGTGCATTAGGGTTTTATGTACATTTCAGGGTTGTGTAGCCATCACCCCCAAAAGGAACCAGTACCCTTTAGTAAGTCAGTCCCTAACCTTCCTTTCCCTTAGCCCTCAGCAGCCACGACTCTACTTTCTGCCTCTATGGGTTTGCCTGTTCTAGGCATTTCATATAAGTATAACCATACAGTATGCTGCCTTTTTTGATTATCATCTTTCATTTAGTGTGACGTTGTCAAGGCTCATCCATCGTGTAGCATATATCAATATCCAAATTCCTTTTTGTATTCAAATAATATGCCATAGTTATAAATACACCACATTGCTTATCCATCCATCAGTTGATGATGTATAATTCTGCTGTAAATGCTCATGGACAGGTTTTTGTGTGAACACATATTTTCACTTCTCTTCAGGATATATCAAAAAATGGAATTGCTGGGATGTATTCTACTTTTAACATTTTGAGGAATTGCTAATATAGCTTTTAAAGTGACTGAAGCATTGTATATTTCCAGAAGTAATGTATGAGGAGTCCAGTTTCTCCACATCCTCATCTACACTTTTTATTACTGGGTGTATAGATTCATATTTATATATCATGTATCATATATATATGTCATCCTAGTTGGTATGAAGTGGTACGTCATTGTGATTTTGATTTCTGTTTCCCTAATGCCTACTGATGTTGAACATCTTTTTATGTGCTTAGTTCCCATTCGTATGTCTTCTTTGGAGAAACATCTATTCAAATTCTTTGCCCATTTTAATTATATTTGTCTTTTTATTGTCATGTTTTAAGTCTTCTTTATCTATTCTGGGTAAAAGTCCCTTATCAGGGAAAATTTTGGAAATATTTTCATCCATCCTGTGGATTGTCTTCTTACTTTCTTGATGAAGTCCTTTGAAGCACAGAAGTTTTTAATTTTACTGAATTCCAGTTTACTTTATTTTTTTTTCTTTTGTTGTTTGTGCTTTTGGTGTCATATATTACAAGTATTTGTAATCCAAAGTCCTGAAGATTTTCTCATTGTTTATTTTCTAAATGTTTTATACTTTCAAGTCTGTGATTTATTTTGAGTTAATTTTCATAAATGGTGTTAAGATAAAAGTTCAGTTTTCTTTCTTTCCATGTGTATGTACAGGTGTCCCAGCATCATTTTTGTAAAGATTATTTTTCCCCATTGGATTGTCATGGCACCTTTGTCAAAAATTAAATGGCTGCGTGTAAGACTTTGTTTATGGTCTCTTAGTTTTTTTCTCTCAATCTATTTTTCTGTCCTTCCTGCAAGTACCACACTGTATGGAATACAGTTTTGTTAGTGAGTTTTGAATTTGGAAACTTCAAAACTTTGATCTTTTTCAAGATTGTTTTGACTATTTTCGGTATCTTGCATTTCCATATTAGTTTTAGGATCAGCTTGTTAATTTCTGCCAAAAAGCCAGAGCTGCATTGAATGTATAGGTCATTTTGAGGACAATGGCCATCCTAACAATAATAAGGCTTCTGATCCATGAACACAGAAGAGCTTTCCATTTATTTTAGGTCATTTTTAACTTCTATCAGTAGTATTTTAGTTTTCAATATACAAGTTTCAGATATTTTTCTCAGTATTCCACATATTTTTCTTAATATTACTAATTATTTTATTCTTTTTGATGCTATTGTAAATGAAAAGGTTTCCTTCATTTTATTTTTAGATTATTCACTGCTGTTGAATAGAAATATAATTACTTTTTATATATTGATTTGTGTCTTACAATTTTGGTCAGACTGGGTTATTAATTCTAAGAGGAATTTTTTCTATTCTCTCTATTTTTCCTTTGTGGATTCCTTGTGATTTCAATATATAATATCATGTCATCTGGAATTGAAACAGTTTTATTTCTTTCTTTCTAATCTAGAGGCTTTATTTTCTTTATCTGATTGCTTTGACTAGAACCTCTAGTACAATGTTGATTTTGGGAGGGAATAATTCAGTGCTTCTGCATTATGTATGATCTTTGCTTCAGGTTTTTCATAGATGTTCTCCGTCAAGTTGAGGAAGTTCTCTTCTATTGCTAGTTTTTATCCATTATTCTATTAATATGGTGCATTACATGAATTGACTTTTGTATGTTGTAGTGCCTTTGCATACCTGGATACATCCCACTTAATGGTGGTCTATTTTATATGTTACTGTTTTGGATTTGCTTGTATTCTTTTGAGGATTTTTGCATTTATATTCATAAGAGATAGTCTTTAGTTTCCTTGTGATGCCTTTGTCTGTTTTTTGTATTAGTGTGATACTAGTCTCATTGAATGAATTGGGAATTGTGCCCACCTCTTTATTTTCAGACGAATTTGTGAAGCATTTTTTGTTTGTTTTTGTTTTTGTTTTTTCATTTAGTAGTTGATGGAATTCACCAGCAAAGCCATACGGGCCTAGCATTTCTTTGTGTGAATGTTTTGGATTTCTATTTCAGTCACTACTTACTGTAGGAATAGTTGAGTTTTCTATTTCTCCTTGAATTAGCTTCAGTCATTTATGTCCTTCTAGGAATTTATCCATTTCATCCAGATTATCTCATTTATTGGCTATACAATTATCCATGGTATTCCCTTATGTTCCTTGTTATTTTTGTAAGGGCAGTAGTGACATCCTTCCTTTCATTTCTCATTTTAGTAATTTGAATCTTCTCTCTTTTTTTTTTAGTACTAGATAAAATTTGTCAATTTTATTGATCTTTTCAAAGAACCAACTATTCCTTTTGTTGATTATTCTCTGTTGTGTATCTATTGTCTATTCCATTTATTTCAGCCTTTAGTATTTTGATTAGAATGTTTAATTCATTTACATTAATGTAATTTCTTATCAGGTTGAAGTTACATCTGCTGTCTACTTTCTATATGTCTTTTTTTCCCATTCCTCTATTACTACATATTTTTGTACAAAGTAAGCATTTTCAAGTGTGTCATTTTAATTTGTTTATTTTATCTTTTTCTTCTCCTCCTCCTCCTATCCCTCCTCCTCCTATTCCTCCTCCTCCTTCTCTTCCATTGTCCTGGAGATTATAATTAACATCTTGTTTTAAAGCAATCTAGTTCACATGAATACCAACTTGATTTCAACAGTACACAAAAACTTTGGTATCAGTCTTTTACCTCCCCCTCCTCATGCTGTCACTGTCATACAAATTGCACCTTTATGCATTTATAAGCGCATCTATACAGTTTCATAAGTATTGTTTTATGCAGTTGTCCTTTACATCAAATAGAACAAAATATTTACATGTAATACTCGATTTATACTGTTTTATTTTTTAACTCATGTAGTAGTGCTCTTTATTTTTCAGGCGAGTGTCCTTTCATTTACACCTGCTGGACTATCCTTAGTATTTCTTGTAGGGCAGGCCTGCTAGCAATGGATTCTTTCAGATTTTGTTTTTGTAGGAGTGTCTTAATTTCTCCTTTAATTTTTTTAAAGAATCATTTTGCTGGCTATAAAATACTTGGTGACAGTCTTTTCCTTTTATCTCTTTTACGGTACCATCCACTGCCTTCTGGTCTCCATGGTTTTTGATGAGAAATCAACTCTCTTACTGAGAAGCCTTTCTATATGTTGAGCCACTTTTCTCTTTTGGCTGTCAAGATACTTTCTTCTTGTGTTTTGACACACTGAATCTGATATGCCTATTTTAGATGTCTCTAAGTTTATACCACGTGGAGTTTGTTGAGCTGCTGGGATGTACAAATTAATGTTTTCATCAAATTTGGGAAGTTTTCAGCCATTATTTCTTTATATATTCTTTCTGCCCCTTTTTTTCTCTCCCTCCTTCTGGCGCCCCCATTATGTGTGTATTGGTATTGTTGATGTTGTCCCATTTATCTCTGACACAGTGTTCATTTTTTTTTTATTCCTTTTTCTTTCTGTTCCACAGACTGGATAATCTCAGTAATTTTAATTTAGCTGACATTTTCTTCAACAAGTTCATATCTACAGAGAAACCTCTTATTGAAGTTTTTATTTTAGTCGTTATATTTGTATCTCTTGAATTTCTAGTTGGTTTTTATTATAAATTTTTATTGATATTCTCTGTACAATGAGATGTGCACATAATTAAATCCTTTAGGCATGGTTTCTGTTAGTATTTTGAACATATGTGTAATTGCTTATTTATGTCTTTGTCTAGTAAGTCCAGTGTCTGGGCTACCTCAGGGAGTTTCTATTGACTACTTTTTCCCCGTCTGTTATGGCCAAACTTTTCTGTTTCTTTGTACATCTTTTAATTTTCTGTTGAAAACTGGACATTTAAAATATTACAATGTGGCAGATCTGAAAGCCTGATTTTCCTCATCTCCAGGGTTTATCATTGCTTTCATTGTCATTGCTGCTGCTGTTATTTATTTAGTTACTTTCCTGAACAAATTCTGTAAAGTCTGTATTCTTTATCATGCATGACCATGAGATCAGTGTGTGTCCAGAAAGCCTAGTTGTCATCACTGTAATAATGATTAGACAGTGATTTCTTTCAATGCCTGGAGCCAATCGTTTGAGATGTTGCCAGGTGGCTGTGTGTCTGCATGCTGAGGGATGCCCTCAGCACCGGCATGCAGTCTGCAGCTCTTCCGTAGCCTTTAGTTCTTGCTTATGCAGAACCTCAAGTTCAGCCAGAGTTGAAGGCTTAGGATTTTCTCAGATCTTTCCTTGCCATGTGCCACACATGTATATTGCCTTCTACAATTCTCAGAATTTTTTTGGACCTTTTTAACCCTACCTTCACCCCCAGAACGTCTCATTACTCAATTTTGCCTTCTAAGTATCCTTGTCAGCATCTAGTTAGCCTCTACTGGTCCCACTGCTTCAGGCAGTTGTAATGTTAAATACTCACTGCTGATTGTTTTCCACACACACTCTGGGGACAGGCTGTTTGCACAGCATGAGTTTGTGATAGGTCACATAGTGACAGCTCTCTGGGGGCGGAATTTTTGGGTAACTTTAAATCACTTCTGCCCCTACCTTGATTGTGAGACTACTGCTTTTAAAGGCCACCATTTAGGTGAGGATACAGGGATGGGGTAGATCAAGTTACAATGCAACATAACTCACTATCTTTATGAAGATTTTGTTGTTTTTTTCCCTCAAATAAAGACTCCCCGTATAGCTGAAAGCCTTGGTTAAATTTCCAGAGTTCTACAGAGGTTAATTTTGACAAATTATGCCATTGCCATTGCTTCATAGAGGAGTAAGTTTTCCAAGATGTTTACTCAGATATTCTAGAAGTGTATCCCATTTGCATTTGTTTTTAACTGAGTTTCTTGCAAGACTAATTCTACAGCTCCAGTCCCATTCACATAAGAGTCCATCTCCATGGATTCTCCTACAGGGAGCAGTGTGCAACCTGTTGTCAGTTTGTTGTTTTTCTTATTAAAGGGTAGGGGTTTTTAAAAATAAGCTCATGAATAGCCCTTTGTCATTTTTACACGTTAAAAAACTTCCACTAGTCTGTGGCTATTTTTTCCCTCTCTTTTCGTTGCTTTAATGAAGATCTCACTTTTAAGGATTTTCAGTATAGCAATATGTGGATGGTGATCACACGGGTGAGGCATTTAACTACAGTCTAAACCTCAGTCTTTGCTCTGATTCACTGTCTAGAATATCTGAACACATCTACTGAACCCCGTATACCAAAAGATGCTGACAGCCCTAATTAAAAAAATGCTTTTTAAGTAAAGCAAAAAATATTAAATTTGACACTGGAAAAGACAAATCTCAAATTTCCTAACTGATCTTGCTTTCTGTGATCATTAGCTACATCATGTTTATTGAGCCGACAGGCATATTGAGCTACTGATTTTATTTCATCGGATTTTAGAATGCAGAACACATTTCAGGCCCACTTATAGCACCATATGTGTATCTTTAAGGATATATACATATGATGATGTCTTTATTATAAGTACCTTATTTTATTTTAAGTACCAACTGCTGTTAACCTCATTAAGGAAATCTTGGAACTGCAGAACTGAAATTTTTCATACCACCATCATCCCGTAGCATCTCTTTTGTACTTAGATGTTGTGTGGCAGAGTATATTTCTGTTCCCTAGAAATGATCAATGTTGAAGGGGAAAAACCCTCCTCTAATAAATATAGTCCAAATCACACACTTATCTGAACAATGGCCACCATTTTAGTCCACACCAATCCATCTATTCATACTGACTCAGAGTCCTCAACACAGACAATCCGCCACTGAAGTCACGGTCCTCAGTACACGTTCTGTCCCCTCCCCATTCCTTGTTGATTCTGACCTACTTTTGTCCAACGCATCCTGCCAGGCTCTTCGCTGCCTGACTGCAGTTTTTAATTTTTACCTTTGAGTTCCAGGCTGCGCCTAGTGATTTCCAGAGAAACGCCAGACACCTGGCTCATCAGGAGGGGTGGGGAGGATTTCAGGAAGCTGTTACCCTAACTCACTTGCAGATCAGTTAGTGGCTATTGTGAGCATTCCTTCTAGATATCTGACATGCCGGCTGCATCCACCCCAGCAAAATACCGTAGCTCCTCCAACAACCTCTGCCTCCATTCATCTGGCTTTCTGCTTTCAGTGACACTCAGATGCTGCTGATGGGCATTATATTTATATGTATTTTTTTTAATTGAAGTATAGTCAGTTACAATGTGTCAATTTCTGATGCACAGCACAATGTTCCAGTCATTCATATACACATTTATATGTATGAATTCCTTTTCATATTCTTTTTCATTAAAAGTTATTACAAGATATTAAATATATTTCCCTGTGCTATACAGAAGAAATTTAGTATTTTTAGCTATTTTCATATATAGTAGTTAATATTTGCATATCTCAATCTCTGATGGGCATTTTTGAAGCCACATCTGGCACCCTTGCTACAGAAGAGTCTGAGAAATATGTTTTCAACCTCATAGCCTTTTGGTTAGGAAGTTGGAATAAAGGCTGAGCTGGCTCACCTAACTTGTCTGCCTTTGTGAGTAAAGAGGTCTGGAGTTTCAAGGAACAATGAAATGTCCCAGCCCTTCAGTAGCAAACAAAGCAACCAAAATGCTCCCAGCTACCAGAGCATGACTTGTCCTTACACACTGCTGGACATAACCGCCAACGCTCTCTAAGGCATCGTCTTCATCTGGCGCACACGTTCTTTAGATGTGTAATATGCTGATTAACAGGACAAGCTGGTTTGGATTCCCAAGGTCACAGGCAGCCTTCTGATTTTGGTGTATATATGTTCATTGAAGGATCCTCTCTCAGATCATCTAGAGCTGCCTAGTGTGTGGTTTGCCAGAGAATGTGGGTGCAGTGCTCCCCACCAGAGTCCTACCAGTTGTTTTATTGCAGGAAGAGAGAGAGCAAAAGAGACAGAACAGGAAGTTCTTGTCCAGCCTCAAACACAGTGACCCCCGCCCAGGGCTCATGCTCTGGGACACACAGAAGTGCAGGTCAGCAGCGATGTGGCCTCGGTGTACTCCAAAACATGGCGTGGTTGTACTGGGCTGTGTCTTTCATGGACCCTGCAAAATTCTCGGCGTTGTGAAGTGGGGAACTAAGGAACTCCCACCCATGCCTGTAGCTCCCAGGGTTTGCACCCTTACGTGTTTTGAGGATTTGCTGGCAACTCATTCTTTTTCACCGGGTCATTTCTCGGTTACACGGCAGTTCTGTGACTTCCTTATCAGAACTGCTCCTTAAGTTCGGGGTTTAGTGAAAGATGCCATTTTACCCTGTAAGTTCATGTTCAGGGAGGAGGAGGAAGACAGCACAGATCAGAATTGCTGTTCTGCTTTTTGTTGTTGTTGTTTTCATAAGCCGTCTCCTGTTGTGGAATAGACACTGAGCAAATGAATGACTGTTACACTCCCATTTGAAGGATGAGGAAAGTGACACTCAGGGAGAGGAGGCAAATTTCCTGAGGTCCCAAAGACAAAAAGGGATGAGCACAGAATAATATCCCTGCAAATTTCTTGGCTGTCATCAGCCTTTAGGTCAGTGACAGAGTGCCGTGTGTAGTAGTGAAGTTGTAGCGTGCTTTGAGAAGGGTGCAGATGTTCTTGTTTTTGTTGATACAATCACACTGTTTTGTCTGGGACTCTAGAAAGAAATGGGTTAGAAAATGTTGGTTTCTCGTCCTTGGTCCTTCCTCACCCACACAGATATGGACCCTTCCATCTGCAGCAGGAATAAGAGCCCCAGCCTTCCCATCTCATGAGTTCAGTACTCATTCATTTCATCCCTGCCCACCTGTAGGCGATAAAGCACAGTGTGTTTTTCATGTTCTGCTTCACTGATTCTTGTGAAATTAAGAGTTTGAAGATAGAAACTCATGAAAGGAAGCTGCTTTTATTTATATAAAGTGCAGTCGTTTTCTTAGCAGAGAAGGAAATTGAAGATTCTCTTCATTGAAAATCAATAGAGATTTCAAGAACATCTGTATTTCTGATGCATAGATTAAAATGACAAAATTTAGCGGGATTACAGAAACACAAGGAAGATACCAGAAGTGTTTTTAAAGAGCTTTTCTAAGACTGGGCTTGTGAAGAGACTGTTAGTTGACAGAGACCCTCTTCTCACCCATAGTCCCTCTCCTTAGGTTGGAAAGGGCCAGCGTTTCCCCTGTGTGCAGTCCTGGTGCTTCAAGTGAGTTGTGGGATAGGGCGGTGCACATGGTGCTGCCTTCAGTTTGTCCATCCTAAGTAACCCCTGGCAGTCAGAGGGCGAGGGTGTTGCAACCTCATGAACCATCCGCCATGCTCTCCGGGGTGTGTGATCATCTCAGCTCATCCCGGCTCAGGTGATGGCAGAGCAGAGAGTGGTGGCAAGAGGTCCGCCATGAGTAGCAGGGAGCAACTGGAGTCAGCTGGGGCCCAACTGGCTAGGAGTTCCAGGTGGAAATCCCAGGACTTCCCACAGCTCATTCATTCAGCTAACACTTCTCCAGCACCTGTTATGTGCTGGTGCTTCCGTTGTGAACAGAACCAAATCCCTGTCCTCATGAAGGTGACATTCTAGTGGACATAAAAAATGATACATGCAGAAGCAGATCCAGGTCAGGACACATCAGTGTTGTCTATTTTGGAGTGCACAAGGTGAGATCTTTTGGGAAGGAATGTATGATACAGGAAAATGTGGGGGAGAGGACGGCTGTATCCCAGGTCTTCCTTGGGTCCCTGGGATGTACCTCGCCAAGTGTGTGTCCTTGGTTTGCCCAGGAACGAATTCAAGAGAGAGACAGAGTTCAGTAAAGGTAGATTTATTCAGAGAGATATATATTCCACAGAGTGGGCAGTTTCAGAAGGCAAGAGAAAGGTCATGAGGCATGGGGGTTTGGTGCTCCAGTTTAAAGTAAAAGTAGATACACACTCCACAGACAGAGTGTGGGCTGTTTCCCTCAGCAGAGAGAGCAGCCATGAGGTGGGGGTTGTTAGTTTTTATGCACTCAGTATCTTCATATGCTAATAAGTGGGAGGAATATTCCAACCGCTTTGGGGAAGGTGTTGGGATTCCCAGAAATTGGGCCACTACTCATCCTTTGACCTTTTATGGTCAGACTTGAACCTGTCCTAGCACCTGTGCGAGTGCCATTTAGCATCCTGCGGTATTTCGGAGAGTGTGTATTGAAGCTCAAGATCTACTGGGAGTTGACTTTTCCACCGTCTCGGTGCTAATGGCTCTGCCATCCTTTTAATGGCTGGGCCCTGCCCCCTTCCCTCCTGTCTCATGGAGGAGCTCTGGACTGATTGCACAATTGCAGAGCAGGGGACAGAGTGGAAAGAACTTCATAAGTGGAAGGTGGAAGGCAGTGTTGGCAGTAGAATTCTCAAGTCAATTGTAAAGTAAGGGTCTTCTGTTTGCTGGGGGTACCTGGTGTCACATTAGGGAGCTGTGAGCCTTGGGGACTTCAGTGAGTGGGTGGCTCACTGTGTATATTGTGTTGCTTCTTAGGCGTCGCGAGGACAGTTGGCTTATAGGTGACCCATTCACTCAAGCAGGCGTCTATTTGGGGATTTTCTGCATGTGAGGCTAACATGGGTCACTTGGGGGACAGGACCGGGCAGTCACAGCTTGGTTCACAGTCACCTAGTGCCCTCAAGGCTTTCATCCCATGGATGTGTCACCTCCCCCTGGATGGGGACAAGGGAACAAGTGGTGCGGCAGCTTCTCAGTGGTGGAGGCATTGCTCTCCAGACACAACACTCAACAGCATGGACCCCTGGTTTTGGCCACAGTCTTGGCTTGATGAGGCTGTTGGGTAGCTGAGCACATGAGACGTGGGTGCCATGCTTCCACTCTCACCAAGAGCTCTATTTTGAAGATTCCGGTCAGAAAGCCACAAATACTCCCTAGCCCATAAACAAAGAACAGTCTCTTTCCCTCGGGGAAGGGAACACAGTAGGAGAACGGATCATCCTGAGAGCACAAAAGGCCAAATCAGTCCTGCCATCAGGATTCTGACAGACGAGCCAGCTCAGTTCCTCTTACTAGTTGTTTACTTGAAGGATCTGGGGTATTTGGGTGACCTGCAAGTATCAGGAAATAGTACACGAGGGCTTTGTAGATTTTCTGGTCTGGTGTTAACTCACCCCATTGTAGCTGTCGTGCAAGGAAACAAAACTTGGTGGACAACAGGCCATGGCCTCTGCTCCCTGGTGGGGCCAGGAGGTTGTAATGTTAAGTACGATTGCGGGGGCATCATTTCTATGTTGAGAGGCCAGATGGCCTTACATATCTCTCATGCTGGATATCTAAGTTGCAGAGGGAAACTGGATTCCATCAAGCTCTCCAGCCAAGGAGGAGACCAGAAGTGGCCTCCTCCACCAACTGTGAGCTCTTTGCCTCCACTGACAGCAGCAGCTATAGCAAAAAGCTGGGCTGCCACCTGCGTTTCCGTGTAAACATCTGAGTAGCCACAGCAATGGCCTCGTGGGGGATGGTGTGCCCAAGGAAGCGCTGTATGGGACGGAGGGAGGAGTGCCAGGGTCAGACACCGGGCCGGCAGGCAGGCAGTGAGGACATCTGTGCAGCGCAGGCGCCATGGACCTGAGCCAAAGGGAGGCAGGATTTGCAGCAGGGAGCCTGGGCAGTGCCGTGTTGCTCGTAAGAAGATCCTGGGTTCTGGATCCACGAAGTCTTTGGCTTGATTCCTGACCCTAACCCTCATCTTGGGCAAGTGTTTGAAGTTTTCTGTGCCTCTGTTTCTTGGTGTCCCAAATGGGGACAATAGTAGCAAATACATCTGAGAGTCAGGAGGGCCTTTATAGGTGTCATTGCATTACGCTCACAGCAGCCCACAAGCACGGTTCTATGTCCCCCATTTTACACGTGGCAGACAGGTAACCTTTTAATCAGTAATCACGCAGCTAAGAATGGTCAGAACCAGCATTTGAATTTGATCCCTGTGTCCAGGTTATTTCTATTCTCACTCGGTATTACTGGAAAACTAGTAAAGTCAGAACAAACACTGCTGGGAAGTGGGTGCTTGAAACATGTTTTTTGTCTTCGCCAGTGGGGAGTGTTGGGTTCACGTTCCTCACAGCCCGTCTCAGGCTCCCTGCGTCTCCGGCTGCCCCTGGTGGGGTCTGCAGGGCTCTGGGCAGCTTCTCCTTGTTCTCTATCCCAAGGCTCTCTGCTCTCTACAGGTTGATTCTCAGCCCTGACTGATCAGTAGAGCTAATGTCTAAAAACAGAAAAGGTGGGGAGGGTATGGCTCAGTGGTAGACCACGTGCTTAGCATGCAAGAGGTCCTGGGTTCAATTCCCAGTACCTCCAATAAAATAAATAAAGCTAAATATCCCCCCAAAAAGGGAAGAAGTATTTAAATAACAATAAAGAGTACAAAGACCCCACTCCAGGCTGGGGCACACTATATTTTAAAGGCTCCCAGATGCTTCCCATGTGCAGGAGGGTGAGAGCTACCCCTCTACACCTCTTCTCATGAGCTTGTCCACTCACACCCTTTAGCCTCTTGAAACAGGAAAACTACTTGGCTCAGCCTAGATCTTCCTCCCGATTTCTAGACTTTTATTTGCCTACTGGACATCTCTCCTGGAGCCCACAGGCATCCAGCCAGAACTGAATCAGTTGTCTCCTCTCATGACTTGCCCCTCTTCCTGCCTTTTTTATTTCAGGGAATGGCACTATAATTTAGGACACTGCCAAAGCCAGAGAGCTGGCTGGCATCTTTCACCTCTTCCTGCCCTTCCATCACACCTGTGGCCAATCCGTCCACCTGCTGAAATGTTTTCTCCTCTCTCCTCCTGGCGGGGCCTCAGCAGGCCTTCACAAGAACCTGCCCATATGTCTCCCTGCCTCTATCTTGTCTCTTTCTAGATCACTTTGCATGTCTCCTCTACCTTGGAGGCACACAGAATCCTGTGTGATGTGCACCTGTGATCTCTCCACCTGGTTGCCTCACCTGCCTCCCACACCCTGTGCTCGCTTCTAGACTATTTGCAGTTCCTGGAAGGGACCTGGCTCTGTTTGGCCTCCCTCCTTTGCATGCGCAGCTCCCCAGGGAGAAATGGCCTTACCATTATACCTTCACCTGATCACTTCTAGGGCATCTCAGAACTCAGCACAGTGGTTCCCTCCTCTGGGAGAGCCTTGGCTACAGTTCCAGCTCTCTGCCCCGAGCACCCTCTGCTGACTGTTATCCAAGCCCTCTTAACACGCCTTCTCAGCCATCATTTCACGATGACTCCTGTGCACCTAGGAGCTCCTGGAAGCAGGGACTGTGCCTTTTTTCCCTTTATTCTGAGAGCATGGTAGAGACTCAGGTATAATGGTGGAGGGAACAGTGGTTATTCTGGAATTTCTCTAGAGTTGGGGCCTAGGGGTAACAGTCTGGTTGGAAGAAGGGCTTTGGGGATTTACCCTGAAACTACATTTTCAATTAACATGTCATGTTGTTTTTGTCTACTATTTGAAGTTACGAGTCTTAAAACAGAATGACGAATTCTAAAAATTTCTTTACCGAAGATTGAGGAAAATGGCAGTTTTCCATATATAAGAATATTATTTTAATTTTGTGTGACTGGGGTGGTGGAAAATAGAAATGCAGGGGCTACTAAAGCATTCTCATCCCCTTCCCCACCCTCAGGTCCTTCGGACAGAAGAGAAAGAGGGATGTGAGGAGAAGACTTGGACGGTGGACCATGCACTGCTTTTAAATCATGACAGTTACTTGTGCTTATTTTTTAATGGAGGTACTGGGGCTTGAACCCAGGACCTTGTACATGCTAAGCACGTGTTGTACCACTGAGCTATACCCATCCTTCCCCCAATATTTGTGTTTTTAGTGGGCATAATGTGCTGGTAGCAGGTACTTTAGTGTGAGACACAGTCACCTGCCTCTGACCATCACGTTAATAATACCTTTCCCCTGAGCTAGAGAGCTAGATAGTCTGTTTCCAAAAGTTCAATAAATTATCTAAATTTTCTTTTTTCTTAAGGCATTAACTCATGTTTATCTTTAGTATCGTGTATAAATAAAATTTGAGTTTATTAACCATTTACCAAAGTTTTAAGGGTAATAAATATTAAGTACAGATTTCTGAAACATATGTCATCACTGAAGTTCCACAACTGCTGTTCTCTCTCTCTGTTAGTCACCTTACTTCTGGAGTTCTGGAAGCGGCTCCAGGCAGAACTTGAGTACGAATGGGACACGATTGAGCAGGAAGAACAAGTCCGGCCAGAATAGGAGGTGCGGTGTCCCCACGTGGAGATAGATGAGATTACCCAGGAAAAGCGGGCGTTGTTTAGATGCACTTTAGTCTGTTTACTTCTGGACTTGTCAGCCTTGGCTGCATGTTGGAATCACCAGGGGAACTTAAAAAATGTTGATGCCTGGATTCCATCACTGCAAACTCTGATGGTACTTAGAAGCCTGGGGTCCATTCTGGCATAAGGAAGTTTTTAAAGCTCCTCAGGTTATTCTAATGTGCAGCCAAGGTGAAGGAGCACTGCCTGGAATGGTGGACACAGAAGAGACGTGTGGTCCTTCCTTCACAATAACAGTAAAAATGGAAAAAAGAAAAAAAGTCTGGTATAAGTGTATATGAAAAGAGGCTTTGATTTGTATCCTTTCATAACATCAATAAAAAAATCCAAAAAAAATTGGCCGCTATGACATGGATGTACAAGGAAAGACACATTGGTTTTTATAGTTGACTCCCATTTTTTCACATGTGCCTTCATTATTGCTGCCTCCTTTTCATCGTAGACTAGGTGCCCCTTTGTCTTGAACTAAGCCCCACTCACTGCTCCCCTTTCCGGTTGGGATGTGCACAAAGCAGCATGGCTCTCATCCTAAAGTCAGAGAAAGTGTAGAAGAAGCAGGGAAACATTTGTTGAGGTGCCATCAGTATTTGAGCAGTGTTTGAGCTAGGCATTTTACATAATTGGAAATGTAAATTTATTGCTGCCACTCCTGCAGCAAAAGTAAAAAAATAAAACTATATAACTTTGTATCAACATTTCAGAGCTATGAAAAGATAATTTTTGAGTCATCTGTATTATTGCTTCTTTCCATCAGCTGAGATAATTTAGAGCTGATGGTGCTTACAGTCAGCAGCAGCAGGAAAGTAGGTTGTGAGTATGAATAACTCTTGGAAAGAAAATGCTTTTACTAGGAGCATCTGAAAATATCTCCAACTATAGATTTTATAAATTGAACCTGATCTACAGAATTTTGGCACTGAAAACGTCTGGAGGGAGCAGGTCAAACTCCTCTTTTTATAAATGGAAAAAAATGAGGTTCAGCTACCAGTAGAAAGTGACATTTGTCTTTTACAATGTAATAAGCTTCTAATAATCCCCATTATGAATAGTTCCCATTGTTTACAACTGAAGATGGGGGTCAAAGCGTATGTTGGTGAAAGACTGTACATTCAGAGATGAAAGCTGAAACTTAGACAAAATTAGACGTTCATAATGTTTTTGAGTCCTGAGAAACAAAAGCGTATCATATTGGCAGCATACAAAAAATACTGAAGAAAGTTTTTGGTCACTTAAACTGAAAATTTTAAATTTAAATTTGCCAACTAATAAGTGTAAATTTTCATTGGAACATTCTTGTTGAAAAATTGAAAATGAAGACTCATTTCACTTTATCGTTCTTCCTTATTTAAAATTGTTTAATTTGTTTTTTAGTTTTTTAATTGAAATGTTTAACTTTTATTGCGAATGCATGCTTCATTGTTCAGAGAGGCCAGCGTTGTTGTAGTGAGACCTTGGGAATGAAGTTGCCGTAATCCATATTTGAACACAGCAGCTTGCTTCCTGAGTGATCTTGGACAACTTAAATTCTCTGTGCTGTAGTTTCTGATAAAATAAGAATAAGAGAGTTGATTCCTCATGACTGTGGTAAGGACGGGTCGAATTAATGTACAGAATCTACTTGGAAGAATTCCTGGCACAGAGGAAGGGCCATGTGCTTAGTGACAGCTATTATTATACTATATCTGCTTTTATAATCCAGGTAAATCTTGGGTCTTACTGATATCATCTCTAAAGAAAAAATCTAAATATAAACTCTAAAATGGAAACTCTAATAGTTCATAGTTATAGCTAATTAATACATAAAGCTCAACGAAGAAACACACAGTGGAGACCAGTTAGCTGCAAACACCTGTGAAACTTTCTGTCCTGCACGGACTCTCAGCTGTCACTACTGTCACTTCTGAAATCCAAGACAAGCTCAGGAGTAGAGCTTTACACCTTGGCCTCGTCAGGTACCCAGACCCCTAAGCTCAGACCATGACAGGGAAACAGTTTGCTGTTCACATGTGTATTTTCAAAAAATAGTATTAAAATGAACACTATACTTATTTTGTTGTATGCTTGACATCGTTAACAGAAAAGAAAAAAAAAACTAAAAAGGAAAAAAACCCATGCAGCAACAAATAAGGAGACTATGTCTGAGAATTATTATTTTTTTAAAATTATCTTTAGGATTTAGTGACCAGTTAGGAGAAAAATCATTTCATTGGTGTAATCCCTTCATTGACTAAACTTGTTTTTTAATTAGGAAGAAGAGCGTGTTTCTTTTACCACCTGGGGAAAATGTATACATATAACCATTTGTGCAGGTGCTCTTTTTCTGGGTAAGAACCTGCCACAGACTTTTTAAAATATAATGTGAAATGCTGAGAAAACTGATAGTCAAGCTGGGAACTATGTAGTCTCATAGAGAAAACTTTTTCCAGAGAACATCTGAGCCAACGCAGGGTGCCACTCTGGAGGTTCCACAGTCTCTTCTGCTCACAGTGCTTCCCCCAATTCTTTCACCTCAATTATTCAAATCAGATCAGTGGTTTAGGATTCTCCAAGGTTTGATTAAGAGACCAGATGGAGGCATGAAGAATTCTAAAATTTTCCAAAAGTAACAGCCAAGGTAAAATGTCTAAGAATAGCCTAACAAAAGGATAGTAGGAACTATCAAATAAATAAAAGTTAAATCTACTGAAAGATATAAAAGATGCTTCAATCACATGATTCTAGATTAAAAGATCATATCTCCAAAATATTAGAAGTTATAAAATTGATTTGGGGTTTATTGTGAATAAAATCATATTAGTAATATAATAATAAATAAGATAATGAGAAGTTTACAAGTTCAAGAATAGCCAGAGTAGAAAATAGGACAGGAAGTCCAGATATGGACTCTCATATTGATAATAAATTAATATAAGAAATGGAAGGCATTACAAATATGGAGACAAAGAAAGGTTATTAAGTAAATGGAACACGTTAGCTACTTGGGGGAAAAAAAGATTGAAATCATACAGTGAACCATATATTGTGATAAATTCTAGAAAGATTTAAAAAAGTAACACAATTGGAAAAAAACTAGAAATAAATATGAATGAATATACAACCTCTAGATGAGCAGTAAGTTTCAGAGGAAAATATATACAGATTTCCATGCATCAGAAGCATCCTAATTTTAAACAAAACACCAGAGGATGTTATTTGTTTACAAATCCGACAAGGGACTAATTCCATCAATACATAGAGAATTCAGATCACTTCAAAGGTAACATCCAAAAATCTCAGGAGTGTAGAAGGCAGAAAAGATGAACACACCTTCACAAAGGAAAAAATAGATGTCACACTCCAATGGTAATTCAGTCATTTCACATCAGAATGAAATAATTTTCCGCCTCTCAACTGACACAGCTCTGTTTATGAGGATGAAGTGCCAGTGATCACCAATCCCAAGCCTAGGTTACTGGACATTTTTTGTGAAGTATGGTTGATTTACAATGCTGTGTTAATTTCTGGTGTACTCTTCCAGCCTTCTTAGAAAGCAGTCTGGCATTTCATATCAAGAGTCAAAAATATTCATATGCTTTAATCCACTAATCCTACTTTGAAAAACTTTTAATCAGGAAGTATTTCAAAATTGCAGGGAAAAGTCAGTATGGATGCAAGTCACAGACATACTTTTCTATGTATATATATATAAAATCTCAGCCAAAATATTCTTCCAACCCTTCACATAGTAGAATATTATGCAGCCATGAAAAAGTGTGTCCAGGAAAATATTTTATGACAAGTCAAAGTGTTATGCTTATGATAAGCTTGAGAATAAAATTAATATATAAAATGATTTGTAATATACAAACAATGCACAGTTCTGAAGGGATTATGTCAACAGGTAGAAGCATTTTTCTTATTTTATTTTTTATTCATTTTCAGAGTTGGAGTCTTTTGATTGTAGGTGACAAAATCAATCTCCAATGTGCTTAAACAACAACCAAAAAATGGGAATGCATGGGATTTGTTGGTTCCTGTAAATGAAAACCTCGGGTCTGAGGTCTGGCTTCAGTCAAGGGGAGATACTGTAGCCCAGATGATGTCAAGGGCTGCTTTTGTCCTGTCTTTATTCTGTGTCCAAGGACGTCTCAGCATGCTGCTTCTAGGCACTCAGCATTCCAGATCATCCATCCAAACCAAGAGAGGTCTCTTTTGGCAGCTTCCTCTCTTGATAGGGGAAGCTTATCATTCACATGGGTACCAGCACGTATCTCCTCACATAATAGTGGCTCTTAATGGGTTATTTGCCAATTCTCAAATCATGTGTGAGGCCAATAGAATGAGGGGTATTATTAGTCTTAAGCCAACTGAGATCTACCTCTGGTGCTTCAGAAAGGGTGGGTCAATCGAGCTTAAATCACAGGACTAAAAACAGAAGGGAGGTTATTTATCCTAAAGCTAAATCTGGGTCCTCTTCTAAGACTGGGGACAGATTCAGGACAGTAGTTCTGTCCACTACTGAGTACTTTCAAATTTTCTTTAATGAGCAAATATTAAAGTTATGATCAGAAAAGATGATATGTAAGAAGAAACTTGAGGAAGGGGAATGGAAAGCTTTCCTGTTTCTTAAGAAATATTGAACCCATTAAGTGCTTGGAAGGAAAATGGAAATGTGTCAAGTTTGTAAAAGTTCTGAAATGAATTAAAATTGATTCTGCAGACCATGTAGGAGACAGTGCTATACAGTTAGTGTGTCTTTGGGCTCTTTGAGTATTTCAGTTCTTTCACTTAATAGTTGCTTCATTTGGGGCAAATTGCATCATCTCCACGTGGCTCTATTTCCTCATCTGTAAAAGAGATATAATATTACCTTCCCCACAAGGTGATTGTGAGGATTTAGAAAAATAGATGTGTTCTGAAGCAATACAAAGCATTTAAAGAATCTTAACAATTATGATTACTTAATACATAATTAAAAAGTATTATGCAGACTTTTTAAAAATTCATACTTTTTAAATGGCCTATATGTGCTGTACAAGAGAGGAAAGCTTAATATACCTTCTATAATACACTTTTCTCAGCCTTAACTAATTTTCACATTTAATCACACACACCAAAAAGTTATTCCTTTCACAAGCATGAAGCCTTAACTGTGAACAAAAGGATGATGAAAGAGTGTAGAGGAGGAAATAAAATGCTTTCTCTACAAACTGATGGCTTAAAAACTAAGAAAAACAACTTTTTAAGACTTTGGTCACCATATTCAATGCTAATACATAGGTAGAGATTTTCACATGCCTGTGGTTAATGTTCTAATAGTTTTCAAAATTAGTAAACAATTGACTCATCACAATAGTCCTATAAATTGTTATTATTATCCCCCCATTATGTGGGTGAGGAGATTTAAGCCCCTAGAGGTTAAGAAATTTGCACAAGGCCCGACAGCTAGCATCGGAGCTGGGATCCGGATGCAGGAGTTTGGCTCCAGGAGGGGCTTGTAAACACTCCCTCTGCTCTCCCCTGCAGGTGCAAGGCAGCCTCCCGCTGTTACTGTAAATAACATGATGTGGTTCACTTAGTCTAGAAATTCACATTCGTTGAAACTTTCTCTCTGGGCAACCAGCAAGTGCAGCCAGGGACACTGAGTACATGCTTCTGGACAATGACCAAGAAGGTAGATGGAAGGAAAACAGTTTAAAAATGGGATCTTTAATGTGCATTTTTCAATGGCCAGTAAAAAACCTGCCTAGTGAGGAGCTGAAACCCTATCAGCCACGTGCAAATTATGCTTCAGACACCCCCGCTGCCCTTGGGTCCACACAGTCAGAACTACAATGGATCAGGGACATGGATCTTGTGCAAATGCAAGGAGTATGAATACCTGCCATTTTATGATCTCAAGGAGTATGAAAAACATGTGAAGCTTCCATTAGCAGAGACCTGCTGTCACTTCCAGTATTTCCCTCATGGCATGTCCACAGCTTCACTGGTCCTATTCAGAATGAAGACGACAGCTAGCACCTGCTGACCCCTGAATCAGTGGTAGGTTCTCCCTTGAAAGGAAACGTATACCCTTCATGGGTTACAACTAGTACATATTTTAAGTAATTCTATAGACGTAGAAGGGCTATTTTCATTGGTTCTGCTATCACAGACTTGTCTCCAAGACAATATGCCACCAGTTACTCCATTTTCACCCATTTAAAGATATACTTAACAAGCTTCCTTCTTTAGTGCAGTTTTAGGTTTACAGAAAAATTCACAGAAAGTGGAGTTCCCATATATTCCCTCTGCCCTGAACACAGCTCCTCCTGCTGTCAGCATGTTACATTAGTGGATGCACTCATTCTTTTTGACATCCTTCATTCTTCCTCCCCTAAAGTTTAACATGCCTGATATTCACGTTTCTTGTGGCATTTATGTGCGATTTACATCTCTTCTCACATTTATGTGAGGTTTACAGCACATGCATGTTGTCGGTTTAAGTGTGGGTTGGGGGCAAATTTTCTGTGTAAGAATACGATCGTTAGTGAGTCTCATGCTGCTGGGTTCTTGGGTTGTCAGGTCCTGTTGACCATTGCTTCAGTTATTGGGATCAATGTCTATGGACTTTCAGTGTTCTTTGTATTTTCTGCAAAACTTCCCAAGAACCTGAATGGAAGAGACCCAATCCAGAAGTACCTGACTGTGCAGGTGAGCCACGCCCATCACTGCTTCCCTCATCAGTTTTATCATCATTGTGACCCTGAGCACCATATATGAGAAAGTGGCAATCATGATGACTGACTGTGGTAAGCTCCTCCTGCAGCTTAGGTCATTTCTACACCAGCTTTAGAACCAGGTCAAAACAGAGTCTGTATCTTTTAGGCACTTCAATTCCAGTACATTACAGTCTTTAGAAAACTTCAAGTGTAAGCGTACTTTCTCTAGCCTATGGGAGAAGTGAATTAGCTCCAGCTTTGCATTAGTGAAAGGGGCAAAGGAAGCATTAGAATATCCAAGCTCTGTGTAAACAGGTCAGTGCTTAATAGTAATTTCAATCACATTAGATCATGTACCCTATTGTTGAAATTAAATAATCTTGTATTGAAAATAAGTGGAAGAGGGTCATGGTTCCAGTGGCAGATTTGGTTGTGCGTTACGGAGAGAACAAGTAATCACAGTTTTATGTGTCTTCCCACCATGCTGTTCATGTTAGTGTAGCTCCAATCTCATCAGCTGTGGCTTCTATAATAAATGTTTTTTCTCTTTGGCTTGTATCCAAGCCAGCGGCTTAGCGGCCCAAGTGCTTCCCACACACTGCATGTGGCTGGGTCTTTCTCCCAGTGGTCTGTTCAGGGGGTCATCTTCTGAAAACACTAAGACCAATTCAAATTCTGAACTAGGAGGATGACCCGTTTTATGTTCCCCAAATGCTTCTAGCAAGTTGCCCCGTGTTTTGTTTGTTTTCTTCAATAGTCCTACCTTACTGCTGTTCCGGGAGATAAGAGAATATCATTTAGCAGGATGTTTAAAAGTAGTTTTCTGTCAACTTACACCTGACAGAGGACAGCTCTTGCCCATTTGATACTGCTGTGCTTATAAATTTTAAGGAATGGCTGACATTTTTTTCTTTTTTTTTGCCTTGTGGGATATTGCGTTCATAGTGGGAGAAACTCTTACAACAGTGTTTACACTTGGAATTAACATAGTAGCTATGTTAAGGAATTCAAAACAGCTTAAATGAAAACAGTGTGAATTATGTATATATATATACATATTTAGCGTGTTAACTAATGTGTCCGTGGCTTTGATTAGGGTCTCAAAGCCGTTCACAGTTTTGCAGACTTAACTTTCCTTTATTCTAGCTGCAGAGCTCCCAAGGACCAGACTGACTATGGGAACAACCCAGCCATGAAGGTGTTCTTCTTCCAGTTTGTCAACTACTATGCCTCGTGTTCCTACATCACATTATTTAAGGGCAGATTTGTGACTTATCCGGGAGATCTGGTGTATTGGCTGTGAAAATACAGAAATGAAGAGGTGTGAATACAGCTTTGTGTTCTGACATTCTAACCTGTTTCATGTTTTCTCTTAGTTCCCCAATGAAGAGTGTCTTTACTCTCTGTTCCTTAGATATTTTAGGCATAAAATAATGACTTTATTTCATGTTAGAGCTATCTAAAATTTAATGAGATTTCTTTCTAATACCCCAGTGTGACCCAGGAGGCTGTTTCCTTGAACTGATGACACAGCTGACTATAATCATGGGCGGACAGTCCATCTGGAATAACATACAAGAGGTGTTACTCCCGTGAGTACTCAGTCATGTGATCTTGGGGTGAGAACGGCCCACCCATCCACGTCATTTTCCTGCGTGCCCATCTCTAAAACTGGGGAGACTCTCTGCTTAGTAATGTTCTCCAGATAAGATGATCCAGCCAACAGTGTAAACGTAACTGCTGTTTAATAATTATGCTTAAATACTTTCCTTTTTATGTTTAACTTAAATCCCCAAGTGCTATAATTTCTACTTATTAGCCCATCACTGGGGACTGACTGATCAGAGCCCTTTGAGAGATGGTCATATTTGGGGCCGTGAACTAAGTTTTCCCACAAGTTCCCACAACTTTCTCCTCCTTTTATACATGCATTTAAATATCCATAACAGGAATTTGTTGAGTGCCTAGTATGTGCTAGTCACTGTGTTAAATGTTGTACATATATGTGTGTGTGCGTGTGTATGTGCATGTACAATTTAATCACCCAAACAATCCTTATTCTTATATTCCTTTTGCAAATGAAGATCCTGTGGCTTAAAGAGGGTAAATGATTTGCCCAAGCTCTCATTGCCAATAAGAGACCACTGTGGGACTCAGATGTAAGACCCTATCTCTCTGAATCCATGTTCTTCTAAGAACAGAGACACTCTTGGGGTCCTAAGTCACAGGGTTACATAATGTTTTAAGAGACACTTGTCTAAAATAATAACTACAGAGGTTTTGACTTACTGTTCTCTTCCTAAAAATGAGAAAAGCATGTGTTAGCAAAGGTCACACTGTCCTTTTGATTTTCACATAAGCCCAACTGCACATCAAAGTGGACAGTCCAGTGTTATCTGCAATTTCTGAACATTTCAAGGAGCTCACTGTGTTTGCTTCCTGTTGCTGTTGTAACAAGTATCCCCAAACATCATGGTAGTAGGAAGAAGAAAGAAAAAGTTTCCACTAAACAACACAAATTTAACCTCGTAGGGTTCTTGAACACAGAAGCCTGCTGAAGTCAAAGTATTGGCAGGGCTGTTTCTGAAAACCTCAGTGGAACCTGTATCTTTGACTTTTCTGGCTTCCAGAGGCCACCTGCATCTCTTGGCCTGTGACCTCTTTTATCTCTCTCAAGATCAGCGTGGTTGAGTGTCTCTGACTCTCTGTCTTCTTGAGTAGGGTTCCGGGAGTAAATGAAGAAGGACAGTGATGCCGTGATCCAGGCTCCCTCTGGGGTCTCCCCAGCACGTGGATCGGCACCTGGTATAAAGTAGGTCTCAGTCCGAGCCAGCTGAGTGAGTGAGCGACTCACAGGCATCAAATGCGTGACATCAGTGAATTAACAGCATTCTTTGTAGGACTCAGAGAATAAGCTGAGAGCTCTGTGGCCTTCCCAGCCTCACATACTATTTTGATAGGGGTCATTTCTGGGAATGTTATTCTGTACTTGACAAAAGGCTAGTAAAATTCCAGGGATAAGCAACTTGCCCTAGGGAAGTTTTATGATAAAATATTTAGAAAAATTGTTAAATGCCCAAAATGACATAGCATTGTCCTTTGGTGTTTAGATAATGTATGGCTATATTTTTCTTACTTTATATGTTTTCTACATTTTCCACCGTGTGTATGCACTACTATATAATAAGAAAAAGCAAATGTTTAAAAGAGAAAATCTCTCTTCTCCAGATATGATTTGGTTAGAGGATGAGTCAGATACATATAAAAAGAGAATCTTAAACACATGTGTCCCTAATTCACTCTTTAAATTCAGGAACAGGAAACTCAGGAATGAAATAGATTAAGAGAATCAAAGATACTTGTATTCAAGATTAACAAGTGGGAGTGTCCTCAACAGAAATGGTGATCATCTATAATGCAGGGATTAGATGTGACAATGAAGGTACAAAGACAACATGAAGTAGAAAATGCCACATGGCAAACACTGAGTAAAGGGCAATTTACTGTGATTATGCCAATATGTGTGGTCAATTCCCAAGCAAATGATTCTGTAGCCCCTGCTAGATGGAGAAACTTCCAGCCTTGGCTGGAAAGGGGGATGGATCCAGTGTCTGTATATTTTAAAATGTCTACAGGTGCTTCTCATGTGCAAATTGATATCCCTGCATGAGGACCATAACCCAACAGAAAACCCAAAATACCGAGGACAATGATGGGTAGACGACAGCCCAAGCTTTTCTGCCACAGATGTGTGGTTCCACTCAGGAAGACTGAGCAAGAGGCTCAGAGTCTTAGCTAAGGACAAGCAAGTCGGGACTTCTAATATGACCTAATGCCATCGACGGGGGTGGGCAGTTCAGCACAAGAAGGGAGCGCCAGGTGAGTTAACATGGAAGTTTCATCCTGGATCCATACCGTAAAGGATTTGGGTCCAGGGGGTTAAAAGCCCTGCTTCCCTGGGGCATGGACCAGATTCCACAAGAGGCTGAGACAGGAAGCATGAGGCAGAGAAAAATTCCCCCAGGAAACTCCCGAGTCTGGGTGCCAGGGAGGGTGATGGATGAGTGTGGTCCCAGCGCCACCCGCACCGCAGGGCTCCGAGGGGCTGTGGAGCTGGGCGCCCCCAGCCGGACCTCAGACCTGCCTGCAGTGCTCCGGGCTGCTGCCTGGGGAGCGGCTTCAGCAGCAGCCTGGCCCCGTCATTCTCTTAGGTGCTGCAGTGACCCCCACACCTGTGGCCACGGTGTTCCCAAGCCAAGGGTCTAAGTGACTTCAACCCTATTTACAGGTGACCACAGCCGGTTAGCCTGTGCTGCTCAAAAGAAAGATCCCCCATGGGGTTTTGATGTGTCAGGGGGGTTGCTAATACCTGGCCTGCTTTGAATCGTTTAATCCTGACAGCAGCCTGGGCAGTGGAAATTTCATCTCCCAAATTTATTTCAACTTTTTTTGTTGAAAGTATAGTTCCTTTACAATATTGTGTTAATTCTTGGTGTATAGCATAGTGATTCACTTATACATACATATATATATATATTCACTTATACATATATATATATTCCTTGTCATATACTTTTCCACTATAGGCTATTAAAAGTTATTGAATGTAGTTCCCTGTGCTATACAGTAGGATCTTGTTGTTTGAAACAAAAATTACTAAACAAAGTAACAAAACAAGCAGACTAAACCTAGCCATGTATATGACACAGTTGATTTTATCTGAGGATTTAAATGTGGTTTAGATCTCCAGGATCCCTTTATCAAGTTATCATAAGTAAAGAGCCTATGGACCACTTCTCAGAAAAATGTTTTAAAATCATAAGATTTAGAGAAAAAAGAAGGAAGATAATTATACTGAAAAGCAGATATCAAAATATAAAAATGGGCATTTGTGATACAGTAATATCTGAATTATTGGAAGAACGTGTTGATTAAAAGGTTCTAGTGGTGGGTCTACTAACCGCAACATTCTGCCATAGCAGTGAGTGTAAATCATCTTCTGAGATCTGCAACAATTGCATTTGGAATGTAAATAAAGTTAAATAACAAATAAGCCATGAATTGTGGATTCAGATTCAGGGGTATCTCGAGTCCATATCCCCAGCATTTCCCAGGGCTCCCTGCTCTTCCCCTAATGTCATTGAAAGAAGTGGGGAAAGTTTGTGAAGCGAAGGGCATGTTCCATTGCAAAGAAATCTCATAGCAAACCTTGGAGGATGGCCAGTAAAAGGTTAACGCTGAGATCAGAGGCAGTGGGAAACCTAGCAGGGACAGCTCTTTACAAGTCACATCATGTACTCTGTGTGTGTCCACGTGTGTGTGCATACAGACGTCTGTGCATACAGACGTGCATACATACATGTATGATGTATACACCTGCCTTTCGTGTGAAGCCGCCTCACTGTGAAAATTTGAAATCCATCCAAACGTGCAGTGCAGTAAGCCGAAGCTCAGCCACACCCTAAGTTGTCTGTTGTTGCTCTGTCTCTTCTGCTGAACTCCACTGGTAAACAACACGCCAGCTGTTGCTTTCAGGGACAACAGCTCTGTAGGCTACAGGTCCATGCCTTGTTTCACTGCCAACTCTGATTTTCTTTCAGGACAAATTAACATTTGAAAAAGGGGGAAGCATTCAGTTGGCCCACAAGCCTCTGAGTGAGGAAAAAAAAAACCTTAGAGACAGCTCTGTGGGACAGCATCCAGAAGGGGGCAGAGCACTGGGCTGTGAGTCGAGGCTGTGTTTCTTTCAAGCTCTGCACTGAATTTAGGTGGCATGTCACTTCTTTGGCCCTTGATTTGTTCAGCTTAAATTAGGGTCTTGAACCTGTTCTGTCCAACATTAGAGTATCACTTTTTTGCTCGGTGACCCTCCATAGATCCGCAATTCCTTCAGAAGGAAAAATGCCCACATCCTCACGGCAGCCTCTAAGGCTCCACCCCCAAAACCACCACTTATTTCCTATTCACTGTGGCTCATGGGCCACACCAGTCTCCATGCTGTCTGCCCAGCGTGAGGGCCTCCAGGCCTGTGATCACTGTTCCCCCTGCCCCTCCTCTGCCCGCCCCTTTGCCTCCGTCTTTGCCTTATTCAAATGTCACTGCCCCAGCCCCACTCCTCCCTACCGCACATTCCTCACCCTCCTTTTTTTTCCTCCGCAGCACTTATCACCAGCTCACAGACCCTGTATTTCTTTCTTTTACCTATTTTCTCTGTCGATTTTCAGACTGGAAAGGCCATGGTGGATAATAGCAGAGAAATAGGGGTAAAAAAGACAAATGAGGGAAGGCATCTTCTAAAAGCTAAAATGCCCACCTGAAAAGGAGGTAGGAGATAAAGTAGTAGTAGTCGTTACAATTTTGGTAAACCCAAGGTAGGTAGTCAGGTCTAGTTTTCAAAATATTTGAGGGTAGGGAGGCAGCAATAAAAAGAAATTTATCCTGAAAACAAGAAAATAAATTCTTGGGAAGATGATGTGTTCAGCTTGAAATGTCAGTAATACTTTTATGACCTTGGTCTGATAATATCCTGCTTTATAATTTGATCTGTTTGGCAGCTGGGTCATGAATCTAATGCTGCCACAGTTTCGGGAGCAGAACAGATCACCCCACGATGGGAACGGGACAACCATCTGTATCCCATGGGCAAACTGGGGTTATTTTATGAATACCTTGAAATGAGCAAGTCATCAGTGGAGATTTCGGTGTTGTTGATTATACTAGAGTATGTTTTGGGTCTCAGAAGCATCGGTTACCGAGCCAAACAATGACCTAGCATACCGAAACGGAGCCCACTTTTCTCCATTAGATGCAATTATGCAGTCAGGCTTTCAAATAGGGTGCCTGTGTGTATCTTTGTCAACATTTATGTTGTACAAAGCTGAATGTTTACTGCCAAGGAATGAAATGGAATACTCATTCAGGTACGTCTCCACCATTGATTCTCAGATCCTTCTGGTGATGTCGTCTAAGGATGAACTCAGAACCGTAACTAGATGAGACTCAGCTCGGGCTGTAGCCCGTGTGGCACAGCTGTTGGCTGATATCCTTCTAAACAGAGTCATGTGAGCCAGCCAGCCTGTGCAGAAAGCCCGCAAGAGCATCCTGCCTCATGGCAGCAAGGTTCACAGGGTCACCCCTTCCACATCTCACACCTGCCTTTCACATTGTTCCTATTTCTTCTGGCCGATGGTTTCTGCCTGGTTCCTTGAGTGTCCTCATGGCACATCACTGGCTTCAATTCAGGATGAATTTGCTGTAGAGCACAGATCCCCTCCTTCTCCAATGTCTTTGTCCATTTCTGTACATTTGCTTGGGCTCTGTTTCTCTTTGGTTGAACTTGGTTTTGAGCTCTCAGTTGCCTTTAAATTGTTGCATCTCAAAATAGATTTCCATAGGAAACGTCATCTTTTCTATTATGCATGGCGCACTTTTATCTACTAGAAGGCTGATGATGTGCATGTTTTGTATCTGAGCCCTTTCAGCTCACCACTGCCTTGAATTAGTTTTATTTTTTTTTTTTAAGCTTAGGAGACTGGAAAGTATTTTGGTCAGTAGGATTTGCATTTATGCATGCGGGTTCATGTCTGCAAAGGCACCCCTTTGTGCTTCCTGTTTATAAGTCTACAGAAAGAGGGAGTTTTCTTTTTCCTAAACTACATTCTATATATAAAATAATTGGTTTTACAAATATGTATTATATATGGGAACACATCTGGTTCCCTCAGTGAGTGAAAGCTCATCTTTTGGCATCTTCATTCTGCTATGCTTTGTGGCCTGGTGTCTGATTTGAGTTTCATCTTTGATTGTGTTGTGTTTAGTGACCAGGTTCCATTAAGGGTGCAGCTGCTGTCCGTGGTGTAGAAATTATGTTCGTTTATTCTGCTTATTTTCAAAAGGACTTTAAGCCAATGACCTGTTATTCCAAAATGGGTCATAATTGTAAATATGTCTTATTGGGGTTATTATCAGCATTAATAATAACAACAACATTCTGAGGGCAGCATATCATTTGGTATTTTAACACACACGAAAAAAGCCTTGGAAAAAAGTTATTGTTCTAATTAAGTCAAATGAAGGTCATTGAAAGGAAAAGTTTTAATCTTTTGGGAGAAATTGATAGGACTTTTAGAAATTTATAGTCTCATTAAAATATCAATTAAATAATTCAGCCTAACTCTACCCTACATAACACGATGGAGTAACAGCGATTCTAGAGAGATTTTTCAGATTTATTCGTTTTCCTATTATCTAAATAATCCCTAATGAATTAGAAAATTCAATCCATTTCTGAGAGTAAGTAGTCTGTTATTCTGTATTCAACGCTGAAGTGAAACTTATTTTGTGTTCTTTTCGTTCATGGGAGATAGAATTTCCAAGTGCTTTTTGAATTATTTTTGTTCCTCTAAAATAAAGTGCCTTTGGTGGTGATGTCCTGACCTCAGTTTCCTCCTCCCAGTTTTCCCCATGATCAATCATGACACCCCACCTGCCTTTTTAGTTATGCCTCTTAGCTGCTGAAGGGGAACAACTTCTGACAGATGACCCTGGAGCCCTCCACCCGTGGTTCGTTAGGCGTCACACCCAGCCACCAACAATTGTCTCCTTCGCCTGAAGTACCTTTGTCTGCTTTTCTTCCTGGAAGGAATCTTGCCAAGCCTTGGCAGGAAACCCTCCACTTTTTAGAGATTTTTCTGCTCTCCTCTCTAGGTATGAATTGCACTTGATTCTTGTCTTAATGGTGCGTGATCGTGTCCATGACCATTGTGCTCCGTGGCTGGACTGATCCTTTTGGAGGCAGTAGTCAGGCTTTTCATCTTCCCGTCCATGTCTGGAGCACCATAGCCTGGACCCTCGTTCTCATACGTGTTTAAGTGACTTGAGCTTGGAGTTTCAACACACTCACATACAACTGTTAGATGAGTTGGCGGTAACATTTCCCCCAAGGCCCCCACAAGATTCTATATGGCATATGTTTTTTTCTGAGTGAAATTTCTCTTTTATTTGTTTCAGTGAATTCCCCACTGTCCTTTGAGATTATTAGAGTAACCCTGAGTTGTTAACCACAATAGCTCTCCCCCCACCAGTGAATGATCCTGCTGTCTGGGAACTCAGACATGGGACATAAGAGAAATAATCTCTCCGTCTTAAAATCTGGAAGCCATAAGATACCATTTAGTACTTAGAGCACCCACAGCACAAACACCAGCCTCTCAAGAATGTGGCGCTGCCTTCCCAGAGGGCGGGTGCCATAAGTGAAATGCAGTGAGTGATGAAGTGAGAGCTCCTTGTCTCTGGTACTGCCTTTTCCACCCTTGCTGTGTTAACTTGATCTTCCCTTCATATATTATGTTCTCCATTTAATTTGCTGCAGTTAATATCAGTTGTTCTTCAACATCTCTTTGCACTCGCCCCCTCCATTTGCTCTCTCTCCAGTGCTGTCCCCCCCACGCCTCTCCTGCGCTCTCCAGGACGAGGCCTGTCTCCCCCATGCCCTCACTTCTGTTCTGTCTGCCCACCTCCTTCACTGACATTTCTTTAACTCCGCAGAATGAACTTTCCAAAATGGCAGCTGAGTAACTGGGGGGGGGGGGATTTTAGACCTCTCATCTCTTTACTGATTCATTCGCTTATCTATCCAACAAACACTGAGCCGCTGCTATGCCAAACACTGTATCAACTGCCGGGGAGACCAAGACAGGTAAGACGTGGTGTCTGCACTCCCCAGGCCAGGCGAGACTTGGCGAGTAGTTGATGGATTGCTAAGCAGGTGAACACAAATTGGAGTTCCTAGATCTGAAAATATTTGAACTGAATCTTGAAAGGCGAAAGGAAGTTAGATCTCTATTTTGTGGTAGAGGGAGTGGACACTTCATGCAGAGAGGTAGAGACATATAAGATTACACGGCATGAAGCGGCTTGGCCAGACTGAAGAACAACAAGAGGGTTAGAAAAAGTATCCAAGTTGGGAGTATCTGGTGCACAAGACCTCTGTCACGATGGGTCTTGTGTGCTTAGACTTGAATGTATCCTTAAAGAAACAGGGATATATTGGAATATATGTAAGCAAGAGAATTGCATAATGATTATGTTGAAGAATATCTGGTTATACTGGCAGCAGAATGGAAGATACTATTTTGGGGGGAGGCCCATATTTTGGGGGAAAAGGATATTTCGGGGACCACCCCAGGTAACCCAGGCAACAAGTGGCACACGCCTGCAGAGAGGCCCTGGGCAGAGGGAGAGAGACATGGGCGGCAGAAGTGGTGACTGCTGCAGAGGGGACTGCAGGGCCGGGGCGGCAGGCCACAGAGCTGCTGAGGTGACTTTCCAGTGACCCATCCGGAGAGCGGATCTGCAGGGGGAGTGTAAGGGGAGGAGCTGGTTTCGAGGAGATGGTTCTGTGTGTGGCATTTTGAGTGTGAAGTGTCTATGGGACATCTGAGGGGTGATGTCCGTTGTTAAGCTGGATTCACCAGTCAGGAGCTCAGAGGAGCTGTGAGGCCGTGGGGGCGATTCAGTCCTGACAAGTGGAGGATTGAAGACGAGGCCCTGGGGAAAAGGGCCATGTACATGGCAAATGGGAGAAGAGGAATCCACCAAGAGAAAGAAGAATAGCAGAGCAGTTGGGAGAAACTAGTTGAGGCAACACAGAGAAGGCTGTAACCTGGCTTAAGAGGGATTTGAACACTGACTAAAAGAGCATAGTGAGAAAGGGGGGTGTGTGGGGCATAAAAGCAAGGGCTAAAGCCCACTTTTAATTGACAAGACTGGGGAAAAGGAGGAGGAGGACTATAATTAGGCAGACTTTAAAAAACAGATCTGTGTGTATCTGTGTGTGTGCATATGTGCACACACACTTTTCTGCCTGGGCATTTAAATTTATTTAAGTAAAACAAATATTAAGGGGGGAAAACATTCCACTGAGAGGAAAATATTTGTCCACGGCAAAAGCTACCTGGTAATCAAATAAACAGGAGCTGAAAATGCCCGCTGGTTTGAAACACGCAGCCACTGGCAGTGCAACTCCTGTCTCAGTGCCGCGGTGAGGGCCGTGGGGGATGCAGGGCTTTGAGCCCTGGAGGAGTCATCAGCACAGGCACGTCTCCAAGAAACTGGAATTTAAAGGGAAGAAGAAAGTGTTGAACGTATCAGAAAGCAATACAGGGCTGGGAGAGAGGGTTGGGCGAGGGTTAGTTTTATTTTACAGTGGACGTTTCTGGCCTTGCTGAGTTGCTAGGCCGCTGCTGTTTTGGTCTTTATTCCAAAAGCTTTTAAGAAAGTTCTTCTCGCTTGAAAATCTGAACAGATTAAATCATGTTGGGCTATTTCTGGTGTTTTATTTTTTAATTAAAAAATTATCTGGAATTTATTTTAATGTCATAAATGAGGACAGTGTACCAAGTCTTCCAATGATGTAGCTAATTACTCCAGTACTTGAATCCACTGATTTGAAGTGTCAGTTTTATAATATTACTAAAATCTCATAAATATCCACGTGTATTCTTGAAATGTAATCTATTTCATTCATACTCTCAGTGCACTATTTCTATACTGTTTCCATGACCATAGATTAATACCTCCTAGAGTTGGTCCTATTTTATCCTTTTCCAGAATGTCCCTAATACTATAAATTCAAACATCCCTCCTCATTATTTTATTTGTATATATGTGTATATTTCTGTAATAAATTTAGGATCACCTTACAGATTTTTTTCTTAAATCCATTTGGGATTATCAACTAAAATTTGCATACAGATACTAAATTTATTTTGGAGAAAAAATGTTCTGTGTCCCCCAAATTTGAGTCTGCCCACTGAAGAGGATGGTGCATTCTACTGTTCATTCAATCATCATTTTTTTTCTTTTTTCAAGTCATTTATCAGAATCATCTTAATATTTTTCACTAATTTATTTCTGAATTGTCTGTGCCTTTTTTGTCATTATAAATGATATCTTTTCTGGGTTTTGAGCTGGGTTGATTGCTAATAAACATAATTTCTGGCTTCTCTTGAATAAGAAGGAGATCTGAAAGTGTGAGGCCCTATTTCCAATATGGTGACTGTGAGCAGTGTGTTTCATTAGGATGTCCACTTGCCAATTTGCCAGTGGCTGCACCCACTCCACACATTTCTGCTACTTACCTGCCCCCTGTAGGCAGATGAGTTCATGTAGGGTTAGGTGGGTTATGGACACAGATACTGACATCACAGCTGCCACGCTGCTGACTCTGTGGCTTCACTAGGTCTGGTTCTTGCTCTCTGACTTCCCTGAATATGACAGCTCCTTTTGGGCTGTGGGCCTGCTGCATCTTTCCAGCACTGCTGGCTTTTCTGCAACACACCACTGCCTCTCAGGTCAGAAGCAAATGTCAGCTCCTCCTACCCATCCACCCCATCCACGGTCTTGGAATTCCTGGTCAGAGTGGTCCCTACCCCTTGACTGAGCAGTAACACTAAAGGAACTATAAATTTGCCTCTCATCCAATGTCTTAGTTACATACCTGTGCTAGTTTACTTTAAAGGTCTGCCAGTTAGGAGGGGAGGGTCTAAAAGTCTTATAGATCTCTGGCCTTATCATTTATAACCGCTCCCCCACTCCATGGAACAGCTTACCGCAGATCTCTGCTGCCTCGTCTGTAGCAATGCCCTGTAAATTACAGAGAGAAAAGAACTTCTAAGCCACCACCATAACTTTGACTTCCTGTGACCACACAGACCATAGAAATATCAAGATAAAAATTCCTGAAGAAGGATATTTTGCTTATGAAGACACTTATTTTTTCCTACAAAAAGTAGGGTTTTTTTATTGTGTAACATAATTTAAGTCAATAAATATTTTAAGAATTTAACACATGTTCTGATTCTTTCCATTGCCCATCAACCATTAGTTCCTCCAATGTCTGAGCCATATAATCTTCAAGGCAGCGCTTTCAATGATTTTTGGTCAATCAACAGTTGTCAGTTAGCCCTGTAATCTTTGGGATCCAATTTTCTCAAGCAATTTACTTCAGGACTATTACGTATTTGGCGTCAGGGAAGATTGATCTGCCTGGTTCTGAATTTCAGACACCCTCTAAATATGCATTAAGTTCAAATCATTTACTCCTAAGCTTATCACACCTTAGAACAGTACTGATTGTTGTCTTAACCT
Organism: Vicugna pacos; assembly: GCF_048564905.1. Taxonomy (NCBI): domain Eukaryota; kingdom Metazoa; phylum Chordata; class Mammalia; order Artiodactyla; family Camelidae; genus Vicugna; species Vicugna pacos. The sequence goes on from NW_027328791.1 coordinate 719,894, forward strand.
TTTTTGTAAAGTCCAGACACTTTTCAAGATAAAAGCCTAAAAAAAGAAGCCATGTTTGTCTCATGTGAACATTAAAGTCAGAGTACTAAATCAATGTAACTGATCATTTCTCAACTTACGCTTTTAAATTACCAGTTCTATAGTCCCAGAAGCTATCTTTATGTTCAATACCCATCACTTGAGTCTGTTTTAGGTATCCTGTTCCATCCTGTCTGTATCAAAACTCATACTGAACAATGAGTTCTGGGTTTCAAAAGAGGATTTACTTTTGCACCTGTCTACAAGTTGAAGACACTTTAATTGCATACCTTTTTGTGACTTGTAATAACTTCATAGACTCTCTGAATGTGCTTCACTCAGCTTCCAAGACTCAAGGGAGACTGGTCACTTGCCTAGTTTCAGTGTATTCCCTCCAACATCCTCTACACATAGCTTTCCCAAAGGTACATTTCTTATTTCTATTTAAATTATTAGATAAATCCACAATATTCTTTTTTTAATCCTCAAATAAAAATCATCTTCCAAGATTGTATTATTTCAACACTGAGTGTGAATAATATGCTTCAAGATTCCCAAGTTTATTATCAGCAAATAACTATGGTTGGTTAAAGATTTTTAAGTATGTTATTCCTACTAAGGGTATATACGTGAAAGAAACAGGTTGTAATGAGTCTTCTTCCGAGAGATTTTATATTTGCCTTTTGTTTGGATTCTTTCACTGTTGAAACATTATTATTACCATGAATGTCTTTTCTCTTTGGGATTTAGTTCACCATTTGCCCCTCTCTCTTTACAGGAGTAAAGGAATTGATGTTGTCCTTCCATCCATCCACCACTCCATGTTGTGTATCCATTCCTTCAACAGGTATTCAGTTTGGGTTCACCACCTTATCTGTGGCCTCTTTCCAGTGGCCCCTCTCTTGGCTCTGTAGAACAATATATTGGAAATCAGAGTGGGTATGTGGAAACTTGACTACCCTGTATAGACGCATGGTGCCAGAAAAAGCCCAGGACATCGCAGCATGCAGCCCACCATGCAAGGAACAGCAATTCTGGCTGTGGTGGACCAATGTGAGTAGAAAGGCTTCATGGGGTGAAGAACTTGAAGAGTCCAAAAATGCATTGGTGTTGCTTCCTAAGGAATCCAGTGTTGGGAATTGTTTAATATGAGAGGGAGATGCTAACACTATCATCGTTATAAACAACATAGTTGTTGCAACTGTAATTGTTATTATTTTTAATATATTTTCTTTATACTTATAATTTGTGACTTACAAGACCCTTACAGAGGCAGTTGTTAAGAAGTGTGGCCGTTATACTGTTGCTGAAGTGTTAATTCATTAGAAGCATGGTAATAGTATTAATAAGTAATCACTCTTTAGATCCTCACATGACTATAAAGGTTACCCAGCAGTGCTTATATAATGGAAATAGAAATCTATCCGTTTAAGAGTTTGTAGAACCTAAAATAAGAGCAGTCATTCCACCGTATTTGACCATATATTCCAGAATATCAGTTTAAAGTAGGAACTACCTGGTGAGGCCATATAAACCCTTTGTGCATCCCCAATCATTCATTACCTTCCTGGCCCCTGGGGCAGAGATTTTTTTTTTTTTTACATTTTTTATTGATTCATAATCATTTTACAGTGTTGTGTCAAATTCCAGTGTTCAGCACAATTTTTCAGTCATTCATGGACATATACACACTCATTGTCACATTTTTTTCTCTGTGATTTATCATAACATTTTGTGTATATTTCCCTGTGCTATACAGTGTAATCTTGTTTATCTATTCTACAATTATGAAATCCCAGTCTATCCCTTCCCACCATCTACCCCCCCCCCCGGTAACCACAAGTCTGTATTCTCTGTCCATGAGTCCATTTCTGTCCTGTATTTATGCTTTGTTTTTGTTTGTTTTTGTTTTTTAGATTCCACATATGAGCGATCTCATATGGTATATTTCTTTCTCTTTCTGGCTTACTTCACTTAGAATGACATTCTCTAGGATCATCCATGTTGCTGCAAATGGCATTGTGTTGTCTGTTTTTATGGCTGAGTAGTATTCCGTTGTATAAATATACCACATCTTCTTTATCCAGTCACCTGTTGATGGACATTTAGGTTGTTTCCATGTTTTGGCTATTGTAAATAGTGCTGCTATGAACATTGGGGTGCAGGTGTCATCCTGAAGTAGATTTCCTTCTGGGTACAAGCCCAGGAGTGGGATTCCTGGGTCATATGGTAAGTCTATTCCTAGTCTTTTGAGGAATCTCCACACTGTTTTCCATAGTGGCTGCACCAAACTGCATTCCCACCAGCAGTGTAGGAGGGTTCCCCTTTCTCCACAGCCTCTCCAGCGTTTGTCATTTTTGGATTTTTGAATGACGGCCATTCTGACTGGTGTGAGGTGATACCTCATTGTAGTTTTGATTTGCATTTCTCTGATAATTAGTGATATTGAACATTTTTTCATGTGTTTTTTGATCATTTGTATGTCTTCCTTGGCGAATTGCTTGTTTAGGTCTTCTGCCCATTTTTGGATTGGGTTGTTTATTTTTTTCTTATTGAGTCGTATGAGCTGCTTATATATTTTGGAGATCAAGCCTTTGTCGGTTTCACTTGCAAAAATTTTCTCCCATTCTGTAGGTTTTCTTCTTGTTTTATCTCTGGTTTCCTTTGCTCTGCAGAAGCTTGTAAGTTTCATTAGGTCCCATTTGTTTATTCTTGCTTTTATTTCTTCTAGGAGAAAATTTTTGAAATGTATGTCAGATAATGTTTTGCCTATGTTTTCCTCCAGGAGGTTTATTGTATCTTGTCTTATGTTTAAGTCTTTAATCCATTTTGAGTTGATTTTTGTATATGGTGTAAGGGTGTGTTCTAGCTTCATTGTTTTACATGCTGCTGTCCAGTTTTCCCAACACCATTTACTGAAGAGACTGTCTTTATTCCATTGTATATTCTTGCCTCCTTTGTCAAAGATGAGTTGACCAAAAGTTTGTGGGTTCATTTCTGGGCTCTCTATTCTGTTCCATTGGTCTATATGTCTGTTTTGGTACCAATACCATGCTGTCTTGATGACTGTAGCTCTATAGTATTGTCTGAAGTCTGGGAGAGTTATTCCTCCAGCCTCTTTCTTTCTCTTCAGTAATGCTTTAGCAATTCTAGGTCTTTGATGGTTCCATATAAATTTTATTATGATTTGTTCTAGTTCTGTGAAATATGTCCTGGGTAATTGGATAGGGATTGCATTAAATCTGTAGATTGCCTTGGGCAGTGTGACCATTTTAACAATATTGATTCTTCCAATCCAAGAGCATGGAATATCTTTCCATTTTTTAAAGTCTTCTTTAATTTCCTTCATCAATGGTTTATAGTTTTCTGTGTATAATTCTTTCGCCTCCTTGGTTAGATTTATTCCCAGATATTTTATTACTTTGGGTGCTATTTTAAAGGGGATTGTTTCTTTACTTTCTTTTTCTGTTGATTTATCGTTAGTGTAAAGAAAGGCAACTGATTTTTGAACATTAATTTTGTAACCTGCTACCTTGATGAATTCTTTGATCAACTCTAGTAGCTTTTTTGTGGACCTTTTAGGGTTTTCTATATATAGTAACATGTCGTCAGCATATAATGACACTTTTACCTCTTCTTTTCCAATTTGGATCCCTTTTATTTCTTTCTCTTGCCTGATTGCTGTGGCTAGGACTTCCAGGACTATATTGAATAGGAGTGGTGATAGTAGGCATCCTTGTCTTGTCCCAGATTTTAGTGGGAAGCTTTTGAGTTTTTCACCGTTGAGAACTATGCTGGCTATAGGTTTGTCATATATAGCTTTTATTATGTTGAGATATGTTCCCTCTATACCCACTTTGGTGAGGGTTTTTATCATAAATGGGTGTTGAAATTTATCAAATGCTTTTTCTGCATCGATTGAGATGATCATGTGGTTTTTGTCCTTTCTCTTGTTGATGTGATGTATTACATTGATTGATTTGCGTATGTTGAACCAGCCTTGTGTCCCTGGGATGAAGCCCACTTGATCATGATGTATAATCTTTTTTATGTGTTGTTGGATTCTATTTGCTAAAATTTTGGTGAGGATTTTGGCGTCTATGTTCATCAGTGATATTGGCCTATAATTCTCTTTTTTTTGTAGTGTCTTTGCCTGGTTTTGGTATCAGGGTGATGGTGGCTTCATAGAATGAGTTTGGGAGTATTCCCTCCTTTTCAATCGTCTGGAAGAGTTTGGGAAGGACTGGTATGAGTTCTTCTTTGTATGTTTGGTAGAATTCCCCGGTGAAGCCGTCCGGTCCTGGACGTTTATTTATAGGGAGGTTTTTAATTGCTATTTCTATTTCCTTTCTAGTGATCGGACTGTTCAAGTGTTCAGTTTCTTCTTGATTCAGTTTTGGTGGACAGTATGTTTCCAGAAACTTGTCCACCTCCTCTAGGTTATCCAGTTTGGTTCCATATAGTTTTTCATAATATTCTCGTATGATAATCTGTATTTCTATTTTGTTTGTTGTAATTTCTCCATTTTCCTTTCTTATTTTGCTAATTTGTGCTCTCTCTTTTTTCTTCTTTGTGAGTTTGGCCAGAGGTTTGTCGATTTTATTTACTTTTTCAAAAAACAGCTTTTGGTTTGTTTGATTTTTTCTATGGTCTTGTTAATCTCCATTGTATTTAATTCCTCTCTGATCTTTATTATTTCCTTCCTTCTGCTGCTTTTTGGGGCTTTTTGTTGTTCTTTTTCTAATTGATTCAGTTGGTGGGTTAACTTGTTTATTTGAGATTGTTCTTCTTTTTTGAGGAAGGCCTGTATCGCTATAAACTTCCCTCTTAGCACTGCCTTTGCTGTGTCCCATAGGTTTTGAGTGGTTGTGCTTTCATTATCATTTGTCTCAAGGTATTTTTTTAATTTCAGCTTTGATTTCCTCATTGATCCATTGTTTTTTCAATAACATATTGTTTAATCTCCATGCTTTTCTTTTTTTCTCCTTTGTTTCTCTGTTGTTGATTTCCAGTTTCATGGCATTGTGGTCAGTAAAGATACTTGAGATAATTTCTATCTTCTTAAATTTGTTGAGTTTTCTTTTGTGTCCAAGTACATGATCGATCCTGGAAAATGTTCCATGTGCACTTGAAAAGAATGTATATTCTATTTTTGGGGGGTGTAATGCTCTGAAAATATCCACCAAATCTAGTTTTTCTATTGTAGTATTTAATTTCTCTGTTGCCTTGTTTATTTTCTGTCTGGAAGATCTGTCTAGTGATGTTAATGCAGTGTTAAAATCTCCAACTATGATTGTATTCCCATCAATATCACAGAGATTCTTCCAGAAGGTGGTCCCATCTTTCCTTCCCACCCCACTCTTGGCCTTTGCTACCCACTGTCGGTCATTAGCTAAGCATCTTCATATCCTGCATGTGTCTGAGCTGTGAGGGAACAGAACTCAGCTGTTTACAACTGTATTGACTATGACCAGTCTGAACAGCCTCCCTCCTTCCCTGCCCACACCCCCACAGGGCAACAGGGGGCTCGCAACCACAGCGATTCCCATGCCAGCCCATCAGGGAGCCTTCTTCCCTAGAAATATTCTTACAACCAGGGCTGTTTCCTCCCTTATTTCACTGCCAGTTTCATTCCCAGTTTACAGTCCCCAACAAAAGGCTTTCCCAGTTTGAATTTCTTAATCAAGTCACATTGACCCTGAGTCCCTGGCATTTTCCTATGAGCACTCATAGAAACAGCACAGGGCCTGGCAGTGGCTGTGGGCCAGGTTCCTGGGTGAGGGGACTTGCTGGGCCCTTCAGGTTCTGTAGCCTGGCCCGAGCTCAGCTCCCAGCACGGCGTCTTCCCATCTGCATGATTTCGGGCCAGGGTTCAACAGTTCAGAGCTTCATTTTATCACCTGCAGACAGAATAATTTCCTGCTGCATATTTTAAGACTGCAATGTACCACAAAGTTAGGGAATTCAGTGAGTCAATGCATGGAAATCACACAACCTGGCCCTCAGGGAATGTTAGTTAACTTCATTATGCACCATCGATAAAATTGGCTGCACAGACTTGGCCAGGAATCAAAGCTACAGTCACAAGAATATGACAATGTGTCACTGTCTGGATCATAGTCACAATTTTACACAGTAAAACAAGCTACCTGGGACCACCCAGCTGCCAGCCAACCCGACTCCCCACCCCAAGAACCCTCAATTTATCTGATTTGCTTGCTACCCCTGCTTTTTGGAGAAAGTTGGCAAATCACACACAGTCAATGACTGCTAGGTTATGTTCATTCCCATTCACTCAAATTGCCCCATTTTCGGTATCCACTGTGCTGCAAAACACAGACTAATGTTCAGAATAAGACAGCAAGGCCTTTCCCGTTCCACAGTCAGAGAAGTGTGAATCTGTCATGTTTAATATGCCATATGACACTAAGCAAGGCAGGAAAACAGGCTCCTGTGCTTTAAGGAAATTTTTAGCAATGACGTTTGAAAGTTAAACTGTTTTTCTTTGACCTTCAGCTAACCAGAAAATTCAATTGACTCCTAATACCCATTACTCAGGTGTCCTGGTTTGATTGTATTAGGCAATTTTTCCTCATCTCCCCAGCATGACTTTGCTCCATCAGCACAGATGGAGTGTCACCAAGGCTGCTCCGTGTGCACGGGCGTATGTGTGCACACATGTGCACCCACTGACTAGTGCCACTGATTCATATCCAGGGGTTGTTCTGTCTTATAACTCAAGCATTGCTATATTGTATCCTAGAAAACTGCTTTTAGATCATTGATTGAACTATAGACCATCCTCTTGCCCAAATTAGGAAGTGACGTCTTCCAAGACACAGGTCCTCTGTGCTTGTATATAAGTATAAGTAAAAAGTAAATATGTATGTCATCCCCCCACATATTTAATTTGTGCCATCCCAATTGAATGTGCACAGTAAAGGCTAACTTCCCATAACAGGATAAATTTTAGGAAGGAAGAAGAAGGAATTAGCCACCAGGGAGTAGACAGGACACCAAGCAGAAGTTTGGTATAAAATCATTTATTCTAAAGCTACTCCGGCTCAATAAATAAATGGAATTGACATTGTTGTATCATGCCAGAGCATCTGCTTTTGAAGACCGATTTTAATTGACCTTGATATAAGTGGAAAATTGTGTCAGAACAGCATGGAAAATGAAGCTCACTGGATCTATCTCTACTCCTGAAGTGTGTCTCAGAGCTGTTCAGTTTTGAGGAAAAGTATCTTGTCTGGAGACAATAGAATTATTTTCATTGTTGGAATTTTTGTAGCTTCCAGAATCACATCTGCAGGTGATTCTGTTAAAGTCTAGAGTTGACTTAAATAGCAGGAAATTTTAGCCTATTGAAATCAGGAGAAGTGAAATATTTTTGCCTACCACCACCACCACCACCAGCAGCAGGCAAGCACGTGTACACCCAGAGAGATTTCGCATCAGACGGAAAGACAAAGCTGGTTCTGTTGCCGAGGCCAAACTTGTTCTGCTCGCTGCACAACAGTGATAAACAAATCAATCAGGAGACAAGGTTTTGGGGCAAGGAATAGTAACTTTATTCAGAAAGCTGGCAGACCAAGAAGAAGGGGGACTATTGTCCTGGAGAATCATCTTGCCCAAGTCAGAATTCAGGCTCCTTTTAAGCTAAAATGGGGAGGGTATGTCATTGGCTGTGCAAACTTCTTGCTGCAGGCATTCTTTGTTCTTGCAGCCATCCATGTGGGTCAGGCTGTGGTGTCCCTGTAAACCTCCAACAAAACAAAGGCTATTCTGTATTTTGCAACTTGCCATCCCTGCATAAGTGCAGAAGGGCTAACATCCTTAAAGGTCAGAGCCCCGAGAATAGGCTTTCCTGTAGGTTTAAGGCTAAAGGCAACGTTGTTTTACAAAAGGTGCGGAGCCAGCAAGATTAAGCCTGGAAAACAGGGCACAGTGCTTCAAACTAAAGGAACAGTTCCAATGTGGAGTCAGACTTGTTCTCTATTACAGTTCGAGTTAGGGGAAATTTTACAGTAGAAAATCCCCTCAGTTGTTTTTCTTGATTTGCCTGAGATCTTGTTTGTTGGCTTGTGGTCTCATGTGTCTAAACTGTATGTTCAGATGAATATTATTAAAATCATATGTTGTGGAAAATGTATCCGTTCTGCTTCAAAAATGACTGAAACATTTAGCTTTGTTTATTCCCATAGAATTTGGATTGAATCTATTCTCGACTTTCTTCTTCCTTCAAACCAGTTTTTACTGGAGTGTTTAAAGCCCAAACTAAAGAATTGTGGAGAAGACCCATGTAATCCATAAGAGCTTTACATCCGAATTTAAGACTGATCCATATATATACTTTTAATCAAGGAACACAATAAATTTGTTAGTCGATTATTCATGTTGTTTTCAACTTTCTCCATGTAATCTTTTGGAAGTTGAGAGGGTTAGACACCTGATCTAACAAAACAGGTGTCATTGCTTGACTCTGTGAATGAAAGAATCCCAGTGTAGTTTCCTGCAAGTATATTTTATTAAAAATAATAAAGAATTCTTGCTGTCTAATGAAGCAACAGATAGAAGAACATACTGAGTGTTTAAAATAAATAAGACTATGGGTTAACTTATCTAAATATGTCAAGATAGAATAGAGAAAAAAGTATGAACTTGAAGGAAAATAGATATTGTGCAATTAATATCCCATTTTTAAGAAGCAAATGATAAAAAAAAAACCCACAATAATTAATCATTTATCTACAAAGGAGTTATAAAAAGCCAACTTATTTTCATAAGAGTTACATAAACAAAAGGGCTATCTAAATCTACATTATAAAAGATTGAATTATACCAAATAGATCTCCAAGGTTGATTGATTTTCATGATATCTATAATTTTTGAAAATATAACTTACATATAACATATACAAGCAGCCCTTCATTTATCCACAGTACCCTAGTCTACAGTTATTCTTACTATACTTAAAACAAGTAATAGGCAAGGTTCAGGCCCTTGCTTTTGAACTGCCACTGGAATTCTGGATATTCCCTTAGGTTAAAGACCAAAAGCAAAGTAATATTTCTACTTTAAAGCAGTTGCTCAAACACTTTAAGACATTCAATATCTATGTCCAGTTACAGGAAAGAATTAAGTTTTCTGAACATTAAAATAAAGAAATCTACTGCTGAAAATGAAATTCTGTCATGTATGCTGACCATAACTATAAAAGCTCTGAAGTAATGTTCCCTTTACTCTTTCCCTTCCAACATAGGTCATGATCAACGCTTTCAAATTCCATTTATGCTAGATGAAAGAACGCCTCTCCACATGTTCAATTCTGACAGTTGAATATGTGTGAAACCCGTCAATCACCTAGCTTGTTGGGAAAACAGTTTCTTTTCAGTGGCAAAATACACGACATACATATATATGGGGAGGTACTAGCTCCAACTCGGTTTTACAGAGAAAACTGCATGAACTTGAAACTGACACTTAGAAACATACTGAGAAATCACATGAAGTGTTTCTATGGCTCCTCAATCCCTTTATGCTACATTAACGAACACGTCTCCACATGCTCAATTCTGAGAGTTGAATGTGCTTGTAATCGCTCAATGAACTATCTTGTTGGGAACACAGTTTCCTTAGAGTGTGGAACTAAACTACATATATATATATATGGATAGGTAGTAGCTCCAACACGGTTATACACTGAAAACTGCATGAACTTCAAACTGGCACTAGGAAACATATTTAGAAATCAGAGTAAGTGTTTCTAATGTTACAAAATCACTTTATGCTACATGAACGAACGTGTCTACACAGATTCAATTCTGAGAGTTGAATGTGTGTGAAAGCCATCAATCAACTAGCTTGTTGGGAACACACAGTTTCTTTTCAATTGGGAACTACACTATATCTATATGGAGAGATACTAGCTCCAACCTGGTTTTACAGTGAAAACTGCATGAAATTCAAACCGGACCTATGAAACATAATGAGAAACCAGAGTAAGTGTTTCTACTACAACCCATTGCCTTCATCCTAGATGAACTAATGCCTATCTCCATGCTCACTTCTGAGAGTTGAATGTGTCCAAAAGCCATTAATCCGATAGCTTGTAGGGAACACACAGATTCTTTTGAGTGGGGAACAACACTACAAACATATAGATGGGGAGGTAATATTTCCAAGTCGACTTTACAGTGAAAACTGCATGAAATTCAAATCAGCACTAGGAAAGAAACTGAGAAACCAGAGTAGTGTTTCTACTGCAACCCATTCCCTTTCTGCTAGATGAATGAACGTATCACAAAATGCTCTATACTGAGACTTAAGTGTGTATGAAAGACATCAATCACCTAGTTGTTTGGGAAAACACAGTCTCTTTTAAGTTGGGAATTACACTACATAAATATATAAAGCGAGATACTAGCACCAACCTGGTTTTACAGTAAAAACTGCATGAAATACAAACTGGCACGAGGAAATATACTGAGAAAAAACAGTAAGTGTTTCTACAGCAACCCATTCCCCTCATCCCAGATGAATGAACGCCTCTCTCCATGCTCAGTTCTAAGAGTGGAATGTGTGCAAAAGCCATCTATCAGTTAGCTTGCTGGGAACGCAGTTTCTTTTGAGTGGGGAACTACATTACATATATATATAAGGGGAGGTACTAGCTCCAAGTCGATTTTACAGTAAAAACTGCATGAACTTCAAACTAATACTAGGAAACATACTGAGAAATCAGAGTAAGTGTTTCTAATGCTACCCATTCCCTTTATGCTAGATGAACAAATTCCTGTCCACATGCCCTGTTCTGAGAGTTTAATACAAGCAAAAACCACCTATCACGTAGCTTGTCGGGAACACACAGTTTCTTTTAAGTGGAGAAATACGCAACATACATATATATGGGGAGGTCCTAGCTCCATCTCGGTTTTACACTGAAAACTACATGAACATCTAAACGGCACTAGGACACATATGGAAAAACAAGTGTAAGTGTTTATAGTGCTACCTATTCTATTTATGCTAGGTGAATGAACGTCTCTCCAAATGCTCAATTCTGAGAGTCAAGTGTGTGTGAAAGCCGTCAATCACCTAGCTTGTTGGGAACACACAGTTTCATTTTATTTGGAAACTACACTACATACATATATATGGAGAGGTACTAGCTCCAACTTGCTTTTACAGCGATAAATGCATGAACTTTAAACCAGCACTAGGAAATATACTGAGAAACCAGAGTAAGTGTTTCTAATGCAACCCATTCTTTTTATGCTACATGAACGAACGTCTCTCCACATGCTGAATTCTGAGAGTTAAGCGTGTGTGAAAGCTGTCAATCAGATAGCTTCTTGGGAACACATAGTTTCTTTACAGTGGGAAACAACGCTACATACATATATATGGGGAGGTAATAGCTCCAACACAGTAGTTCAGTCAAAACTTCATGAACCTCAATCCGACACTAGGAAACATAATGAGAAACCAGAGAAAGTGTTTCTACTGCAACCCATACACTTTATGCTAGATGAATGAATATTTCTCCACATGCTCCATTCTGAGAGTTAACTGTGTGTGAAAGCTGTCAATACCCTAGCTTGTTGGGAACACACAGTTTCATTTCATTTGGAAACAACACGACATACATATATATGGGGAGGTACTAGCTCAAATACGGTATTACGGTAAAAATTACATGAAGTTGAAACAGGAACTAGGAAACATAATGAGTAACCAGAGTAATTGTCCAATTCGCTGAGGCACAACCCTTTGCTGCTGTGCCTCCTCTGCCTCTGCTGCAGAAGTCTTTCCTGGACATAACCACGCGCGCTCCCAGGAGCAAGCTGACTTCAAAGGCTTGAGTCCTGCGAACTAGGGGCAGCGGAGACCGCGCCCAGGCCAGGCCGCTAGGGACATGGGGAAAAATCCTCTGGCTCGCAGGGTCACCAGAGTCCTCGGTCACCGCCGCCGATCCCGTCCTTAGACAGCACACCGCCTCTAGTATGTGTGTCTGCCTGAATGCCTGCCTCACTGCCTATTTATTGGAGGAAGGGAGAGGCTAACCTATGTGTGTTTCTGTCTGTTTATCTAACGGAGGAGGAGGCGAATAACATGTCTATTTCTTTGCATGCCTATGTATGTATGTATGTATGTATTTATCTATCTACTTATCTATCTATCTATTTATCTATCTATTTATCTGTCTATCTATCTATCGATCGAACTATCGATCTACCTGTCTATCTAGAGGAGGTAAAGGGGGTGGCTAGTGTGTCTTATCATTTTTCTATCTCTTGAAGGAGGAGTATAGTTTGTCTCTCTACCTATCAACCTATTGAAGGAAGCGAAGGAGGCCAGTGTGTGTGCGTGAGCGTGTGTGCGTGCGGGACTGTCTATCTATGTATCTGTAAGTAAAGGGGGAGGAAGCAACAGTGTCTATCTATTAGTCTTTATATGCATGTACTGGAGGAGGAGAAGGCTAGTGCGTCTGTCTGTGTGTCTGACTATCTATCAGATATATATGTCTGTACCTATAACTAATCGAGAAGAAGGAGGAGGCTACAGTGCCTATCTGTATGTGTGTCAGAGGAGAACAAGAGTAGTGTGTCTGTTTGTCTGTGTGTCTGTGAGTCTGTCACTATGACTATATACTGAAGTAGAAGGAGGAGGCCCAAGTGTCTGGCTATCTGTGTGTCTCTAGATCAGGAGAAGGTAGAGGCTAGTGTGTATATCCATAAATCTTATTGATTATCTATCTAATGGAGGAAGAGAAAGAGTGTATTAAGTTTGCCTAAATATTACTTAATTGAGGAGGAGATTAGTGTGTCTAAGACCCTATAATATTGAGGAGAAGGAAGAGGTTAGAGGGTGTGTTCTGTGTGTCTGATTATGTATATATTTTTTACTTATCTAATTGATAAGAAGCAGCAGGTTAAGATATATATCTGTCTCTAAATGGAAGAGGAGGCAACTCGGTCTGTGTGTCTACTTGTCTGTCTTTCTGTCTGTCTGTCTGTCTGTCTGTTTAATGGAGGAGGCCTCCTAGGACTCGACCGACCTAGAGGGATGTCAATTGCCACCCTGAGGCAGCAGAGCGCCCACAAAGCATGCCGAGGGCTACACTGGGTGGAAATCCACAGGCTTGCCTGGGCAGCCCGTGCCCCCCGCATCCGCCCTCTCTGCAGCCGCTCCCGCCCCGCCCCTTCCCCGCCCCCTGACCACCCCGCTCCCTCCTCCCGGGAGCAGGCCTACAGGGAGATGTGCATCTCTTGTTCCTAGAGTAGCAGAAAGCGACCCCAGGACCGGCCAAGGAGGAGATGGGAGCAAATACACGGGCTCGGTGGGGCAGCCCCTCTTCCTCACTGCAGCCCAGGACGGCACCGCGCCCGCCTTCGGGGCGCAGGCTGACCTGCAAACATGCATACTGTGAACCTGGGGCAGGAGAGGACGCCCCCAGGCCAGGCCGTTGTGGAGATGGGGGCAAAGTGATCTGCTCACCCGAGGCAGTCCGCTCCCTTCGACGTCCCTGTCCCCTGAACTCACCTCGCCAGCCTCCCAGGACCTGGCTGACGAGGAGAATTAAATCCCGCATATCTGGGGTAGCAGAGGCCGCCCCCAGGCCAGGAGAATGGTAGATGGTAGGAGAATGACTAACTACCCGGGGCATCCCCCTTAGCCGCAGTGCTGCCTCCTCCTCGGCCGCCGACCTCTTCCCCGGACCGCCCCACGCCGGCTCCCAGGAACAGATGGGACTTCAAAGGCTTGAGTCCGGCGAACCTGGGAGAGCGGAGACCGCCCCTAGGCCAGGCCGCTAGGGACATGGGGAAAATCCTCTGGCTCGCCAAGGGCACCCGAGCCCTCGGGCGCTGCCGCCGACCCCGTCCCTAGACCGCACCCTGTCTCTAGTGTGTCTGTCTGTCTGCCTGCCTGCCTGACTGCTTATCTACTGGAGGAGGGGAGAGGCTACTCTATGTGGGTGTCTGTCGGTTTATCTAACGGAGGAGAAGACGACAAGTATGTCTCTCTGTTTCCCTGCCTATCAATCAATCAATCAATCAATCAATCTTTATCTATCTATCCATCTATCTATCTATCTATCAATGTACTGGAGGCATAGGAGCAGGCTAGTGTGTCTTTTTATCTGTCCGTCTGTCTGTCGTTTGGAAGAGGACATTAGTGTGTCTATCTATCTACGTTCTTAATTGAGGTGTAGGAGGAGACAAGTGTGTGATTGTGTGTGTCTGTGTGTGTGTGTCTGTCTGTCTTTGTATGTAACTATCTACCTATGTAACGGTCGAGGAGGAGTAATTTAGGATGTATGTGTGTTTCCAAATGGAGGAAGAGGGTAGCGTTTCTCTCTCTCTCTTTATCTTTTTGTCTGTCTAATGGAGGAATCCTCCCAGGACTTGATGGACATGGAGGGATGCCAATTGCCACCCTGAGGCAGCAGAGGGCGCCCCCAGAGCACGCTGAGGGGTACACTGGCTGGAAGTCCACAGGCTTGCCTGGGCAGCCCGCGCCCCCCCCCCCCGCATCCGCGCTCTCTGAGGCCGCTCCCGCCCCGCCCCTTCCCCGCCCCCTGACCACCCCGCTCCCTCCTACCTGAAGCAGGCCTAAACGAAGATGTGCATCACCTGTACCTACAGTAGCAGATTCCAACCCCAGGACCGGCCAAGAGGGAGATGGGAGCAAATACACGGGCTCGGTGTGGCAGCCCCGCCTCCTCCCTGTAGCCTCTGACCGCAGAGTACCCGCCTCCGGGGTCAGATGGACATGGAAACATGCATGCTGTGATCCTGGGGCAGGAGAGGGCGACCCCAGGCCGGGCTGTTTCGGAGATGGGAGCAAACTGACCAGCTAACCCTAGGCAGTCTGCCTCCCGAGTCGTCCCTTTATCCTGAACTCACCTCGCCATCATCCTAGGACCTGCTGACAAGTAGACTTAAATCCCTCAAACCTGGGCTAGCAGAGGTCGCCCCGAGGCCAGGAGAGCGGCAGATGGGAGGAAAATGACCAAGTCGGCGAGGCATCCCCCTTACCTGCTGTGCAGCCTCTTCTCTGCCCCCGACCTCTACCCCTGACTTCACAAGCTTGCTCCCAAGAGCAGAGTGACATCAAAGGCTTGAGTCCTGCAAACTTGGGGGAGTGGAGGCCGCCCCCAAGCCAGGCTGCTGGGGACATGGGAGAAAATCCTCTGGCTCACCAGGGGCACCCGAGTCCTCGGGCGCCGCCGCCGACCCCGTCCCTAGAGCGCACTCCGCCTCTAGTGTGTCTGTCTGTCTGACTGCCGGCCTGACTGCTTATCTACTGGAGGAGGGGAGAGGCTACTCTATGTGGGTGTCTGTCTGTTTATCTAACGGAGAAGACGACGACTAGTATGTCTCTATATTTCCCTGCCTATCTATCTATCTATCTATCTATCTATCTATCTATCTATGTACTGGAGGCATAGGAGCAGGCTACTGTGTCTTTTTATCTGTCTGTCTGTCTGTCGTTTGGAAGAGGACATTAGTGTGTCTATCTTCCTACCTTCTTAATTGAGGTGTAGGAGGAGACAAGTGTGTGATTGTGTGTGTGTGTGTGTCTGTCTATGTAAGTAACTATCAACCTTTCGAATGTGTGAGGAGGAGTAATTTAGGATATATGTGTGTTCCTAAATGGAGGAAGAGGGTAGAGTTTCTGTCTGTCTATTTATATTTCTATCTGTCTGTCTAATGGAGGAATCCTCCCAAGACTCATCTGACCTGGGGGGATGCCAATTGCCACCCTGAATCAGCAGGGGGCGCCCCCAGAGCATGCTGCGGAGTACACTGGGTGGAAATTCACAGGCTTGCCTGGGCAGCCCGTGCCCCCCGCATTCGCCATCTCTGCAGCCGCCCCGGCCCGGTCCCCTGACCACCCCGCTACCGCATCCCGGGTGCAGGCCAACAGGGAGACGTGCATCTCCTGTACCTAGAGTAGCAGAGACCGACCCCAGGACCGGCCAAAGAGGAGATGGGAGCAAATACACGGGCTTGGTGGGGCAGCCCCGCCTCCTCACTGCAGCCTCTGGATGCACAGCGCTCGCCTCCGGGGGCAGGTGGACATGGAAACACGCATGCTGTGATCCTGGGGCAGGAGAGGCCGCCCCCAGGCCAGGCTGCTGTGGAGATGGGAGCAAACTGATCACCTAACCCGAGGCAGTCTGCCTCCCGCGGCGTCCCTTTATCCTGAACTCACCTCGCCATCATCCCAGGACCGTGCTGACAAGGACACCTAAATCCCTCAAACCTGGGCTAGCAGAGGTCGCCCCGAGGCCAGGAGAGGGGCAGATGGGAGGAAAATGACCAAGCCGGCGAGGCAGCCCCCTGAGCTGCTGTGCCGCCTCTTCTCTGCCCCCGACCCCTTCTCCTGACCTCACCACGCCCGCTCTCAGGAGCAGGCTGACTTCAATGGCTTGACTCCTACAAACGTGGGGGAGCGGACGCCGCCCCCAGGCAAGGCAGCTAGGAACATGGGACAAAGTCCCCTGGCTCGCCAGGGGCACCCTAGTCCCCGGTCACCGCCGCCGATCCCCGTCCCCAGAACGCACCCGCCTCTAGTATGTGTGTCTGTCTGACTGCCTGCCGAACTGCCTATCTATTGGAGGATTGGAGAGGCTAATTTATGTGTTTCCGTCTGTTTATCTAACGGAGGAGGAGGCGAATAGCATGTCTACATCCTTGCCTGCCTATCTATCTCTGTATGTATGTATGTATGTATGTATGCAAGCATGTATGTAAGTATGTATGTATCTGTCAATCTATCTATCTAGAGGAGGGACAGGGGTAGGCTAGTGTGTCTTTTTATGTTTCTGTCTTTTGAAGGAGGAGTTTAGTTTGTCACTCTTCCTGTCTACCTGGTTAAGGAAGCAGATGAGGTCTGTGTCTGTGCGTGTGCGTGTGCGTGTGCGTGTGTGCGTGCGGGTCTGTCTATCTATGTATCTGTGAGTAAAGGGGCAGGAGGCTACTGTGTCTATCTATCAGTCTATATATGCGTGTCTTGGAGGAGGAGTAGGCTAGTACGTCTGTCTGTGTGTCTATCTATCAGATAACTATGTGTGTACGTATAATAGAGAAGAAAGAGGAGGCTACAGAGTCTGTCTGTCTGTCTGTCAGAGGAGGAGAAGACTCGTCTGTCTGTCTATGTGTCTGTGATCCTCTCTCGATCTGTATCTACTAAAGAAGAAGGAGGTGGCCCGTGTATCTGGCTATCTGTGGGTCTCTCTAACAGGAGAAGGTAGAGGCTAGTGTGTGTATCCATCAATCTTACTGACTATCTATCTAATGGAGGAAGAGAAAGAATGCATTAAGTTTGCCTAACTATTATCTAATGGAGGAGATTACTGTGTCTAAGAACCTGCCTAATTGAGGAGTAGGAAGAGGCTAGAGGGTGTGTGTGTGTGTGTGTGTTTATGTGTGTCTGACTATGTATGTATCTGTCTGCCTATCTAATTGAGGAGGAGCAGGAGGTTAGGACATATGGCTGTTTCTAAGTGGAGGAGGAGGCTAGTCTGTCTGTGTGTCTATTTGCCTGTCTGTCTGTCTGTCTGTCTGTCTAATGGAGGAGGCCTCCTAGGACTCGACCGACCTAGAGGGATGTCAATTGCCACCCTGAGGCAGCAGAGCGCCCACAAAGCATGCCGAGGGCTACACTGGGTGGAAATCCACAGGCTTGCCTGGGCAGCCCGTGCCCCCCGCATCCGCCCTCTCTGCAGCCGCTCCCGCCCCGCCCCTTCCCCGCCCCCTGACCACCCCGCTCCCTCCTCCCGGGAGCAGGCCTACAGGGAGATGTGCATCTCTTGTTCCTAGAGTAGCAGAAAGCGACCCCAGGACCGGCCAAGGAGGAGATGGGAGCAAATACACGGGCTCGGTGGGGCAGCCCCTCTTCCTCACTGCAGCCCAGGACGGCACCGCGCCCGCCTTCGGGGCGCAGGCTGACCTGCAAACATGCATACTGTGAACCTGGGGCAGGAGAGGACGCCCCCAGGCCAGGCCGTTGTGGAGATGGGGGCAAAGTGATCTGCTCACCCGAGGCAGTCCGCTCCCTTCGACGTCCCTGTCCCCTGAACTCACCTCGCCAGCCTCCCAGGACCTGGCTGACGAGGAGACTTAAATCCCGCATATCTGGGGTAGCAGAGGCCGCCCCCAGGCCAGGAGAATGGTAGATGGTAGGAGAATGACTAACTACCCGGGGCATCCCCCTTAGCCGCAGTGCTGCCTCCTCCTCGGCCGCCGACCTCTTCCCCGGACCGCCCCACGCCGGCTCCCAGGAACAGATGGGACTTCAAAGGCTTGAGTCCGGCGAACCTGGGAGAGCGGAGACCGCCCCTAGGCCAGGCCGCTAGGGACATGGGGGAAAATCCTCTGGCTCGCCAAGGGCACCCGAGCCCTCGGGCGCTGCCGCCGACCCCGTCCCTAGACCACACCCTGCCTCTAGTGTGTCTGTCTGTCTGCCTGCCTGCCTGACTGCTTATCTACTGGAGGAGGGGAGAGGCTACTCTATGTGGGTGTCTGTCCGTTTATCTAACGGAGGAGAAGACGACAAGTATGTCTCTCTGTTTCCCTGCCTATCAATCAATCAATCAATCAATCAATCAATCTTTATCTATTTTTCCATCTATCTATCCATCTATCAATGTACTGGAGGCAAAGGAGCAGGCTAGTGTGTCTTTTTATCTGTCCGTCTGTCTGTCGTTTGGAAGAGGACATTAGTGTGTCTATCTAGCTACGTTCTTAATTGAGGTGTAGGAGGAGACAAGTGTGTGATTGTGTGTGTCTGTGTGTGTGTGTCTGTCTGTCTTTGTATGTAACTATCTACCTATGTAACGGTCGAGGAGGAGTAATTTAGGGTGTATGTGTGTTTCCAAATGGAGGAAGAGGGTAGCGTTTCTCTCTCTCTCTTTATCTTTTTGTCTGTCTAATGGAGGAATCCTCCCAGGACTTGATGGACATGGAGGGATGCCAATTGCCACCCTGAGGCAGCAGAGGGCGCCCCCAGAGCACGCTGAGGGGTACACTGGCTGGAAGTCCACAGGCTTGCCTGGGCAGCCCGCGCCCCCCCCCCCCGCATCCGCGCTCTCTGAGGCCGCTCCCGCCCCGCCCCTTCCCCGCCCCCTGACCACCCCGCTCCCTCCTACCTGAAGCAGGCCTAAACGAAGATGTGCATCACCTGTACCTACAGTAGCAGATTCCAACCCCAGGACCGGCCAAGAGGGAGATGGGAGCAAATACACGGGCTCGGTGTGGCAGCCCCGCCTCCTCCCTGTAGCCTCTGACCGCAGAGTACCCGCCTCCGGGGTCAGATGGACATGGAAACATGCATGCTGTGATCCTGGGGCAGGAGAGGGCGACCCCAGGCCGGGCTGTTTCGGAGATGGGAGCAAACTGACCAGCTAACCCTAGGCAGTCTGCCTCCCGAGTCGTCCCTTTATCCTGAACTCACCTCGCCATCATCCTAGGACCTGCTGACAAGTAGACTTAAATCCCTCAAACCTGGGCTAGCAGAGGTCGCCCCGAGGCCAGGAGAGCGGCAGATGGGAGGAAAATGACCAAGTCGGCGAGGCATCCCCCTTACCTGCTGTGCAGCCTCTTCTCTGCCCCCGACCTCTACCCCTGACTTCACAAGCTTGCTCCCAAGAGCAGAGTGACATCAAAGGCTTGAGTCCTGCAAACTTGGGGGAGTGGAGGCCGCCCCCAAGCCAGGCTGCTGGGGACATGGGAGAAAATCCTCTGGCTCACCAGGGGCACCCGAGTCCTCGGGCGCCGCCGCCGACCCCGTCCCTAGAGCGCACTCCGCCTCTAGTGCGTCTGTCTGTCTGACTGCCTGCCTGACTGCTTATCTACTGGAGGAGGGGAGAGGCTACTCTATGTGGGTGTCTGTCTGTTTATCTAACGGAGAAGACGACGACTAGTATGTCTCTATATTTCCCTGCCTATCTATCTATCTATCTATCTATCTATCTATGTACTGGAGGCATAGGAGCAGGCTACTGTGTCTTTTTATCTGTCTGTCTGTCTGTCGTTTGGAAGAGGACATTAGTGTGTCTATCTTCCTACCTTCTTAATTGAGGTGTAGGAGGAGACAAGTGTGTGATTGTGTGTGTGTGTGTGTCTGTCTATGTAAGTAACTATCAACCTTTCGAATGTGTGAGGAGGAGTAATTTAGGATATATGTGTGTTCCTAAATGGAGGAAGAGGGTAGAGTTTCTGTCTGTCTATTTATATTTCTATCTGTCTGTCTAATGGAGGAATCCTCCCAAGACTCATCTGACCTGGGGGGATGCCAATTGCCACCCTGAATCAGCAGGGGGCGCCCCCAGAGCATGCTGCGGAGTACACTGGGTGGAAATTCACAGGCTTGCCTGGGCAGCCCGTGCCCCCCGCATTCGCCATCTCTGCAGCCGCCCCGGCCCCGCCCCCGCCCCGCCCCCTGACCACCCCGCTACCGCATCCCGGGTGCAGGCCAACAGGGAGATGTGCATCTCCTGTACCTAGAGTAGCAGAGACCGACTCCAGGACCGGCCAAAGAGGAGATGGGAGCAAATACACGGGCTTGGTGGGGCAGCCCCGCCTCCTCACTGCAGCCTCTGGATGCACAGCGCTCGCCTCCGGGGGCAGGTGGACATGGAAACACGCATGCTGTGATCCTGGGGCAGGAGAGGCCGCCCCCAGGCCAGGCTGCTGTGGAGATTGTAGCAAACTGATCACCTAACCCGAGGCAGTCTGCCTCCCGCGGCGTCCCTTTATCCTGAACTCACCTCGCCATCATCCCAGGACCGTGCTGACAAGGGCACCTAAATCCCTCAAACCTGGGCTAGCAGAGGTCGCCCCGAGGCCAGGAGAGGGGCAGATGGGAGGAAAATGACCAAGCCGGCGAGGCAGCCCCCTGAGCTGCTGTGCCGCCTCTTCTCTGCCCCCGACCCCTTCTCCTGACCTCACCACGCCCGCTCTCAGGAGCAGGCTGACTTCAATGGCTTGACTCCTACAAACGTGGGGGAGCGGACGCCGCCCCCAGGCAAGGCAGCTAGGAACATGGGACAAAGTCCCCTGGCTCGCCAGGGGCACCCTAGTCCCCGGTCACCGCCGCCGATCCCCGTCCCCA
The DNA here is from genome assembly GCF_048564905.1 of Vicugna pacos. Taxonomy (NCBI): domain Eukaryota; kingdom Metazoa; phylum Chordata; class Mammalia; order Artiodactyla; family Camelidae; genus Vicugna; species Vicugna pacos. Next base: position 741,038 of record NW_027328791.1, read on the forward strand.
GAACGCACCCGCCTCTAGTATGTGTGTCTGTCTGACTGCCTGCCGAACTGCCTATCTATTGGAGGATTGGAGAGGCTAATTTATGTGTTTCCGTCTGTTTATCTAACGGAGGAGGAGGCGAATAGCATGTCTACATCCTTGCCTGCCTATCTATCTCTGTATGTATGTATGTATGTATGTATGCAAGCATGTATGTAAGTATGTATGTATCTGTCAATCTATCTATCTAGAGGAGGGACAGGGGTAGGCTAGTGTGTCTTTTTATGTTTCTGTCTTTTGAAGGAGGAGTTTAGTTTGTCACTCTTCCTGTCTACCTGGTTAAGGAAGCAGATGAGGTCTGTGTCTGTGCGTGTGCGTGTGCGTGTGCGTGTGTGCGTGCGGGTCTGTCTATCTATGTATCTGTGAGTAAAGGGGCAGGAGGCTACTGTGTCTATCTATCAGTCTATATATGCGTGTCTTGGAGGAGGAGTAGGCTAGTACGTCTGTCTGTGTGTCTATCTATCAGATAACTATGTGTGTACGTATAATAGAGAAGAAGGAGGAGGCTACAGAGTCTGTCTGTCTGTCTGTCAGAGGAGGAGAAGACTCGTCTGTCTGTCTATGTGTCTGTGATCCTCTCTCGATCTGTATCTACTAAAGAAGAAGGAGGTGGCCCGTGTATCTGGCTATCTGTGGGTCTCTCTAACAGGAGAAGGTAGAGGCTAGTGTGTGTATCCATCAATCTTACTGACTATCTATCTAATGGAGGAAGAGAAAGAATGCATTAAGTTTGCCTAACTATTATCTAATGGAGGAGATTACTGTGTCTAAGAACCTGCCTAATTGAGGAGTAGGAAGAGGCTAGAGGGTGTGTGTGTGTGTGTGTGTTTATGTGTGTCTGACTATGTATGTATCTGTCTGCCTATCTAATTGAGGAGGAGCAGGAGGTTAGGACATATGGCTGTTTCTAAGTGGAGGAGGAGGCTAGTCTGTCTGTGTGTCTATTTGCCTGTCTGTCTGTCTGTCTGTCTGTCTAATGGAGGAGGCCTCCTAGGACTCGACCGACCTAGAGGGATGTCAATTGCCACCCTGAGGCAGCAGAGCGCCCACAAAGCATGCCGAGGGCTACACTGGGTGGAAATCCACAGGCTTGCCTGGGCAGCCCGTGCCCCCCGCATCCGCCCTCTCTGCAGCCGCTCCCGCCCCGCCCCTTCCCCGCCCCCTGACCACCCCGCTCCCTCCTCCCGGGAGCAGGCCTACAGGGAGATGTGCATCTCTTGTTCCTAGAGTAGCAGAAAGCGACCCCAGGACCGGCCAAGGAGGAGATGGGAGCAAATACACGGGCTCGGTGGGGCAGCCCCTCTTCCTCACTGCAGCCCAGGACGGCACCGCGCCCGCCTTCGGGGCGCAGGCTGACCTGCAAACATGCATACTGTGAACCTGGGGCAGGAGAGGATGCCCCCAGGCCAGGCCGTTGTGGAGATGGGGGCAAAGTGATCTGCTCACCCGAGGCAGTCCGCTCCCTTCGACGTCCCTGTCCCCTGAACTCATCTCGCCAGCCTCCCAGGACCTGGCTGACGAGGAGACTTAAATCCCGCATATCTGGGGTAGCAGAGGCCGCCCCCAGGCCAGGAGAATGGTAGATGGTAGGAGAATGACTAACTACCCGGGGCATCCCCCTTAGCCGCAGTGCTGCCTCCTCCTCGGCCGCCGACCTCTTCCCCGGACCGCCCCACGCCGGCTCCCAGGAACAGATGGGACTTCAAAGGCTTGAGTCCGGCGAACCTGGGAGAGCGGAGACCGCCCCTAGGCCAGGCCGCTAGGGACATGGGGGAAAATCCTCTGGCTCGCCAGGGGCACCCGAGCCCTCGGGCGCCGCCGCCGACCCCGTCCCTAGACCGCACCCTGCCTCTAGTGTGTCTGTCTGTCTGCCTGCCTGCCTGACTGCTTATCTACTGGAGGAGGGGAGAGGCTACTCTATGTGGGTGTCTGTCCGTTTATCTAACGGAGGAGAAGACGACAAGTATGTCTCTCTGTTTCCCTGCCTATCAATCAATCAATCAATCAATCAATCTTTATCTATTTTTCCATCTATCTATCCATCTATCAATGTACTGGAGGCAAAGGAGCAGGCTAGTGTGTCTTTTTATCTGTCCGTCTGTCTGTCGTTTGGAAGAGGACATTAGTGTGTCTATCTAGCTACGTTCTTAATTGAGGTGTAGGAGGAGACAAGTGTGTGATTGTGTGTGTCTGTGTGTGTGTGTCTGTCTGTCTTTGTATGTAACTATCTACCTATGTAACGGTCGAGGAGGAGTAATTTAGGATGTATGTGTGTTTCCAAATGGAGGAAGAGGGTAGCGTTTCTCTCTCTCTCTTTATCTTTTTGTCTGTCTAATGGAGGAATCCTCCCAGGACTTGATGGACATGGAGGGATGCCAATTGCCACCCTGAGGCAGCAGAGGGCGCCCCCAGAGCACGCTGAGGGGTACACTGGCTGGAAGTCCACAGGCTTGCCTGGGCAGCCCGCGCCCCCCCCCCCCGCATCCGCGCTCTCTGAGGCCGCTCCCGCCCCGCCCCTTCCCCGCCCCCTGACCACCCCGCTCCCTCCTACCTGAAGCAGGCCTAAACGAAGATGTGCATCACCTGTACCTACAGTAGCAGATTCCAACCCCAGGACCGGCCAAGAGGGAGATGGGAGCAAATACACGGGCTCGGTGTGGCAGCCCCGCCTCCTCCCTGTAGCCTCTGACCGCAGAGTACCCGCCTCCGGGGTCAGATGGACATGGAAACATGCATGCTGTGATCCTGGGGCAGGAGAGGGCGACCCCAGGCCGGGCTGTTTCGGAGATGGGAGCAAACTGACCAGCTAACCCTAGGCAGTCTGCCTCCCGAGTCGTCCCTTTATCCTGAACTCACCTCGCCATCATCCTAGGACCTGCTGACAAGTAGACTTAAATCCCTCAAACCTGGGCTAGCAGAGGTCGCCCCGAGGCCAGGAGAGCGGCAGATGGGAGGAAAATGACCAAGTCGGCGAGGCATCCCCCTTACCTGCTGTGCAGCCTCTTCTCTGCCCCCGACCTCTACCCCTGACTTCACAAGCTTGCTCCCAAGAGCAGAGTGACATCAAAGGCTTGAGTCCTGCAAACTTGGGGGAGTGGAGGCCGCCCCCAAGCCAGGCTGCTGGGGACATGGGAGAAAATCCTCTGGCTCACCAGGGGCACCCGAGTCCTCGGGCGCCGCCGCCGACCCCGTCCCTAGAGCGCACTCCGCCTCTAGTGCGTCTGTCTGTCTGACTGCCGGCCTGACTGCTTATCTACTGGAGGAGGGGAGAGGCTACTCTATGTGGGTGTCTGTCTGTTTATCTAACGGAGAAGACGACGACTAGTATGTCTCTATATTTCCCTGCCTATCTATCTATCTATCTATCTATCTATCTATCTATCTATCTATCTATCTATCTATGTACTGGAGGCATAGGAGCAGGCTACTGTGTCTTTTTATCTGTCTGTCTGTCTGTCGTTTGGAAGAGGACATTAGTGTGTCTATCTTCCTACCTTCTTAATTGAGGTGTAGGAGGAGACAAGTGTGTGATTGTGTGTGTGTGTGTGTCTGTCTATGTAAGTAACTATCAACCTTTCGAATGTGTGAGGAGGAGTAATTTAGGATATATGTGTGTTCCTAAATGGAGGAAGAGGGTAGAGTTTCTGTCTGTCTATTTATATTTCTATCTGTCTGTCTAATGGAGGAATCCTCCCAAGACTCATCTGACCTGGGGGGATGCCAATTGCCACCCTGAATCAGCAGGGGGCGCCCCCAGAGCATGCTGCGGAGTACACTGGGTGGAAATTCACAGGCTTGCCTGGGCAGCCCGTGCCCCCCGCATTCGCCATCTCTGCAGCCGCCCCGGCCCCGCCCCCGCCCCGCCCCCTGACCACCCCGCTACCGCATCCCGGGTGCAGGCCTACAGGGAGACGTGCATCTCCTGTACCTAGAGTAGCAGAGACCGACCCCAGGACCGGCCAAAGAGGAGATGGGAGCAAATACACGGGCTTGGTGGGGCAGCCCCGCCTCCTCACTGCAGCCTCTGGATGCACAGCGCTCGCCTCCGGGGGCAGGTGGACATGGAAACACGCATGCTGTGATCCTGGGGCAGGAGAGGCCGCCCCCAGGCCAGGCTGCTGTGGAGATGGGAGCAAACTGATCACCTAACCCGAGGCAGTCTGCCTCCCGCGGCGTCCCTTTATCCTGAACTCACCTCGCCATCATCCCAGGACCGTGCTGACAAGGACACCTAAATCCCTCAAACCTGGGCTAGCAGAGGTCGCCCCGAGGCCAGGAGAGGGGCAGATGGGAGGAAAATGACCAAGCCGGCGAGGCAGCCCCCTGAGCTGCTGTGCCGCCTCTTCTCTGCCCCCGACCCCTTCTCCTGACCTCACCACGCCCGCTCTCAGGAGCAGGCTGACTTCAATGGCTTGACTCCTACAAACGTGGGGGAGCGGACGCCGCCCCCAGGCAAGGCAGCTAGGAACATGGGACAAAGTCCCCTGGCTCGCCAGGGGCACCCTAGTCCCCGGTCACCGCCGCCGATCCCCGTCCCCAGAACGCACCCGCCTCTAGTCTGTGTGTCTGTCTGACTGCCTGCCGAACTGCCTATCTATTGGAGGATTGGAGAGGCTAATTTATGTGTTTCCGTCTGTTTATCTAACGGAGGAGGAGGCGAATAGCATGTCTACATCCTTGCCTGCCTATCTATCTCTGTATGTATGTATGTATGTATGTATGCAAGCATGTATGTAAGTATGTATGTATCTGTCAATCTACCTATCTAGAGGAGGGACAGGGGTAGACTAGTGTGTCTTTTTATGTTTCTGTCTTTTGAAGGAGGAGTTTAGTTTGTCACTCTTCCTGTCTACCTGGTTAAGGAAGCAGATGAGGTCTGTGTCTGTGCGTGTGCGTGTGCGTGTGCGTGTGTGCGTGCGGGTCTGTCTATCTATGTATCTGTGAGTAAAGGGGCAGGAGGCTACTGTGTCTATCTATCAGTCTATATATGCGTGTCTTGGAGGAGGAGTAGGCTAGTACGTCTGTCTGTGTGTCTATCTATCAGATAACTATGTGTGTACGTATAATAGAGAAGAAGGAGGAGGCTACAGAGTCTGTCTGTCTGTCTGTCAGAGGAGGAGAAGACTCGTCTGTCTGTCTATGTGTCTGTGATCCTCTCTCGATCTGTATCTACTAAAGAAGAAGGAGGTGGCCCGTGTATCTGGCTATCTGTGGGTCTCTCTAACAGGAGAAGGTAGAGGCTAGTGTGTGTATCCATCAATCTTACTGACTATCTATCTAATGGAGGAAGAGAAAGAATGCATTAAGTTTGCCTAACTATTATCTAATGGAGGAGATTACTGTGTCTAAGAACCTGCCTAATTGAGGAGTAGGAAGAGGCTAGAGGGTGTGTGTGTGTGTGTGTGTTTATGTGTGTCTGACTATGTATGTATCTGTCTGCCTATCTAATTGAGGAGGAGCAGGAGGTTAGGACATATGGCTGTTTCTAAGTGGAGGAGGAGGCTAGTCTGTCTGTGTGTCTATTTGCCTGTCTGTCTGTCTGTCTGTCTGTCTAATGGAGGAGGCCTCCTAGGACTCGACCGACCTAGAGGGATGTCAATTGCCACCCTGAGGCAGCAGAGCGCCCACAAAGCATGCCGAGGGCTACACTGGGTGGAAATCCACAGGCTTGCCTGGGCAGCCTGTGCCCCCCGCATCCACCCTCTCTGCAGCCGCTCCCGCCCCGCCCCTTCCCCGCCCCCTGACCACCCCGTCCCTCCTCCCGGGAGCAGGCCTACAGGGAGATGTGCATCTCTTGTTCCTAGAGTAGCAGAAAGCGACCCCAGGACCGGCCAAGGAGGAGATGGGAGCAAATACACGGGCTCGGTGGGGCAGCCCCTCTTCCTCACTGCAGCCCAGGACGGCACCGCGCCCGCCTTCGGGGCGCAGGCTGACCTGCAAACATGCATACTGTGAACCTGGGGCAGGAGAGGACGCCCCCAGGCCAGGCCGTTGTGGAGATGGGGGCAAAGTGATCTGCTCACCCGAGGCAGTCCGCTCCCTTCGACGTCCCTGTGCCCTGAACTCACCTCGCCAGCCTCCCAGGACCTGGCTGACGAGGAGAATTAAATCCCGCATATCTGGGGTAGCAGAGGCCGCCCCCAGGCCAGGAGAATGGTAGATGGTAGGAGAATGACTAACTACCCGGGGCATCCCCCTTAGCCGCAGTGCTGCCTCCTCCTCGGCCGCCGACCTCTTCCCCGGACCGCCCCACGCCGGCTCCCAGGAACAGATGGGACTTCAAAGGCTTGAGTCCGGCGAACCTGGGAGAGCGGAGACCGCCCCTAGGCCAGGCCGCTAGGGACATGGGGGAAAATCCTCTGGCTCGCCAGGGGCACCCGAGCCCTCGGGCGCCGCCGCCGACCCCGTCCCTAGACCGCACCCTGCCTCTAGTGTGTCTGTCTGTCTGCCTGCCTGCCTGACTGCTTATCTACTGGAGGAGGGGAGAGGCTACTCTATGTGGGTGTCTGTCCGTTTATCTAACGGAGGAGAAGACGACAAGTATGTCTCTCTGTTTCCCTGCCTATCAATCAATCAATCAATCAATCAATCTTTATCTATTTTTCCATCTATCTATCCATCTATCAATGTACTGGAGGCAAAGGAGCAGGCTAGTGTGTCTTTTTATCTGTCCGTCTGTCTGTCGTTTGGAAGAGGACATTAGTGTGTCTATCTAGCTACGTTCTTAATTGAGGTGTAGGAGGAGACAAGTGTGTGATTGTGTGTGTCTGTGTGTGTGTGTCTGTCTGTCTTTGTATGTAACTATCTACCTATGTAACGGTCGAGGAGGAGTAATTTAGGATGTATGTGTGTTTCCAAATGGAGGAAGAGGGTAGCGTTTCTCTCTCTCTCTTTATCTTTTTGTCTGTCTAATGGAGGAATCCTCCCAGGACTTGATGGACATGGAGGGATGCCAATTGCCACCCTGAGGCAGCAGAGGGTGCCCCCAGAGCACGCTGAGGGGTACACTGGCTGGAAGTCCACAGGCTTGCCTGGGCAGCCCGCGCCCCCCCCCCCCCCCCCGCATCCGCGCTCTCTGAGGCCGCTCCCGCCCCGCCCCTTCCCCGCCCCCTGACCACCCCGCTCCCTCCTACCTGAAGCAGGCCTAAACGAAGATGTGCATCACCTGTACCTACAGTAGCAGATTCCAACCCCAGGACCGGCCAAGAGGGAGATGGGAGCAAATACACGGGCTCGGTGTGGCAGCCCCGCCTCCTCCCTGTAGCCTCTGACCGCAGAGTACCCGCCTCCGGGGTCAGATGGACATGGAAACATGCATGCTGTGATCCTGGGGCAGGAGAGGGCGACCCCAGGCCGGGCTGTTTCGGAGATGGGAGCAAACTGACCAGCTAACCCTAGGCAGTCTGCCTCCCGAGTCGTCCCTTTATCCTGAACTCACCTCGCCATCATCCTAGGACCTGCTGACAAGTAGACTTAAATCCCTCAAACCTGGGCTAGCAGAGGTCGCCCCGAGGCCAGGAGAGCGGCAGATGGGAGGAAAATGACCAAGTCGGCGAGGCATCCCCCTTACCTGCTGTGCAGCCTCTTCTCTGCCCCCGACCTCTACCCCTGACTTCACAAGCTTGCTCCCAAGAGCAGAGTGACATCAAAGGCTTGAGTCCTGCAAACTTGGGGGAGTGGAGGCCGCCCCCAAGCCAGGCTGCTGGGGACATGGGAGAAAATCCTCTGGCTCACCAGGGGCACCCGAGTCCTCGGGCGCCGCCGCCGACCCCGTCCCTAGAGCGCACTCCGCCTCTAGTGCGTCTGTCTGTCTGACTGCCGGCCTGACTGCTTATCTACTGGAGGAGGGGAGAGGCTACTCTATGTGGGTGTCTGTCTGTTTATCTAACGGAGAAGACGACGACTAGTATGTCTCTATATTTCCCTGCCTATCTATCTATCTATCTATCTATCTATCTATCTATGTACTGGAGGCATAGGAGCAGGCTACTGTGTCTTTTTATCTGTCTGTCTGTCTGTCGTTTGGAAGAGGACATTAGTGTGTCTATCTTCCTACCTTCTTAATTGAGGTGTAGGAGGAGACAAGTGTGTGATTGTGTGTGTGTGTGTGTCTGTCTATGTAAGTAACTATCAACCTTTCGAATGTGTGAGGAGGAGTAATTTAGGATATATGTGTGTTCCTAAATGGAGGAAGAGGGTAGAGTTTCTGTCTGTCTATTTATATTTCTATCTGTCTGTCTAATGGAGGAATCCTCCCAAGACTCATCTGACCTGGGGGGATGCCAATTGCCACCCTGAATCAGCAGGGGGCGCCCCCAGAGCATGCTGCGGAGTACACTGGGTGGAAATTCACAGGCTTGCCTGGGCAGCCCGTGCCCCCCGCATTCGCCATCTCTGCAGCCGCCCCGGCCCCGCCCCCGCCCCGCCCCCTGACCACCCCGCTACCGCATCCCGGGTGCAGGCCTACAGGGAGACGTGCATCTCCTGTACCTAGAGTAGCAGAGACCGACCCCAGGACCGGCCAAAGAGGAGATGGGAGCAAATACACGGGCTTGGTGGGGCAGCCCCGCCTCCTCACTGCAGCCTCTGGATGCACAGCGCTCGCCTCCGGGGGCAGGTGGACATGGAAACACGCATGCTGTGATCCTGGGGCAGGAGAGGCCGCCCCCAGGCCAGGCTGCTGTGGAGATGGGAGCAAACTGATCACCTAACCCGAGGCAGTCTGCCTCCCGCGGCGTCCCTTTATCCTGAACTCACCTCGCCATCATCCCAGGACCGTGCTGACAAGGACACCTAAATCCCTCAAACCTGGGCTAGCAGAGGTCGCCCCGAGGCCAGGAGAGGGGCAGATGGGAGGAAAATGACCAAGCCGGCGAGGCAGCCCCCTGAGCTGCTGTGCCGCCTCTTCTCTGCCCCCGACCCCTTCTCCTGACCTCACCACGCCCGCTCTCAGGAGCAGGCTGACTTCAATGGCTTGACTCCTACAAACGTGGGGGAGCGGACGCCGCCCCCAGGCAAGGCAGCTAGGAACATGGAAGTCCCCTGGCTCGCCAGGGGCACCCTAGTCCCCGGTCACCGCCGCCGATCCCCGTCCCCAGAACGCACCCGCCTCTAGTCTGTGTGTCTGTCTGACTGCCTGCCGAACTGCCTATCTATTGGAGGATTGGAGAGGCTAATTTATGTGTTTCCGTCTGTTTATCTAACGGAGGAGGAGGCGAATAGCATGTCTACATCCTTGCCTGCCTATCTATCTCTGTATGTATGTATGTATGTATGTATGTATGCAAGCATGTATGTAAGTATGTATGTATCTGTCAATCTATCTATCTAGAGGAGGGACAGGGGTAGGCTAGTGTGTCTTTTTATGTTTCTGTCTTTTGAAGGAGGAGTTTAGTTTGTCACTCTTCCTGTCTACCTGGTTAAGGAAGCAGATGAGGTCTGTGTCTGTGCGTGTGCGTGTGCGTGTGTGCGTGCGGGTCTGTCTATCTATGTATCTGTGAGTAAAGGGGCAGGAGGCTACTGTGTCTATCTATCAGTCTATATATGCGTGTCTTGGAGGAGGAGTAGGCTAGTACGTCTGTCTGTGTGTCTATCTATCAGATAACTATGTGTGTACGTATAATAGAGAAGAAGGAGGAGGCTACAGAGTCTGTCTGTCTGTCTGTCAGAGGAGGAGAAGACTCGTCTGTCTGTCTATGTGTCTGTGATCCTCTCTCGATCTGTATCTACTAAAGAAGAAGGAGGTGGCCCGTGTATCTGGCTATCTGTGGGTCTCTCTAACAGGAGAAGGTAGAGGCTAGTGTGTGTATCCATCAATCTTACTGACTATCTATCTAATGGAGGAAGAGAAAGAATGCATTAAGTTTGCCTAACTATTATCTAATGGAGGAGATTACTGTGTCTAAGAACCTGCCTAATTGAGGAGTAGGAAGAGGCTAGAGGGTGTGTGTGTGTGTGTGTGTTTATGTGTGTCTGACTATGTATGTATCTGTCTGCCTATCTAATTGAGGAGGAGCAGGAGGTTAGGACATATGGCTGTTTCTAAGTGGAGGAGGAGGCTAGTCTGTCTGTGTGTCTATTTGCCTGTCTGTCTGTCTGTCTGTCTGTCTAATGGAGGAGGCCTCCTAGGACTCGACCGACCTAGAGGGATGTCAATTGCCACCCTGAGGCAGCAGAGCGCCCACAAAGCATGCCGAGGGCTACACTGGGTGGAAATCCACAGGCTTGCCTGGGCAGCCCGTGCCCCCCGCATCCGCCCTCTCTGCAGCCGCTCCCGCCCCGCCCCTTCCCCGCCCCCTGACCACCCCGCTCCCTCCTCCCGGGAGCAGGCCTACAGGGAGATGTGCATCTCTTGTTCCTAGAGTAGCAGAAAGCGACCCCAGGACCGGCCAAGGAGGAGATGGGAGCAAATACACGGGCTCGGTGGGGCAGCCCCTCTTCCTCACTGCAGCCCAGGACGGCACCGCGCCCGCCTTCGGGGCGCAGGCTGACCTGCAAACATGCATACTGTGAACCTGGGGCAGGAGAGGATGCCCCCAGGCCAGGCCGTTGTGGAGATGGGGGCAAAGTGATCTGCTCACCCGAGGCAGTCCGCTCCCTTCGACGTCCCTGTCCCCTGAACTCATCTCGCCAGCCTCCCAGGACCTGGCTGATGAGGAGACTTAAATCCCGCATATCTGGGGTAGCAGAGGCCGCCCCCAGGCCAGGAGAATGGTAGATGGTAGGAGAATGACTAACTACCCGGGGCATCCCCCTTAGCCGCAGTGCTGCCTCCTCCTCGGCCGCCGACCTCTTCCCCGGACCGCCCCACGCCGGCTCCCAGGAACAGATGGGACTTCAAAGGCTTGAGTCCGGCGAACCTGGGAGAGCGGAGACCGCCCCTAGGCCAGGCCGCTAGGGACATGGGGGAAAATCCTCTGGCTCGCCAGGGGCACCCGAGCCCTCGGGCGCCGCCGCCGACCCCGTCCCTAGACCGCACCCTGCCTCTAGTGTGTCTGTCTGTCTGCCTGCCTGCCTGACTGCTTATCTACTGGAGGAGGGGAGAGGCTACTCTATGTGGGTGTCTGTCCGTTTATCTAACGGAGGAGAAGACGACAAGTATGTCTCTCTGTTTCCCTGCCTATCAATCAATCAATCAATCAATCTTTATCTATCTATCCATCTATCTATCTATCTATCAATGTACTGGAGGCATAGGAGCAGGCTAGTGTGTCTTTTTATCTGTCCGTCTGTCTGTCGTTTGGAAGAGGACATTAGTGTGTCTATCTAGCTACGTTCTTAATTGAGGTGTAGGAGGAGACAAGTGTGTGATTGTGTGTGTCTGTGTGTGTGTGTCTGTCTGTCTTTGTATGTAACTATCTACCTATGTAACGGTCGAGGAGGAGTAATTTAGGATGTATGTGTGTTTCCAAATGGAGGAAGAGGGTAGCGTTTCTCTCTCTCTCTTTATCTTTTTGTCTGTCTAATGGAGGAATCCTCCCAGGACTTGATGGACATGGAGGGATGCCAATTGCCACCCTGAGGCAGCAGAGGGCGCCCCCAGAGCACGCTGAGGGGTACACTGGCTGGAAGTCCACAGGCTTGCCTGGGCAGCCGGCGCCCCCCCCCCCCCCGCATCCGCGCTCTCTGAGGCCGCTCCCGCCCCGCCCCTTCCCCGCCCCCTGACCACCCCGCTCCCTCCTACCTGAAGCAGGCCTAAACGAAGATGTGCATCACCTGTACCTACAGTAGCAGATTCCAACCCCAGGACCGGCCAAGAGGGAGATGGGAGCAAATACACGGGCTCGGTGTGGCAGCCCCGCCTCCTCACTGCAGCCTCTGGATGCACAGCGCTCGCCTCCGGGGGCAGGTGGACATGGAAACACGCATGCTGTGATCCTGGGGCAGGAGAGGCCGCCCCCAGGCCAGGCTGCTGTGGAGATGGGAGCAAACTGATCACCTAACCCGAGGCAGTCTGCCTCCCGCGGCGTCCCTTTATCCTGAACTCACCTCGCCATCATCCCAGGACCGTGCTGACAAGGACACCTAAATCCCTCAAACCTGGGCTAGCAGAGGTCGCCCCGAGGCCAGGAGAGGGGCAGATGGGAGGAAAATGACCAAGCCGGCGAGGCAGCCCCCTGAGCTGCTGTGCCGCCTCTTCTCTGCCCCCGACCCCTTCTCCTGACCTCACCACGCCCGCTCTCAGGAGCAGGCTGACTTCAATGGCTTGACTCCTACAAACGTGGGGGAGCGGACGCCGCCCCCAGGCAAGGCAGCTAGGAACATGGGACAAAGTCCCCTGGCTCGCCAGGGGCACCCTAGTCCCCGGTCACCGCCGCCGATCCCCGTCCCCAGAACGCACCCGCCTCTAGTCTGTGTGTCTGTCTGACTGCCTGCCGAACTGCCTATCTATTGGAGGATTGGAGAGGCTAATTTATGTGTTTCCGTCTGTTTATCTAACGGAGGAGGAGGCGAATAGCATGTCTACATCCTTGCCTGCCTATCTATCTCTGTATGTATGTATGTATGTATGTATGCAAGCATGTATGTAAGTATGTATGTATCTGTCAATCTATCTATCTAGAGGAGGGACAGGGGTAGGCTAGTGTGTCTTTTTATGTTTCTGTCTTTTGAAGGAGGAGTTTAGTTTGTCACTCTTCCTGTCTACCTGGTTAAGGAAGCAGATGAGGTCTGTGTCTGTGCGTGTGCGTGTGCGTGTGTGCGTGCGGGTCTGTCTATCTATGTATCTGTGAGTAAAGGGGCAGGAGGCTACTGTGTCTATCTATCAGTCTATATATGCGTGTCTTGGAGGAGGAGTAGGCTAGTACGTCTGTCTGTGTGTCTATCTATCAGATAACTATGTGTGTACGTATAATAGAGAAGAAGGAGGAGGCTACAGAGTCTGTCTGTCTGTCTGTCAGAGGAGGAGAAGACTCGTCTGTCTGTCTATGTGTCTGTGATCCTCTCTCGATCTGTATCTACTAAAGAAGAAGGAGGTGGCCCGTGTATCTGGCTATCTGTGGGTCTCTCTAACAGGAGAAGGTAGAGGCTAGTGTGTGTATCCATCAATCTTACTGACTATCTATCTAATGGAGGAAGAGAAAGAATGCATTAAGTTTGCCTAACTATTATCTAATGGAGGAGATTACTGTGTCTAAGAACCTGCCTAATTGAGGAGTAGGAAGAGGCTAGAGGGTGTGTGTGTGTGTGTGTGTTTATGTGTGTCTGACTATGTATGTATCTGTCTGCCTATCTAATTGAGGAGGAGCAGGAGGTTAGGACATATGGCTGTTTCTAAGTGGAGGAGGAGGCTAGTCTGTCTGTGTGTCTATTTGCCTGTCTGTCTGTCTGTCTGTCTGTCTAATGGAGGAGGCCTCCTAGGACTCGACCGACCTAGAGGGATGTCAATTGCCACCCTGAGGCAGCAGAGCGCCCACAAAGCATGCCGAGGGCTACACTGGGTGGAAATCCACAGGCTTGCCTGGGCAGCCCGTGCCCCCCGCATCCGCCCTCTCTGCAGCCGCTCCCGCCCCGCCCCTTCCCCGCCCCCTGACCACCCCGCTCCCTCCTCCCGGGAGCAGGCCTACAGGGAGATGTGCATCTCTTGTTCCTAGAGTAGCAGAAAGCGACCCCAGGACCGGCCAAGGAGGAGATGGGAGCAAATACACGGGCTCGGTGGGGCAGCCCCTCTTCCTCACTGCAGCCCAGGACGGCACCGCGCCCGCCTTCGGGGCGCAGGCTGACCTGCAAACATGCATACTGTGAACCTGGGGCAGGAGAGGACGCCCCCAGGCCAGGCCGTTGTGGAGATGGGGGCAAAGTGATCTGCTCACCCGAGGCAGTCCGCTCCCTTCGACGTCCCTGTGCCCTGAACTCACCTCGCCAGCCTCCCAGGACCTGGCTGACGAGGAGAATTAAATCCCGCATATCTGGGGTAGCAGAGGCCGCCCCCAGGCCAGGAGAATGGTAGATGGTAGGAGAATGACTAACTACCCGGGGCATCCCCCTTAGCCGCAGTGCTGCCTCCTCCTCGGCCGCCGACCTCTTCCCCGGACCGCCCCACGCCGGCTCCCAGGAACAGATGGGACTTCAAAGGCTTGAGTCCGGCGAACCTGGGAGAGCGGAGACCGCCCCTAGGCCAGGCCGCTAGGGACATGGGGGAAAATCCTCTGGCTCGCCAGGGGCACCCGAGCCCTCGGGCGCCGCCGCCGACCCCGTCCCTAGACCGCACCCTGCCTCTAGTGTGTCTGTCTGTCTGCCTGCCTGCCTGACTGCTTATCTACTGGAGGAGGGGAGAGGCTACTCTATGTGGGTGTCTGTCCGTTTATCTAACGGAGGAGAAGACGACAAGTATGTCTCTCTGTTTCCCTGCCTATCAATCAATCAATCAATCAATCAATCTTTATCTATTTTTCCATCTATCTATCCATCTATCAATGTACTGGAGGCAAAGGAGCAGGCTAGTGTGTCTTTTTATCTGTCCGTCTGTCTGTCGTTTGGAAGAGGACATTAGTGTGTCTATCTAGCTACGTTCTTAATTGAGGTGTAGGAGGAGACAAGTGTGTGATTGTGTGTGTCTGTGTGTGTGTGTCTGTCTGTCTTTGTATGTAACTATCTACCTATGTAACGGTCGAGGAGGAGTAATTTAGGATGTATGTGTGTTTCCAAATGGAGGAAGAGGGTAGCGTTTCTCTCTCTCTCTTTATCTTTTTGTCTGTCTAATGGAGGAATCCTCCCAGGACTTGATGGACATGGAGGGATGCCAATTGCCACCCTGAGGCAGCAGAGGGCGCCCCCAGAGCACGCTGAGGGGTACACTGGCTGGAAGTCCACAGGCTTGCCTGGGCAGCCGGCGCCCCCCCCCCCCCCCGCATCCGCGCTCTCTGAGGCCGCTCCCGCCCCGCCCCTTCCCCGCCCCCTGACCACCCCGCTCCCTCCTACCTGAAGCAGGCCTAAACGAAGATGTGCATCACCTGTACCTACAGTAGCAGATTCCAACCCCAGGACCGGCCAAGAGGGAGATGGGAGCAAATACACGGGCTCGGTGTGGCAGCCCCGCCTCCTCCCTGTAGCCTCTGACCGCAGAGTACCCGCCTCCGGGGTCAGATGGACATGGAAACATGCATGCTGTGATCCTGGGGCAGGAGAGGGCAACCCCAGGCCGGGCTGTTTCGGAGATGGGAGCAAACTGACCAGCTAACCCTAGGCAGTCTGCCTCCCGAGTCGTCCCTTTATCCTGAACTCACCTCGCCATCATCCTAGGACCTGCTGACAAGTAGACTTAAATCCCTCAAACCTGGGCTAGCAGAGGTCGCCCCGAGGCCAGGAGAGCGGCAGATGGGAGGAAAATGACCAAGTCGGCGAGGCATCCCCCTTACCTGCTGTGCAGCCTCTTCTCTGCCCCCGACCTCTACCCCTGACTTCACAAGCTTGCTCCCAAGAGCAGAGTGACATCAAAGGCTTGAGTCCTGCAAACTTGGGGGAGTGGAGGCCGCCCCCAAGCCAGGCTGCTGGGGACATGGGAGAAAATCCTCTGGCTCACCAGGGGCACCCGAGTCCTCGGGCGCCGCCGCCGACCCCGTCCCTAGAGCGCACTCCGCCTCTAGTGCGTCTGTCTGTCTGACTGCCTGCCTGAATGCTTATCTACTGGAGGAGGGGAGAGGCTACTCTATGTGGGTGTCTGTCTGTTTATCTAACGGAGAAGACGACGACTAGTATGTCTCTATATTTCCCTGCCTATCTATCTATCTATCTATCTATCTATCTATCTATCTATCTATCTATGTACTGGAGGCATAGGAGCAGGCTACTGTGTCTTTTTATCTGTCTGTCTGTCTGTCGTTTGGAAGAGGACATTAGTGTGTCTATCTTCCTACCTTCTTAATTGAGGTGTAGGAGGAGACAAGTGTGTGATTGTGTGTGTGTGTGTGTCTGTCTATGTAAGTAACTATCAACCTTTTGAATGTGTGAGGAGGAGTAATTTAGGATATATGTGTGTTCCTAAATGGAGGAAGAGGGTAGAGTTTCTGTCTGTCTATTTATATTTCTATCTGTCTGTCTAATGGAGGAATCCTCCCAAGACTCATCTGACCTGGGGGGATGCCAATTGCCACCCTGAATCAGCAGGGGGCGCCCCCAGAGCATGCTGCGGAGTACACTGGGTGGAAATTCACAGGCTTGCCTGGGCAGCCCGTGCCCCCCGCATTCGCCATCTCTGCAGCCGCCCCGGCCCCGCCCCCGCCCCGCCCCCTGACCACCCCGCTACCGCATCCCGGGTGCAGGCCTACAGGGAGACGTGCATCTCCTGTACCTAGAGTAGCAGAGACCGACCCCAGGACCGGCCAAAGAGGAGATGGGAGCAAATACACGGGCTTGGTGGGGCAGCCCCGCCTCCTCACTGCAGCCTCTGGATGCACAGCGCTCGCCTCCGGGGGCAGGTGGACATGGAAACACGCATGCTGTGATCCTGGGGCAGGAGAGGCCGCCCCCAGGCCAGGCTGCTGTGGAGATGGGAGCAAACTGATCACCTAACCCGAGGCAGTCTGCCTCCCGCGGCGTCCCTTTATCCTGAACTCACCTCGCCATCATCCCAGGACCGTGCTGACAAGGACACCTAAATCCCTCAAACCTGGGCTAGCAGAGGTCGCCCCGAGGCCAGGAGAGGGGCAGATGGGAGGAAAATGACCAAGCCGGCGAGGCAGCCCCCTGAGCTGCTGTGCCGCCTCTTCTCTGCCCCCGACCCCTTCTCCTGACCTCACCACGCCCGCTCTCAGGAGCAGGCTGACTTCAATGGCTTGACTCCTACAAACGTGGGGGAGCGGACGCCGCCCCCAGGCAAGGCAGCTAGGAACATGGGACAAAGTCCCCTGGCTCGCCAGGGGCACCCTAGTCCCCGGTCACCGCCGCCGATCCCCGTCCCCAGAACGCACCCGCCTCTAGTCTGTGTGTCTGTCTGACTGCCTGCCGAACTGCCTATCTATTGGAGGATTGGAGAGGCTAATTTATGTGTTTCCGTCTGTTTATCTAACGGAGGAGGAGGCGAATAGCATGTCTACATCCTTGCCTGCCTATCTATCTCTGTATGTATGTATGTATGTATGTATGCAAGCATGTATGTAAGTATGTATGTATCTGTCAATCTATCTATCTAGAGGAGGGACAGGGGTAGGCTAGTGTGTCTTTTTATGTTTCTGTCTTTTGAAGGAGGAGTTTAGTTTGTCACTCTTCCTGTCTACCTGGTTAAGGAAGCAGATGAGGTCTGTGTCTGTGCGTGTGCGTGTGCGTGTGCGTGTGTGCGTGCGGGTCTGTCTATCTATGTATCTGTGAGTAAAGGGGCAGGAGGCTACTGTGTCTATCTATCAGTCTATATATGCGTGTCTTGGAGGAGGAGTAGGCTAGTACGTCTGTCTGTGTGTCTATCTATCAGATAACTATGTGTGTACGTATAATAGAGAAGAAGGAGGAGGCTACAGAGTCTGTCTGTCTGTCTGTCAGAGGAGGAGAAGACTCGTCTGTCTGTCTATGTGTCTGTGATCCTCTCTCGATCTGTATCTACTAAAGAAGAAGGAGGTGGCCCGTGTATCTGGCTATCTGTGGGTCTCTCTAACAGGAGAAGGTAGAGGCTAGTGTGTGTATCCATCAATCTTACTGACTATCTATCTAATGGAGGAAGAGAAAGAATGCATTAAGTTTGCCTAACTATTATCTAATGGAGGAGATTACTGTGTCTAAGAACCTGCCTAATTGAGGAGTAGGAAGAGGCTAGAGGGTGTGTGTGTGTGTGTGTGTGTTTATGTGTGTCTGACTATGTATGTATCTGTCTGCCTATCTAATTGAGGAGGAGCAGGAGGTTAGGACATATGGCTGTTTCTAAGTGGAGGAGGAGGCTAGTCTGTCTGTGTGTCTATTTGCCTGTCTGTCTGTCTGTCTGTCTGTCTAATGGAGGAGGCCTCCTAGGACTCGACCGACCTAGAGGGATGTCAATTGCCACCCTGAGGCAGCAGAGCGCCCACAAAGCATGCCGAGGGCTACACTGGGTGGAAATCCACAGGCTTGCCTGGGCAGCCCGTGCCCCCCGCATCCGCCCTCTCTGCAGCCGCTCCCGCCCCGCCCCTTCCCCGCCCCCTGACCACCCCGCTCCCTCCTCCCGGGAGCAGGCCTACAGGGAGATGTGCATCTCTTGTTCCTAGAGTAGCAGAAAGCGACCCCAGGACCGGCCAAGGAGGAGATGGGAGCAAATACACGGGCTCGGTGGGGCAGCCCCTCTTCCTCACTGCAGCCCAGGACGGCACCGCGCCCGCCTTCGGGGCGCAGGCTGACCTGCAAACATGCATACTGTGAACCTGGGGCAGGAGAGGACGCCCCCAGGCCAGGCCGTTGTGGAGATGGGGGCAAAGTGATCTGCTCACCCGAGGCAGTCCGCTCCCTTCGACGTCCCTGTCCCCTGAACTCACCTCGCCAGCCTCCCAGGACCTGGCTGACGAGGAGAATTAAATCCCGCATATCTGGGGTAGCAGAGGCCGCCCCCAGGCCAGGAGAATGGTAGATGGTAGGAGAATGACTAACTACCCGGGGCATCCCCCTTAGCCGCAGTGCTGCCTCCTCCTCGGCCGCCGACCTCTTCCCCGGACCGCCCCACGCCGGCTCCCAGGAACAGATGGGACTTCAAAGGCTTGAGTCCGGCGAACCTGGGAGAGCGGAGACCGCCCCTAGGCCAGGCCGCTAGGGACATGGGGGAAAATCCTCTGGCTCGCCAGGGGCACCCGAGCCCTCGGGCGCCGCCGCCGACCCCGTCCCTAGACCGCACCCTGCCTCTAGTGTGTCTGTCTGTCTGCCTGCCTGCCTGACTGCTTATCTACTGGAGGAGGGGAGAGGCTACTCTATGTGGGTGTCTGTCCGTTTATCTAACGGAGGAGAAGACGACAAGTATGTCTCTCTGTTTCCCTGCCTATCAATCAATCAATCAATCAATCAATCAATCTTTATCTATTTTTCCATCTATCTATCCATCTATCAATGTACTGGAGGCAAAGGAGCAGGCTAGTGTGTCTTTTTATCTGTCCGTCTGTCTGTCGTTTGGAAGAGGACATTAGTGTGTCTATCTAGCTACGTTCTTAATTGAGGTGTAGGAGGAGACAAGTGTGTGATTGTGTGTGTCTGTGTGTGTGTGTCTGTCTGTCTTTGTATGTAACTATCTACCTATGTAACGGTCGAGGAGGAGTAATTTAGGATGTATGTGTGTTTCCAAATGGAGGAAGAGGGTAGCGTTTCTCTCTCTCTCTTTATCTTTTTGTCTGTCTAATGGAGGAATCCTCCCAGGACTTGATGGACATGGAGGGATGCCAATTGCCACCCTGAGGCAGCAGAGGGCGCCCCCAGAGCACGCTGAGGGGTACACTGGCTGGAAGTCCACAGGCTTGCCTGGGCAGCCCGCGCCCCCCCCCCGCATCCGCGCTCTCTGAGGCCGCTCCCGCCCCGCCCCTTCCCCGCCCCCTGACCACCCCGCTCCCTCCTACCTGAAGCAGGCCTAAACGAAGATGTGCATCACCTGTACCTACAGTAGCAGATTCCAACCCCAGGACCGGCCAAGAGGGAGATGGGAGCAAATACACGGGCTCGGTGTGGCAGCCCCGCCTCCTCCCTGTAGCCTCTGACCGCAGAGTACCCGCCTCCGGGGTCAGATGGACATGGAAACATGCATGCTGTGATCCTGGGGCAGGAGAGGGCGACCCCAGGCCGGGCTGTTTCGGAGATGGGAGCAAACTGACCAGCTAACCCTAGGCAGTCTGCCTCCCGAGTCGTCCCTTTATCCTGAACTCACCTCGCCATCATCCTAGGACCTGCTGACAAGTAGACTTAAATCCCTCAAACCTGGGCTAGCAGAGGTCGCCCCGAGGCCAGGAGAGCGGCAGATGGGAGGAAAATGACCAAGTCGGCGAGGCATCCCCCTTACCTGCTGTGCAGCCTCTTCTCTGCCCCCGACCTCTACCCCTGACTTCACAAGCTTGCTCCCAAGAGCAGAGTGACATCAAAGGCTTGAGTCCTGCAAACTTGGGGGAGTGGAGGCCGCCCCCAAGCCAGGCTGCTGGGGACATGGGAGAAAATCCTCTGGCTCACCAGGGGCACCCGAGTCCTCGGGCGCCGCCGCCGACCCCGTCCCTAGAGCGCACTCCGCCTGTAGTGCGTCTGTCTGTCTGACTGCCTGCCTGACTGCTTATCTACTGGAGGAGGGGAGAGGCTACTCTATGTGGGTGTCTGTCTGTTTATCTAACGGAGAAGACGACGACTAGTATGTCTCTATATTTCCCTGCCTATCTATCTATCTTTCTGTCTATCTATCTATCTATCTATGTACTGGAGGCATAGGAGCAGGCTACTGTGTCTTTTTATCTGTCTGTCTGTCTGTCGTTTGGAAGAGGACATTAGTGTGTCTATCTTCCTACCTTCTTAATTGAGGTGTAGGAGGAGACAAGTGTGTGATTGTGTGTGTGTGTGTGTCTGTCTATGTAAGTAACTATCAACCTTTCGAATGTGTGAGGAGGAGTAATTTAGGATATATGTGTGTTCCTAAATGGAGGAAGAGGGTAGAGTTTCTGTCTGTCTATTTATATTTCTATCTGTCTGTCTAATGGAGGAATCCTCCCAAGACTCATCTGACCTGGGGGGATGCCAATTGCCACCCTGAATCAGCAGGGGGCGCCCCCAGAGCATGCTGCGGAGTACACTGGGTGGAAATTCACAGGCTTGCCTGGGCAGCCCGTGCCCCCCGCATTCGCCATCTCTGCAGCCGCCCCGGCCCCGCCCCCGCCCCGCCCCCTGACCACCCCGCTACCGCATCCCGGGTGCAGGCCTACAGGGAGACGTGCATCTCCTGTACCTAGAGTAGCAGAGACCGACCCCAGGACCGGCCAAAGAGGAGATGGGAGCAAATACACGGGCTTGGTGGGGCAGCCCCGCCTCCTCACTGCAGCCTCTGGATGCACAGCGCTCGCCTCCGGGGGCAGGTGGACATGGAAACACGCATGCTGTGATCCTGGGGCAGGAGAGGCCGCCCCCAGGCCAGGCTGCTGTGGAGATGGGAGCAAACTGATCACCTAACCCGAGGCAGTCTGCCTCCCGCGGCGTCCCTTTATCCTGAACTCACCTCGCCATCATCCCAGGACCGTGCTGACAAGGACACCTAAATCCCTCAAACCTGGGCTAGCAGAGGTCGCCCCGAGGCCAGGAGAGGGGCAGATGGGAGGAAAATGACCAAGCCGGCGAGGCAGCCCCCTGAGCTGCTGTGCCGCCTCTTCTCTGCCCCCGACCCCTTCTCCTGACCTCACCACGCCCGCTCTCAGGAGCAGGCTGACTTCAATGGCTTGACTCCTACAAACGTGGGGGAGCGGACGCCGCCCCCAGGCAAGGCAGCTAGGAACATGGGACAAAGTCCCCTGGCTCGCCAGGGGCACCCTAGTCCCCGGTCACCGCCGCCGATCCCCGTCCCCAGAACGCACCCGCCTCTAGTCTGTGTGTCTGTCTGACTGCCTGCCGAACTGCCTATCTATTGGAGGATTGGAGAGGCTAATTTATGTGTTTCCGTCTGTTTATCTAACGGAGGAGGAGGCGAATAGCATGTCTACATCCTTGCCTGCCTATCTATCTCTGTATGTATGTATGTATGTATGTATGTATGTATGTATGCAAGCATGTATGTAAGTATGTATGTATCTGTCAATCTATCTATCTAGAGGAGGGACAGGGGTAGGCTAGTGTGTCTTTTTATGTTTCTGTCTTTTGAAGGAGGAGTTTAGTTTGTCACTCTTCCTGTCTACCTGGTTAAGGAAGCAGATGAGGTCTGTGTCTGTGCGTGTGCGTGTGCGTGTGCGTGTGTGCGTGCGGGTCTGTCTATCTATGTATCTGTGAGTAAAGGGGCAGGAGGCTACTGTGTCTATCTATCAGTCTATATATGCGTGTCTTGGAGGAGGAGTAGGCTAGTACGTCTGTCTGTGTGTCTATCTATCAGATAACTATGTGTGTACGTATAATAGAGAAGAAGGAGGAGGCTACAGAGTCTGTCTGTCTGTCTGTCTGTCAGAGGAGGAGAAGACTCGTCTGTCTGTCTATGTGTCTGTGATCCTCTCTCGATCTGTATCTACTAAAGAAGAAGGAGGTGGCCCGTGTATCTGGCTATCTGTGGGTCTCTCTAACAGGAGAAGGTAGAGGCTAGTGTGTGTATCCATCAATCTTACTGACTATCTATCTAATGGAGGAAGAGAAAGAATGCATTAAGTTTGCCTAACTATTATCTAATGGAGGAGATTACTGTGTCTAAGAACCTGCCTAATTGAGGAGTAGGAAGAGGCTAGAGGGTGTGTGTGTGTGTGTGTGTGTTTATGTGTGTCTGACTATGTATGTATCTGTCTGCCTATCTAATTGAGGAGGAGCAGGAGGTTAGGACATATGGCTGTTTCTAAGTGGAGGAGGAGGCTAGTCTGTCTGTGTGTCTATTTGCCTGTCTGTCTGTCTGTCTGTCTGTCTAATGGAGGAGGCCTCCTAGGACTCGACCGACCTAGAGGGATGTCAATTGCCACCCTGAGGCAGCAGAGCGCCCACAAAGCATGCCGAGGGCTACAC
Source organism: Vicugna pacos (assembly GCF_048564905.1). Lineage (NCBI taxonomy): Eukaryota > Metazoa > Chordata > Mammalia > Artiodactyla > Camelidae > Vicugna > Vicugna pacos. The sequence continues at coordinate 763,670 of NW_027328791.1, forward strand.
TGGGTGGAAATCCACAGGCTTGCCTGGGCAGCCCGTGCCCCCCGCATCCGCCCTCTCTGCAGCCGCTCCCGCCCCGCCCCTTCCCCGCCCCCTGACCACCCCGCTCCCTCCTCCCGGGAGCAGGCCTACAGGGAGATGTGCATCTCTTGTTCCTAGAGTAGCAGAAAGCGACCCCAGGACCGGCCAAGGAGGAGATGGGAGCAAATACACGGGCTCGGTGGGGCAGCCCCTCTTCCTCACTGCAGCCCAGGACGGCACCGCGCCCGCCTTCGGGGCGCAGGCTGACCTGCAAACATGCATACTGTGAACCTGGGGCAGGAGAGGACGCCCCCAGGCCAGGCCGTTGTGGAGATGGGGGCAAAGTGATCTGCTCACCCGAGGCAGTCCGCTCCCTTCGACGTCCCTGTCCCCTGAACTCATCTCGCCAGCCTCCCAGGACCTGGCTGACGAGGAGACTTAAATCCCGCATATCTGGGGTAGCAGAGGCCGCCCCCAGGCCAGGAGAATGGTAGATGGTAGGAGAATGACTAACTACCCGGGGCATCCCCCTTAGCCGCAGTGCTGCCTCCTCCTCGGCCGCCGACCTCTTCCCCGGACCGCCCCACGCCGGCTCCCAGGAACAGATGGGACTTCAAAGGCTTGAGTCCGGCGAACCTGGGAGAGCGGAGACCGCCCCTAGGCCAGGCCGCTAGGGACATGGGGGAAAATCCTCTGGCTCGCCAGGGGCACCCGAGCCCTCGGGCGCCGCCGCCGACCCCGTCCCTAGACCGCACCCTGCCTCTAGTGTGTCTGTCTGTCTGCCTGCCTGCCTGACTGCTTATCTACTGGAGGAGGGGAGAGGCTACTCTATGTGGGTGTCTGTCCGTTTATCTAACGGAGGAGAAGACGACAAGTATGTCTCTCTGTTTCCCTGCCTATCAATCAATCAATCAATCAATCAATCAATCAATCTTTATCTATCTATCCATCTATCTATCTATCTATCAATGTACTGGAGGCATAGGAGCAGGCTAGTGTGTCTTTTTATCTGTCCGTCTGTCTGTCGTTTGGAAGAGGACATTAGTGTGTCTATCTAGCTACGTTCTTAATTGAGGTGTAGGAGGAGACAAGTGTGTGATTGTGTGTGTCTGTGTGTGTGTGTCTGTCTGTCTTTGTATGTAACTATCTACCTATGTAACGGTCGAGGAGGAGTAATTTAGGATGTATGTGTGTTTCCAAATGGAGGAAGAGGGTAGCGTTTCTCTCTCTCTCTTTATCTTTTTGTCTGTCTAATGGAGGAATCCTCCCAGGACTTGATGGACATGGAGGGATGCCAATTGCCACCCTGAGGCAGCAGAGGGCGCCCCCAGAGCACGCTGAGGGGTACACTGGGTGGAAGTCCACAGGCTTGCCTGGGCAGCCCGCGCCCCCCCCCGCATCCGCGCTCTCTGAGGCCGCTCCCGCCCCGCCCCTTCCCCGCCCCCTGACCACCCCGCTCCCTCCTACCTGAAGCAGGCCTAAACGAAGATGTGCATCACCTGTACCTACAGTAGCAGATTCCAACCCCAGGACCGGCCAAGAGGGAGATGGGAGCAAATACACGGGCTCGGTGTGGCAGCCCCGCCTCCTCCCTGTAGCCTCTGACCGCAGAGTACCCGCCTCCGGGGTCAGATGGACATGGAAACATGCATGCTGTGATCCTGGGGCAGGAGAGGGCGACCCCAGGCCGGGCTGTTTCGGAGATGGGAGCAAACTGACCAGCTAACCCTAGGCAGTCTGCCTCCCGAGTCGTCCCTTTATCCTGAACTCACCTCGCCATCATCCTAGGACCTGCTGACAAGTAGACTTAAATCCCTCAAACCTGGGCTAGCAGAGGTCGCCCCGAGGCCAGGAGAGCGGCAGATGGGAGGAAAATGACCAAGTCGGCGAGGCATCCCCCTTACCTGCTGTGCAGCCTCTTCTCTGCCCCCGACCTCTACCCCTGACTTCACAAGCTTGCTCCCAAGAGCAGAGTGACATCAAAGGCTTGAGTCCTGCAAACTTGGGGGAGTGGAGGCCGCCCCCAAGCCAGGCTGCTGGGGACATGGGAGAAAATCCTCTGGCTCACCAGGGGCACCCGAGTCCTCGGGCGCCGCCGCCGACCCCGTCCCTAGAGCGCACTCCGCCTCTAGTGCGTCTGTCTGTCTGACTGCCGGCCTGACTGCTTATCTACTGGAGGAGGGGAGAGGCTACTCTATGTGGGTGTCTGTCTGTTTATCTAACGGAGAAGACGACGACTAGTATGTCTCTATATTTCCCTGCCTATCTATCTATCTATCTATCTATCTATCTATCTATCTATCTATCTATGTACTGGAGGCATAGGAGCAGGCTACTGTGTCTTTTTATCTGTCTGTCTGTCTGTCGTTTGGAAGAGGACATTAGTGTGTCTATCTTCCTACCTTCTTAATTGAGGTGTAGGAGGAGACAAGTGTGTGATTGTGTGTGTGTGTGTGTCTGTCTATGTAAGTAACTATCAACCTTTCGAATGTGTGAGGAGGAGTAATTTAGGATATATGTGTGTTCCTAAATGGAGGAAGAGGGTAGAGTTTCTGTCTGTCTATTTATATTTCTATCTGTCTGTCTAATGGAGGAATCCTCCCAAGACTCATCTGACCTGGGGGGATGCCAATTGCCACCCTGAATCAGCAGGGGGCGCCCCCAGAGCATGCTGCGGAGTACACTGGGTGGAAATTCACAGGCTTGCCTGGGCAGCCCGTGCCCCCCGCATTCGCCATCTCTGCAGCCGCCCCGGCCCCGCCCCCGCCCCGCCCCCTGACCACCCCGCTACCGCATCCCGGGTGCAGGCCTACAGGGAGACGTGCATCTCCTGTACCTAGAGTAGCAGAGACCGACCCCAGGACCGGCCAAAGAGGAGATGGGAGCAAATACACGGGCTTGGTGGGGCAGCCCCGCCTCCTCACTGCAGCCTCTGGATGCACAGCGCTCGCCTCCGGGGGCAGGTGGACATGGAAACACGCATGCTGTGATCCTGGGGCAGGAGAGGCCGCCCCCAGGCCAGGCTGCTGTGGAGATGGGAGCAAACTGATCACCTAACCCGAGGCAGTCTGCCTCCCGCGGCGTCCCTTTATCCTGAACTCACCTCGCCATCATCCCAGGACCGTGCTGACAAGGACACCTAAATCCCTCAAACCTGGGCTAGCAGAGGTCGCCCCGAGGCCAGGAGAGGGGCAGATGGGAGGAAAATGACCAAGCCGGCGAGGCAGCCCCCTGAGCTGCTGTGCCGCCTCTTCTCTGCCCCCGACCCCTTCTCCTGACCTCACCACGCCCGCTCTCAGGAGCAGGCTGACTTCAATGGCTTGACTCCTACAAACGTGGGGGAGCGGACGCCGCCCCCAGGCAAGGCAGCTAGGAACATGGGACAAAGTCCCCTGGCTCGCCAGGGGCACCCTAGTCCCCGGTCACCGCCGCCGATCCCCGTCCCCAGAACGCACCCGCCTCTAGTCTGTGTGTCTGTCTGACTGCCTGCCGAACTGCCTATCTATTGGAGGATTGGAGAGGCTAATTTATGTGTTTCCGTCTGTTTATCTAACGGAGGAGGAGGCGAATAGCATGTCTACATCCTTGCCTGCCTATCTATCTCTGTATGTATGTATGTATGTATGTATGCAAGCATGTATGTAAGTATGTATGTATCTGTCAATCTATCTATCTAGAGGAGGGACAGGGGTAGGCTAGTGTGTCTTTTTATGTTTCTGTCTTTTGAAGGAGGAGTTTAGTTTGTCACTCTTCCTGTCTACCTGGTTAAGGAAGCAGATGAGGTCTGTGTCTGTGCGTGTGCGTGTGCGTGTGCGTGTGTGCGTGCGGGTCTGTCTATCTATGTATCTGTGAGTAAAGGGGCAGGAGGCTACTGTGTCTATCTATCAGTCTATATATGCGTGTCTTGGAGGAGGAGTAGGCTAGTACGTCTGTCTGTGTGTCTATCTATCAGATAACTATGTGTGTACGTATAATAGAGAAGAAGGAGGAGGCTACAGAGTCTGTCTGTCTGTCTGTCAGAGGAGGAGAAGACTCGTCTGTCTGTCTATGTGTCTGTGATCCTCTCTCGATCTGTATCTACTAAAGAAGAAGGAGGTGGCCCGTGTATCTGGCTATCTGTGGGTCTCTCTAACAGGAGAAGGTAGAGGCTAGTGTGTGTATCCATCAATCTTACTGACTATCTATCTAATGGAGGAAGAGAAAGAATGCATTAAGTTTGCCTAACTATTATCTAATGGAGGAGATTACTGTGTCTAAGAACCTGCCTAATTGAGGAGTAGGAAGAGGCTAGAGGGTGTGTGTGTGTGTGTGTGTGTTTATGTGTGTCTGACTATGTATGTATCTGTCTGCCTATCTAATTGAGGAGGAGCAGGAGGTTAGGACATATGGCTGTTTCTAAGTGGAGGAGGAGGCTAGTCTGTCTGTGTGTCTATTTGCCTGTCTGTCTGTCTGTCTGTCTGTCTAATGGAGGAGGCCTCCTAGGACTCGACCGACCTAGAGGGATGTCAATTGCCACCCTGAGGCAGCAGAGCGCCCACAAAGCATGCCGAGGGCTACACTGGGTGGAAATCCACAGGCTTGCCTGGGCAGCCCGTGCCCCCCGCATCCGCCCTCTCTGCAGCCGCTCCCGCCCCGCCCCTTCCCCGCCCCCTGACCACCCCGCTCCCTCCTCCCGGGAGCAGGCCTACAGGGAGATGTGCATCTCTTGTTCCTAGAGTAGCAGAAAGCGACCCCAGGACCGGCCAAGGAGGAGATGGGAGCAAATACACGGGCTCGGTGGGGCAGCCCCTCTTCCTCACTGCAGCCCAGGACGGCACCGCGCCCGCCTTCGGGGCGCAGGCTGACCTGCAAACATGCATACTGTGAACCTGGGGCAGGAGAGGACGCCCCCAGGCCAGGCCGTTGTGGAGATGGGGGCAAAGTGATCTGCTCACCCGAGGCAGTCCGCTCCCTTCGACGTCCCTGTCCCCTGAACTCATCTCGCCAGCCTCCCAGGACCTGGCTGACGAGGAGACTTAAATCCCGCATATCTGGGGTAGCAGAGGCCGCCCCCAGGCCAGGAGAATGGTAGATGGTAGGAGAATGACTAACTACCCGGGGCATCCCCCTTAGCCGCAGTGCTGCCTCCTCCTCGGCCGCCGACCTCTTCCCCGGACCGCCCCACGCCGGCTCCCAGGAACAGAAGGGACTTCAAAGGCTTGAGTCCGGCGAACCTGGGAGAGCGGAGACCGCCCCTAGGCCAGGCCGATAGGGACATGGGGGAAAATCCTCTGGCTCGCCAGGGGCACCCGAGCCCTCGGGCGCCGCCGCCGACCCCGTCCCTAGACCGCACCCTGCCTCTAGTGTGTCTGTCTGTCTGCCTGCCTGCCTGACTGCTTATCTACTGGAGGAGGGGAGAGGCTACTCTATGTGGGTGTCTGTCTGTTTATCTAACGGAGAAGACGACGACTAGTATGTCTCTATATTTCCCTGCCTATCTATCTATCTATCTATCTATCTATGTACTGGAGGCATAGGAGCAGGCTACTGTGTCTTTTTATCTGTCTGTCTGTCTGTCGTTTGGAAGAGGACATTAGTGTGTCTATCTTCCTACCTTCTTAATTGAGGTGTAGGAGGAGACAAGTGTGTGATTGTGTGTGTGTGTGTGTCTGTCTATGTAAGTAACTATCAACCTTTCGAATGTGTGAGGAGGAGTAATTTAGGATATATGTGTGTTCCTAAATGGAGGAAGAGGGTAGAGTTTCTGTCTGTCTATTTATATTTCTATCTGTCTGTCTAATGGAGGAATCCTCCCAAGACTCATCTGACCTGGGGGGATGCCAATTGCCACCCTGAATCAGCAGGGGGCGCCCCCAGAGCATGCTGCGGAGTACACTGGGTGGAAATTCACAGGCTTGCCTGGGCAGCCCGTGCCCCCCGCATTCGCCATCTCTGCAGCCGCCCCGGCCCCGCCCCCGCCCCGCCCCCTGACCACCCCGCTACCGCATCCCGGGTGCAGGCCTACAGGGAGACGTGCATCTCCTGTACCTAGAGTAGCAGAGACCGACCCCAGGACCGGCCAAAGAGGAGATGGGAGCAAATACACGGGCTTGGTGGGGCAGCCCCGCCTCCTCACTGCAGCCTCTGGATGCACAGCGCTCGCCTCCGGGGGCAGGTGGACATGGAAACACGCATGCTGTGATCCTGGGGCAGGAGAGGCCGCCCCCAGGCCAGGCTGCTGTGGAGATGGGAGCAAACTGATCACCTAACCCGAGGCAGTCTGCCTCCCGCGGCGTCCCTTTATCCTGAACTCACCTCGCCATCATCCCAGGACCGTGCTGACAAGGACACCTAAATCCCTCAAACCTGGGCTAGCAGAGGTCGCCCCGAGGCCAGGAGAGGGGCAGATGGGAGGAAAATGACCAAGCCGGCGAGGCAGCCCCCTGAGCTGCTGTGCCGCCTCTTCTCTGCCCCCGACCCCTTCTCCTGACCTCACCACGCCCGCTCTCAGGAGCAGGCTGACTTCAATGGCTTGACTCCTACAAACGTGGGGGAGCGGACGCCGCCCCCAGGCAAGGCAGCTAGGAACATGGGACAAAGTCCCCTGGCTCGCCAGGGGCACCCTAGTCCCCGGTCACCGCCGCCGATCCCCGTCCCCAGAACGCACCCGCCTCTAGTCTGTGTGTCTGTCTGACTGCCTGCCGAACTGCCTATCTATTGGAGGATTGGAGAGGCTAATTTATGTGTTTCCGTCTGTTTATCTAACGGAGGAGGAGGCGAATAGCATGTCTACATCCTTGCCTGCCTATCTATCTCTGTATGTATGTATGTATGTATGTATGCAAGCATGTATGTAAGTATGTATGTATCTGTCAATCTATCTATCTAGAGGAGGGACAGGGGTAGGCTAGTGTGTCTTTTTATGTTTCTGTCTTTTGAAGGAGGAGTTTAGTTTGTCACTCTTCCTGTCTACCTGGTTAAGGAAGCAGATGAGGTCTGTGTCTGTGCGTGTGCGTGTGCGTGTGTGCGTGCGGGTCTGTCTATCTATGTATCTGTGAGTAAAGGGGCAGGAGGCTACTGTGTCTATCTATCAGTCTATATATGCGTGTCTTGGAGGAGGAGTAGGCTAGTACGTCTGTCTGTGTGTCTATCTATCAGATAACTATGTGTGTACGTATAATAGAGAAGAAGGAGGAGGCTACAGAGTCTGTCTGTCTGTCTGTCAGAGGAGGAGAAGACTCGTCTGTCTGTCTATGTGTCTGTGATCCTCTCTCGATCTGTATCTACTAAAGAAGAAGGAGGTGGCCCGTGTATCTGGCTATCTGTGGGTCTCTCTAACAGGAGAAGGTAGAGGCTAGTGTGTGTATCCATCAATCTTACTGACTATCTATCTAATGGAGGAAGAGAAAGAATGCATTAAGTTTGCCTAACTATTATCTAATGGAGGAGATTACTGTGTCTAAGAACCTGCCTAATTGAGGAGTAGGAAGAGGCTAGAGGGTGTGTGTGTGTGTGTGTGTTTATGTGTGTCTGACTATGTATGTATCTGTCTGCCTATCTAATTGAGGAGGAGCAGGAGGTTAGGACATATGGCTGTTTCTAAGTGGAGGAGGAGGCTAGTCTGTCTGTGTGTCTATTTGCCTGTCTGTCTGTCTGTCTGTCTGTCTAATGGAGGAGGCCTCCTAGGACTCGACCGACCTAGAGGGATGTCAATTGCCACCCTGAGGCAGCAGAGCGCCCACAAAGCATGCCGAGGGCTACACTGGGTGGAAATCCACAGGCTTGCCTGGGCAGCCCGTGCCCCCCGCATCCGCCCTCTCTGCAGCCGCTCCCGCCCCGCCCCTTCCCCGCCCCCTGACCACCCCGCTCCCTCCTCCCGGGAGCAGGCCTACAGGGAGATGTGCATCTCTTGTTCCTAGAGTAGCAGAAAGCGACCCCAGGACCGGCCAAGGAGGAGATGGGAGCAAATACACGGGCTCGGTGGGGCAGCCCCTCTTCCTCACTGCAGCCCAGGACGGCACCGCGCCCGCCTTCGGGGCGCAGGCTGACCTGCAAACATGCATACTGTGAACCTGGGGCAGGAGAGGACGCCCCCAGGCCAGGCCGTTGTGGAGATGGGGGCAAAGTGATCTGCTCACCCGAGGCAGTCCGCTCCCTTCGACGTCCCTGTCCCCTGAACTCATCTCGCCAGCCTCCCAGGACCTGGCTGACGAGGAGACTTAAATCCCGCATATCTGGGGTAGCAGAGGCCGCCCCCAGGCCAGGAGAATGGTAGATGGTAGGAGAATGACTAACTACCCGGGGCATCCCCCTTAGCCGCAGTGCTGCCTCCTCCTCGGCCGCCGACCTCTTCCCCGGACCGCCCCACGCCGGCTCCCAGGAACAGAAGGGACTTCAAAGGCTTGAGTCCGGCGAACCTGGGAGAGCGGAGACCGCCCCTAGGCCAGGCCGATAGGGACATGGGGGAAAATCCTCTGGCTCGCCAGGGGCACCCGAGCCCTCGGGCGCCGCCGCCGACCCCGTCCCTAGACCGCACCCTGCCTCTAGTGTGTCTGTCTGTCTGCCTGCCTGCCTGACTGCTTATCTACTGGAGGAGGGGAGAGGCTACTCTATGTGGGTGTCTGTCTGTTTATCTAACGGAGAAGACGACGACTAGTATGTCTCTATATTTCCCTGCCTATCTATCTATCTATCTATCTATCTATGTACTGGAGGCATAGGAGCAGGCTACTGTGTCTTTTTATCTGTCTGTCTGTCTGTCGTTTGGAAGAGGACATTAGTGTGTCTATCTTCCTACCTTCTTAATTGAGGTGTAGGAGGAGACAAGTGTGTGATTGTGTGTGTGTGTGTGTCTGTCTATGTAAGTAACTATCAACCTTTCGAATGTGTGAGGAGGAGTAATTTAGGATATATGTGTGTTCCTAAATGGAGGAAGAGGGTAGAGTTTCTGTCTGTCTATTTATATTTCTATCTGTCTGTCTAATGGAGGAATCCTCCCAAGACTCATCTGACCTGGGGGGATGCCAATTGCCACCCTGAATCAGCAGGGGGCGCCCCCAGAGCATGCTGCGGAGTACACTGGGTGGAAATTCACAGGCTTGCCTGGGCAGCCCGTGCCCCCCGCATTCGCCATCTCTGCAGCCGCCCCGGCCCCGCCCCCGCCCCGCCCCCTGACCACCCCGCTACCGCATCCCGGGTGCAGGCCTACAGGGAGATGTGCATCTCCTGTACCTAGAGTAGCAGAGACCGACTCCAGGACCGGCCAAAGAGGAGATGGGAGCAAATACACGGGCTTGGTGGGGCAGCCCCGCCTCCTCACTGCAGCCTCTGGATGCACAGCGCTCGCCTCCGGGGGCAGGTGGACATGGAAACACGCATGCTGTGATCCTGGGGCAGGAGAGGCCGCCCCCAGGCCAGGCTGCTGTGGAGATGGGAGCAAACTGATCACCTAACCCGAGGCAGTCTGCCTCCCGCGGCGTCCCTTTATCCTGAACTCACCTCGCCATCATCCCAGGACCGTGCTGACAAGGACACCTAAATCCCTCAAACCTGGGCTAGCAGAGGTCGCCCCGAGGCCAGGAGAGGGGCAGATGGGAGGAAAATGACCAAGCCGGCGAGGCAGCCCCCTGAGCTGCTGTGCCGCCTCTTCTCTGCCCCCGACCCCTTCTCCTGACCTCACCACGCCCGCTCTCAGGAGCAGGCTGACTTCAATGGCTTGACTCCTACAAACGTGGGGGAGCGGACGCCGCCCCCAGGCAAGGCAGCTAGGAACATGGGACAAAGTCCCCTGGCTCGCCAGGGGCACCCTAGTCCCCGGTCACCGCCGCCGATCCCCGTCCCCAGAACGCACCCGCCTCTAGTCTGTGTGTCTGTCTGACTGCCTGCCGAACTGCCTATCTATTGGAGGATTGGAGAGGCTAATTTATGTGTTTCCGTCTGTTTATCTAACGGAGGAGGAGGCGAATAGCATGTCTACATCCTTGCCTGCCTATCTATCTCTGTATGTATGTATGTATGTATGTATGCAAGCATGTATGTAAGTATGTATGTATCTGTCAATCTATCTATCTAGAGGAGGGACAGGGGTAGGCTAGTGTGTCTTTTTATGTTTCTGTCTTTTGAAGGAGGAGTTTAGTTTGTCACTCTTCCTGTCTACCTGGTTAAGGAAGCAGATGAGGTCTGTGTCTGTGCGTGTGCGTGTGCGTGTGCGTGTGTGCGTGCGGGTCTGTCTATCTATGTATCTGTGAGTAAAGGGGCAGGAGGCTACTGTGTCTATCTATCAGTCTATATATGCGTGTCTTGGAGGAGGAGTAGGCTAGTACGTCTGTCTGTGTGTCTATCTATCAGATAACTATGTGTGTACGTATAATAGAGAAGAAGGAGGAGGCTACAGAGTCTGTCTGTCTGTCTGTCAGAGGAGGAGAAGACTCGTCTGTCTGTCTATGTGTCTGTGATCCTCTCTCGATCTGTATCTACTAAAGAAGAAGGAGGTGGCCCGTGTATCTGGCTATCTGTGGGTCTCTCTAACAGGAGAAGGTAGAGGCTAGTGTGTGTATCCATCAATCTTACTGACTATCTATCTAATGGAGGAAGAGAAAGAATGCATTAAGTTTGCCTAACTATTATCTAATGGAGGAGATTACTGTGTCTAAGAACCTGCCTAATTGAGGAGTAGGAAGAGGCTAGAGGGTGTGTGTGTGTGTGTGTGTGTTTATGTGTGTCTGACTATGTATGTATCTGTCTGCCTATCTAATTGAGGAGGAGCAGGAGGTTAGGACATATGGCTGTTTCTAAGTGGAGGAGGAGGCTAGTCTGTCTGTGTGTCTATTTGCCTGTCTGTCTGTCTGTCTGTCTGTCTAATGGAGGAGGCCTCCTAGGACTCGACCGACCTAGAGGGATGTCAATTGCCACCCTGAGGCAGCAGAGCGCCCACAAAGCATGCCGAGGGCTACACTGGGTGGAAATCCACAGGCTTGCCTGGGCAGCCCGTGCCCCCCGCATCCGCCCTCTCTGCAGCCGCTCCCGCCCCGCCCCTTCCCCGCCCCCTGACCACCCCGCTCCCTCCTCCCGGGAGCAGGCCTACAGGGAGATGTGCATCTCTTGTTCCTAGAGTAGCAGAAAGCGACCCCAGGACCGGCCAAGGAGGAGATGGGAGCAAATACACGGGCTCGGTGGGGCAGCCCCTCTTCCTCACTGCAGCCCAGGACGGCACCGCGCCCGCCTTCGGGGCGCAGGCTGACCTGCAAACATGCATACTGTGAACCTGGGGCAGGAGAGGACGCCCCCAGGCCAGGCCGTTGTGGAGATGGGGGCAAAGTGATCTGCTCACCCGAGGCAGTCCGCTCCCTTCGACGTCCCTGTCCCCTGAACTCATCTCGCCAGCCTCCCAGGACCTGGCTGACGAGGAGACTTAAATCCCGCATATCTGGGGTAGCAGAGGCCGCCCCCAGGCCAGGAGAATGGTAGATGGTAGGAGAATGACTAACTACCCGGGGCATCCCCCTTAGCCGCAGTGCTGCCTCCTCCTCGGCCGCCGACCTCTTCCCCGGACCGCCCCACGCCGGCTCCCAGGAACAGATGGGACTTCAAAGGCTTGAGTCCGGCGAACCTGGGAGAGCGGAGACCGCCCCTAGGCCAGGCCGCTAGGGACATGGGGGAAAATCCTCTGGCTCGCCAGGGGCACCCGAGCCCTCGGGCGCCGCCGCCGACCCCGTCCCTAGACCGCACCCTGCCTCTAGTGTGTCTGTCTGTCTGCCTGCCTGCCTGACTGCTTATCTACTGGAGGAGGGGAGAGGCTACTCTATGTGGGTGTCTGTCCGTTTATCTAACGGAGGAGAAGACGACAAGTATGTCTCTCTGTTTCCCTGCCTATCAATCAATCAATCAATCAATCAATCAATCAATCTTTATCTATCTATCCATCTATCTATCTATCTATCAATGTACTGGAGGCATAGGAGCAGGCTAGTGTGTCTTTTTATCTGTCCGTCTGTCTGTCGTTTGGAAGAGGACATTAGTGTGTCTATCTAGCTACGTTCTTAATTGAGGTGTAGGAGGAGACAAGTGTGTGATTGTGTGTGTCTGTGTGTGTGTGTCTGTCTGTCTTTGTATGTAACTATCTACCTATGTAACGGTCGAGGAGGAGTAATTTAGGATGTATGTGTGTTTCCAAATGGAGGAAGAGGGTAGCGTTTCTCTCTCTCTCTTTATCTTTTTGTCTGTCTAATGGAGGAATCCTCCCAGGACTTGATGGACATGGAGGGATGCCAATTGCCACCCTGAGGCAGCAGAGGGCGCCCCCAGAGCACGCTGAGGGGTACACTGGGTGGAAGTCCACAGGCTTGCCTGGGCAGCCCGCGCCCCCCCCGCATCCGCGCTCTCTGAGGCCGCTCCCGCCCCGCCCCTTCCCCGCCCCCTGACCACCCCGCTCCCTCCTACCTGAAGCAGGCCTAAACGAAGATGTGCATCACCTGTACCTACAGTAGCAGATTCCAACCCCAGGACCGGCCAAGAGGGAGATGGGAGCAAATACACGGGCTCGGTGTGGCAGCCCCGCCTCCTCCCTGTAGCCTCTGACCGCAGAGTACCCGCCTCCGGGGTCAGATGGACATGGAAACATGCATGCTGTGATCCTGGGGCAGGAGAGGGCGACCCCAGGCCGGGCTGTTTCGGAGATGGGAGCAAACTGACCAGCTAACCCTAGGCAGTCTGCCTCCCGAGTCGTCCCTTTATCCTGAACTCACCTCGCCATCATCCTAGGACCTGCTGACAAGTAGACTTAAATCCCTCAAACCTGGGCTAGCAGAGGTCGCCCCGAGGCCAGGAGAGCGGCAGATGGGAGGAAAATGACCAAGTCGGCGAGGCATCCCCCTTACCTGCTGTGCAGCCTCTTCTCTGCCCCCGACCTCTACCCCTGACTTCACAAGCTTGCTCCCAAGAGCAGAGTGACATCAAAGGCTTGAGTCCTGCAAACTTGGGGGAGTGGAGGCCGCCCCCAAGCCAGGCTGCTGGGGACATGGGAGAAAATCCTCTGGCTCACCAGGGGCACCCGAGTCCTCGGGCGCCGCCGCCGACCCCGTCCCTAGAGCGCACTCCGCCTCTAGTGCGTCTGTCTGTCTGACTGCCGGCCTGACTGCTTATCTACTGGAGGAGGGGAGAGGCTACTCTATGTGGGTGTCTGTCTGTTTATCTAACGGAGAAGACGACGACTAGTATGTCTCTATATTTCCCTGCCTATCTATCTATCTATCTATCTATCTATCTATCTATCTATCTATCTATGTACTGGAGGCATAGGAGCAGGCTACTGTGTCTTTTTATCTGTCTGTCTGTCTGTCGTTTGGAAGAGGACATTAGTGTGTCTATCTTCCTACCTTCTTAATTGAGGTGTAGGAGGAGACAAGTGTGTGATTGTGTGTGTGTGTGTGTCTGTCTATGTAAGTAACTATCAACCTTTCGAATGTGTGAGGAGGAGTAATTTAGGATATATGTGTGTTCCTAAATGGAGGAAGAGGGTAGAGTTTCTGTCTGTCTATTTATATTTCTATCTGTCTGTCTAATGGAGGAATCCTCCCAAGACTCATCTGACCTGGGGGGATGCCAATTGCCACCCTGAATCAGCAGGGGGCGCCCCCAGAGCATGCTGCGGAGTACACTGGGTGGAAATTCACAGGCTTGCCTGGGCAGCCCGTGCCCCCCGCATTCGCCATCTCTGCAGCCGCCCCGGCCCCGCCCCCGCCCCGCCCCCTGACCACCCCGCTACCGCATCCCGGGTGCAGGCCTACAGGGAGACGTGCATCTCCTGTACCTAGAGTAGCAGAGACCGACCCCAGGACCGGCCAAAGAGGAGATGGGAGCAAATACACGGGCTTGGTGGGGCAGCCCCGCCTCCTCACTGCAGCCTCTGGATGCACAGCGCTCGCCTCCGGGGGCAGGTGGACATGGAAACACGCATGCTGTGATCCTGGGGCAGGAGAGGCCGCCCCCAGGCCAGGCTGCTGTGGAGATGGGAGCAAACTGATCACCTAACCCGAGGCAGTCTGCCTCCCGCGGCGTCCCTTTATCCTGAACTCACCTCGCCATCATCCCAGGACCGTGCTGACAAGGACACCTAAATCCCTCAAACCTGGGCTAGCAGAGGTCGCCCCGAGGCCAGGAGAGGGGCAGATGGGAGGAAAATGACCAAGCCGGCGAGGCAGCCCCCTGAGCTGCTGTGCCGCCTCTTCTCTGCCCCCGACCCCTTCTCCTGACCTCACCACGCCCGCTCTCAGGAGCAGGCTGACTTCAATGGCTTGACTCCTACAAACGTGGGGGAGCGGACGCCGCCCCCAGGCAAGGCAGCTAGGAACATGGGACAAAGTCCCCTGGCTCGCCAGGGGCACCCTAGTCCCCGGTCACCGCCGCCGATCCCCGTCCCCAGAACGCACCCGCCTCTAGTCTGTGTGTCTGTCTGACTGCCTGCCGAACTGCCTATCTATTGGAGGATTGGAGAGGCTAATTTATGTGTTTCCGTCTGTTTATCTAACGGAGGAGGAGGCGAATAGCATGTCTACATCCTTGCCTGCCTATCTATCTCTGTATGTATGTATGTATGTATGTATGCAAGCATGTATGTAAGTATGTATGTATCTGTCAATCTATCTATCTAGAGGAGGGACAGGGGTAGGCTAGTGTGTCTTTTTATGTTTCTGTCTTTTGAAGGAGGAGTTTAGTTTGTCACTCTTCCTGTCTACCTGGTTAAGGAAGCAGATGAGGTCTGTGTCTGTGCGTGTGCGTGTGCGTGTGCGTGTGTGCGTGCGGGTCTGTCTATCTATGTATCTGTGAGTAAAGGGGCAGGAGGCTACTGTGTCTATCTATCAGTCTATATATGCGTGTCTTGGAGGAGGAGTAGGCTAGTACGTCTGTCTGTGTGTCTATCTATCAGATAACTATGTGTGTACGTATAATAGAGAAGAAGGAGGAGGCTACAGAGTCTGTCTGTCTGTCTGTCAGAGGAGGAGAAGACTCGTCTGTCTGTCTATGTGTCTGTGATCCTCTCTCGATCTGTATCTACTAAAGAAGAAGGAGGTGGCCCGTGTATCTGGCTATCTGTGGGTCTCTCTAACAGGAGAAGGTAGAGGCTAGTGTGTGTATCCATCAATCTTACTGACTATCTATCTAATGGAGGAAGAGAAAGAATGCATTAAGTTTGCCTAACTATTATCTAATGGAGGAGATTACTGTGTCTAAGAACCTGCCTAATTGAGGAGTAGGAAGAGGCTAGAGGGTGTGTGTGTGTGTGTGTGTGTTTATGTGTGTCTGACTATGTATGTATCTGTCTGCCTATCTAATTGAGGAGGAGCAGGAGGTTAGGACATATGGCTGTTTCTAAGTGGAGGAGGAGGCTAGTCTGTCTGTGTGTCTATTTGCCTGTCTGTCTGTCTGTCTGTCTGTCTAATGGAGGAGGCCTCCTAGGACTCGACCGACCTAGAGGGATGTCAATTGCCACCCTGAGGCAGCAGAGCGCCCACAAAGCATGCCGAGGGCTACACTGGGTGGAAATCCACAGGCTTGCCTGGGCAGCCCGTGCCCCCCGCATCCGCCCTCTCTGCAGCCGCTCCCGCCCCGCCCCTTCCCCGCCCCCTGACCACCCCGCTCCCTCCTCCCGGGAGCAGGCCTACAGGGAGATGTGCATCTCTTGTTCCTAGAGTAGCAGAAAGCGACCCCAGGACCGGCCAAGGAGGAGATGGGAGCAAATACACGGGCTCGGTGGGGCAGCCCCTCTTCCTCACTGCAGCCCAGGACGGCACCGCGCCCGCCTTCGGGGCGCAGGCTGACCTGCAAACATGCATACTGTGAACCTGGGGCAGGAGAGGACGCCCCCAGGCCAGGCCGTTGTGGAGATGGGGGCAAAGTGATCTGCTCACCCGAGGCAGTCCGCTCCCTTCGACGTCCCTGTCCCCTGAACTCATCTCGCCAGCCTCCCAGGACCTGGCTGACGAGGAGACTTAAATCCCGCATATCTGGGGTAGCAGAGGCCGCCCCCAGGCCAGGAGAATGGTAGATGGTAGGAGAATGACTAACTACCCGGGGCATCCCCCTTAGCCGCAGTGCTGCCTCCTCCTCGGCCGCCGACCTCTTCCCCGGACCGCCCCACGCCGGCTCCCAGGAACAGAAGGGACTTCAAAGGCTTGAGTCCGGCGAACCTGGGAGAGCGGAGACCGCCCCTAGGCCAGGCCGATAGGGACATGGGGGAAAATCCTCTGGCTCGCCAGGGGCACCCGAGCCCTCGGGCGCCGCCGCCGACCCCGTCCCTAGACCGCACCCTGCCTCTAGTGTGTCTGTCTGTCTGCCTGCCTGCCTGACTGCTTATCTACTGGAGGAGGGGAGAGGCTACTCTATGTGGGTGTCTGTCTGTTTATCTAACGGAGAAGACGACGACTAGTATGTCTCTATATTTCCCTGCCTATCTATCTATCTATCTATCTATCAATGTACTGGAGGCATAGGAGCAGGCTACTGTGTCTTTTTATCTGTCTGTCTGTCTGTCGTTTGGAAGAGGACATTAGTGTGTCTATCTTCCTACCTTCTTAATTGAGGTGTAGGAGGAGACAAGTGTGTGATTGTGTGTGTGTGTGTGTCTGTCTATGTAAGTAACTATCAACCTTTCGAATGTGTGAGGAGGAGTAATTTAGGATATATGTGTGTTCCTAAATGGAGGAAGAGGGTAGAGTTTCTGTCTGTCTATTTATATTTCTATCTGTCTGTCTAATGGAGGAATCCTCCCAAGACTCATCTGACCTGGGGGGATGCCAATTGCCACCCTGAATCAGCAGGGGGCGCCCCCAGAGCATGCTGCGGAGTACACTGGGTGGAAATTCACAGGCTTGCCTGGGCAGCCCGTGCCCCCCGCATTCGCCATCTCTGCAGCCGCCCCGGCCCCGCCCCCGCCCCGCCCCCTGACCACCCCGCTACCGCATCCCGGGTGCAGGCCTACAGGGAGACGTGCATCTCCTGTACCTAGAGTAGCAGAGACCGACCCCAGGACCGGCCAAAGAGGAGATGGGAGCAAATACACGGGCTTGGTGGGGCAGCCCCGCCTCCTCACTGCAGCCTCTGGATGCACAGCGCTCGCCTCCGGGGGCAGGTGGACATGGAAACACGCATGCTGTGATCCTGGGGCAGGAGAGGCCGCCCCCAGGCCAGGCTGCTGTGGAGATGGGAGCAAACTGATCACCTAACCCGAGGCAGTCTGCCTCCCGCGGCGTCCCTTTATCCTGAACTCACCTCGCCATCATCCCAGGACCGTGCTGACAAGGACACCTAAATCCCTCAAACCTGGGCTAGCAGAGGTCGCCCCGAGGCCAGGAGAGGGGCAGATGGGAGGAAAATGACCAAGCCGGCGAGGCAGCCCCCTGAGCTGCTGTGCCGCCTCTTCTCTGCCCCCGACCCCTTCTCCTGACCTCACCACGCCCGCTCTCAGGAGCAGGCTGACTTCAATGGCTTGACTCCTACAAACGTGGGGGAGCGGACGCCGCCCCCAGGCAAGGCAGCTAGGAACATGGGACAAAGTCCCCTGGCTCGCCAGGGGCACCCTAGTCCCCGGTCACCGCCGCCGATCCCCGTCCCCAGAACGCACCCGCCTCTAGTCTGTGTGTCTGTCTGACTGCCTGCCGAACTGCCTATCTATTGGAGGATTGGAGAGGCTAATTTATGTGTTTCCGTCTGTTTATCTAACGGAGGAGGAGGCGAATAGCATGTCTACATCCTTGCCTGCCTATCTATCTCTGTATGTATGTATGTATGTATGTATGCAAGCATGTATGTAAGTATGTATGTATCTGTCAATCTATCTATCTAGAGGAGGGACAGGGGTAGGCTAGTGTGTCTTTTTATGTTTCTGTCTTTTGAAGGAGGAGTTTAGTTTGTCACTCTTCCTGTCTACCTGGTTAAGGAAGCAGATGAGGTCTGTGTCTGTGCGTGTGCGTGTGCGTGTGTGCGTGCGGGTCTGTCTATCTATGTATCTGTGAGTAAAGGGGCAGGAGGCTACTGTGTCTATCTATCAGTCTATATATGCGTGTCTTGGAGGAGGAGTAGGCTAGTACGTCTGTCTGTGTGTCTATCTATCAGATAACTATGTGTGTACGTATAATAGAGAAGAAGGAGGAGGCTACAGAGTCTGTCTGTCTGTCTGTCAGAGGAGGAGAAGACTCGTCTGTCTGTCTATGTGTCTGTGATCCTCTCTCGATCTGTATCTACTAAAGAAGAAGGAGGTGGCCCGTGTATCTGGCTATCTGTGGGTCTCTCTAACAGGAGAAGGTAGAGGCTAGTGTGTGTATCCATCAATCTTACTGACTATCTATCTAATGGAGGAAGAGAAAGAATGCATTAAGTTTGCCTAACTATTATCTAATGGAGGAGATTACTGTGTCTAAGAACCTGCCTAATTGAGGAGTAGGAAGAGGCTAGAGGGTGTGTGTGTGTGTGTGTGTGTTTATGTGTGTCTGACTATGTATGTATCTGTCTGCCTATCTAATTGAGGAGGAGCAGGAGGTTAGGACATATGGCTGTTTCTAAGTGGAGGAGGAGGCTAGTCTGTCTGTGTGTCTATTTGCCTGTCTGTCTGTCTGTCTGTCTGTCTAATGGAGGAGGCCTCCTAGGACTCGACCGACCTAGAGGGATGTCAATTGCCACCCTGAGGCAGCAGAGCGCCCACAAAGCATGCCGAGGGCTACACTGGGTGGAAATCCACAGGCTTGCCTGGGCAGCCCGTGCCCCCCGCATCCGCCCTCTCTGCAGCCGCTCCCGCCCCGCCCCTTCCCCGCCCCCTGACCACCCCGCTCCCTCCTCCCGGGAGCAGGCCTACAGGGAGATGTGCATCTCTTGTTCCTAGAGTAGCAGAAAGCGACCCCAGGACCGGCCAAGGAGGAGATGGGAGCAAATACACGGGCTCGGTGGGGCAGCCCCTCTTCCTCACTGCAGCCCAGGACGGCACCGCGCCCGCCTTCGGGGCGCAGGCTGACCTGCAAACATGCATACTGTGAACCTGGGGCAGGAGAGGACGCCCCCAGGCCAGGCCGTTGTGGAGATGGGGGCAAAGTGATCTGCTCACCCGAGGCAGTCCGCTCCCTTCGACGTCCCTGTCCCCTGAACTCATCTCGCCAGCCTCCCAGGACCTGGCTGACGAGGAGACTTAAATCCCGCATATCTGGGGTAGCAGAGGCCGCCCCCAGGCCAGGAGAATGGTAGATGGTAGGAGAATGACTAACTACCCGGGGCATCCCCCTTAGCCGCAGTGCTGCCTCCTCCTCGGCCGCCGACCTCTTCCCCGGACCGCCCCACGCCGGCTCCCAGGAACAGATGGGACTTCAAAGGCTTGAGTCCGGCGAACCTGGGAGAGCGGAGACCGCCCCTAGGCCAGGCCGCTAGGGACATGGGGGAAAATCCTCTGGCTCGCCAGGGGCACCCGAGCCCTCGGGCGCCGCCGCCGACCCCGTCCCTAGACCGCACCCTGCCTCTAGTGTGTCTGTCTGTCTGCCTGCCTGCCTGACTGCTTATCTACTGGAGGAGGGGAGAGGCTACTCTATGTGGGTGTCTGTCCGTTTATCTAACGGAGGAGAAGACAACAAGTATGTCTCTCTGTTTCCCTGCCTATCAATCAATCAATCAATCAATCAATCAATCAATCTTTATCTATCTATCCATCTATCTATCTATCTATCAATGTACTGGAGGCATAGGAGCAGGCTAGTGTGTCTTTTTATCTGTCCGTCTGTCTGTCGTTTGGAAGAGGACATTAGTGTGTCTATCTAGCTACGTTCTTAATTGAGGTGTAGGAGGAGACAAGTGTGTGATTGTGTGTGTCTGTGTGTGTGTGTCTGTCTGTCTTTGTATGTAACTATCTACCTATGTAACGGTCGAGGAGGAGTAATTTAGGATGTATGTGTGTTTCCAAATGGAGGAAGAGGGTAGCGTTTCTCTCTCTCTCTTTATCTTTTTGTCTGTCTAATGGAGGAATCCTCCCAGGACTTGATGGACATGGAGGGATGCCAATTGCCACCCTGAGGCAGCAGAGGGCGCCCCCAGAGCACGCTGAGGGGTACACTGGGTGGAAGTCCACAGGCTTGCCTGGGCAGCCCGCGCCCCCCCCCCGCATCCGCGCTCTCTGAGGCCGCTCCCGCCCCGCCCCTTCCCCGCCCCCTGACCACCCCGCTCCCTCCTACCTGAAGCAGGCCTAAACGAAGATGTGCATCACCTGTACCTACAGTAGCAGATTCCAACCCCAGGACCGGCCAAGAGGGAGATGGGAGCAAATACACGGGCTCGGTGTGGCAGCCCCGCCTCCTCCCTGTAGCCTCTGACCGCAGAGTACCCGCCTCCGGGGTCAGATGGACATGGAAACATGCATGCTGTGATCCTGGGGCAGGAGAGGGCGACCCCAGGCCGGGCTGTTTCGGAGATGGGAGCAAACTGACCAGCTAACCCTAGGCAGTCTGCCTCCCGAGTCGTCCCTTTATCCTGAACTCACCTCGCCATCATCCTAGGACCTGCTGACAAGTAGACTTAAATCCCTCAAACCTGGGCTAGCAGAGGTCGCCCCGAGGCCAGGAGAGCGGCAGATGGGAGGAAAATGACCAAGTCGGCGAGGCATCCCCCTTACCTGCTGTGCAGCCTCTTCTCTGCCCCCGACCTCTACCCCTGACTTCACAAGCTTGCTCCCAAGAGCAGAGTGACATCAAAGGCTTGAGTCCTGCAAACTTGGGGGAGTGGAGGCCGCCCCCAAGCCAGGCTGCTGGGGACATGGGAGAAAATCCTCTGGCTCACCAGGGGCACCCGAGTCCTCGGGCGCCGCCGCCGACCCCGTCCCTAGAGCGCACTCCGCCTCTAGTGCGTCTGTCTGTCTGACTGCCGGCCTGACTGCTTATCTACTGGAGGAGGGGAGAGGCTACTCTATGTGGGTGTCTGTCTGTTTATCTAACGGAGAAGACGACGACTAGTATGTCTCTATATTTCCCTGCCTATCTATCTATCTATCTATCTATCTATCTATCTATCTATCTATCTATGTACTGGAGGCATAGGAGCAGGCTACTGTGTCTTTTTATCTGTCTGTCTGTCTGTCGTTTGGAAGAGGACATTAGTGTGTCTATCTTCCTACCTTCTTAATTGAGGTGTAGGAGGAGACAAGTGTGTGATTGTGTGTGTGTGTGTGTCTGTCTATGTAAGTAACTATCAACCTTTCGAATGTGTGAGGAGGAGTAATTTAGGATATATGTGTGTTCCTAAATGGAGGAAGAGGGTAGAGTTTCTGTCTGTCTATTTATATTTCTATCTGTCTGTCTAATGGAGGAATCCTCCCAAGACTCATCTGACCTGGGGGGATGCCAATTGCCACCCTGAATCAGCAGGGGGCGCCCCCAGAGCATGCTGCGGAGTACACTGGGTGGAAATTCACAGGCTTGCCTGGGCAGCCCGTGCCCCCCGCATTCGCCATCTCTGCAGCCGCCCCGGCCCCGCCCCCGCCCCGCCCCCTGACCACCCCGCTACCGCATCCCGGGTGCAGGCCTACAGGGAGACGTGCATCTCCTGTACCTAGAGTAGCAGAGACCGACCCCAGGACCGGCCAAAGAGGAGATGGGAGCAAATACACGGGCTTGGTGGGGCAGCCCCGCCTCCTCACTGCAGCCTCTGGATGCACAGCGCTCGCCTCCGGGGGCAGGTGGACATGGAAACACGCATGCTGTGATCCTGGGGCAGGAGAGGCCGCCCCCAGGCCAGGCTGCTGTGGAGATGGGAGCAAACTGATCACCTAACCCGAGGCAGTCTGCCTCCCGCGGCGTCCCTTTATCCTGAACTCACCTCGCCATCATCCCAGGACCGTGCTGACAAGGACACCTAAATCCCTCAAACCTGGGCTAGCAGAGGTCGCCCCGAGGCCAGGAGAGGGGCAGATGGGAGGAAAATGACCAAGCCGGCGAGGCAGCCCCCTGAGCTGCTGTGCCGCCTCTTCTCTGCCCCCGACCCCTTCTCCTGACCTCACCACGCCCGCTCTCAGGAGCAGGCTGACTTCAATGGCTTGACTCCTACAAACGTGGGGGAGCGGACGCCGCCCCCAGGCAAGGCAGCTAGGAACATGGGACAAAGTCCCCTGGCTCGCCAGGGGCACCCTAGTCCCCGGTCACCGCCGCCGATCCCCGTCCCCAGAACGCACCCGCCTCTAGTCTGTGTGTCTGTCTGACTGCCTGCCGAACTGCCTATCTATTGGAGGATTGGAGAGGCTAATTTATGTGTTTCCGTCTGTTTATCTAACGGAGGAGGAGGCGAATAGCATGTCTACATCCTTGCCTGCCTATCTATCTCTGTATGTATGTATGTATGTATGTATGCAAGCATGTATGTAAGTATGTATGTATCTGTCAATCTATCTATCTAGAGGAGGGACAGGGGTAGGCTAGTGTGTCTTTTTATGTTTCTGTCTTTTGAAGGAGGAGTTTAGTTTGTCACTCTTCCTGTCTACCTGGTTAAGGAAGCAGATGAGGTCTGTGTCTGTGCGTGTGCGTGTGCGTGTGCGTGTGTGCGTGCGGGTCTGTCTATCTATGTATCTGTGAGTAAAGGGGCAGGAGGCTACTGTGTCTATCTATCAGTCTATATATGCGTGTCTTGGAGGAGGAGTAGGCTAGTACGTCTGTCTGTGTGTCTATCTATCAGATAACTATGTGTGTACGTATAATAGAGAAGAAGGAGGAGGCTACAGAGTCTGTCTGTCTGTCTGTCAGAGGAGGAGAAGACTCGTCTGTCTGTCTATGTGTCTGTGATCCTCTCTCGATCTGTATCTACTAAAGAAGAAGGAGGTGGCCCGTGTATCTGGCTATCTGTGGGTCTCTCTAACAGGAGAAGGTAGAGGCTAGTGTGTGTATCCATCAATCTTACTGACTATCTATCTAATGGAGGAAGAGAAAGAATGCATTAAGTTTGCCTAACTATTATCTAATGGAGGAGATTACTGTGTCTAAGAACCTGCCTAATTGAGGAGTAGGAAGAGGCTAGAGGGTGTGTGTGTGTGTGTGTGTGTTTATGTGTGTCTGACTATGTATGTATCTGTCTGCCTATCTAATTGAGGAGGAGCAGGAGGTTAGGACATATGGCTGTTTCTAAGTGGAGGAGGAGGCTAGTCTGTCTGTGTGTCTATTTGCCTGTCTGTCTGTCTGTCTGTCTGTCTAATGGAGGAGGCCTCCTAGGACTCGACCGACCTAGAGGGATGTCAATTGCCACCCTGAGGCAGCAGAGCGCCCACAAAGCATGCCGAGGGCTACACTGGGTGGAAATCCACAGGCTTGCCTGGGCAGCCCGTGCCCCCCGCATCCGCCCTCTCTGCAGCCGCTCCCGCCCCGCCCCTTCCCCGCCCCCTGACCACCCCGCTCCCTCCTCCCGGGAGCAGGCCTACAGGGAGATGTGCATCTCTTGTTCCTAGAGTAGCAGAAAGCGACCCCAGGACCGGCCAAGGAGGAGATGGGAGCAAATACACGGGCTCGGTGGGGCAGCCCCTCTTCCTCACTGCAGCCCAGGACGGCACCGCGCCCGCCTTCGGGGCGCAGGCTGACCTGCAAACATGCATACTGTGAACCTGGGGCAGGAGAGGACGCCCCCAGGCCAGGCCGTTGTGGAGATGGGGGCAAAGTGATCTGCTCACCCGAGGCAGTCCGCTCCCTTCGACGTCCCTGTCCCCTGAACTCATCTCGCCAGCCTCCCAGGACCTGGCTGACGAGGAGACTTAAATCCCGCATATCTGGGGTAGCAGAGGCCGCCCCCAGGCCAGGAGAATGGTAGATGGTAGGAGAATGACTAACTACCCGGGGCATCCCCCTTAGCCGCAGTGCTGCCTCCTCCTCGGCCGCCGACCTCTTCCCCGGACCGCCCCACGCCGGCTCCCAGGAACAGAAGGGACTTCAAAGGCTTGAGTCCGGCGAACCTGGGAGAGCGGAGACCGCCCCTAGGCCAGGCCGATAGGGACATGGGGGAAAATCCTCTGGCTCGCCAGGGGCACCCGAGCCCTCGGGCGCCGCCGCCGACCCCGTCCCTAGACCGCACCCTGCCTCTAGTGTGTCTGTCTGTCTGCCTGCCTGCCTGACTGCTTATCTACTGGAGGAGGGGAGAGGCTACTCTATGTGGGTGTCTGTCTGTTTATCTAACGGAGAAGACGACGACTAGTATGTCTCTATATTTCCCTGCCTATCTATCTATCTATCTATCTATCTATGTACTGGAGGCATAGGAGCAGGCTACTGTGTCTTTTTATCTGTCTGTCTGTCTGTCGTTTGGAAGAGGACATTAGTGTGTCTATCTTCCTACCTTCTTAATTGAGGTGTAGGAGGAGACAAGTGTGTGATTGTGTGTGTGTGTGTGTCTGTCTATGTAAGTAACTATCAACCTTTCGAATGTGTGAGGAGGAGTAATTTAGGATATATGTGTGTTCCTAAATGGAGGAAGAGGGTAGAGTTTCTGTCTGTCTATTTATATTTCTATCTGTCTGTCTAATGGAGGAATCCTCCCAAGACTCATCTGACCTGGGGGGATGCCAATTGCCACCCTGAATCAGCAGGGGGCGCCCCCAGAGCATGCTGCGGAGTACACTGGGTGGAAATTCACAGGCTTGCCTGGGCAGCCCGTGCCCCCCGCATTCGCCATCTCTGCAGCCGCCCCGGCCCCGCCCCCGCCCCGCCCCCTGACCACCCCGCTACCGCATCCCGGGTGCAGGCCTACAGGGAGACGTGCATCTCCTGTACCTAGAGTAGCAGAGACCGACCCCAGGACCGGCCAAAGAGGAGATGGGAGCAAATACACGGGCTTGGTGGGGCAGCCCCGCCTCCTCACTGCAGCCTCTGGATGCACAGCGCTCGCCTCCGGGGGCAGGTGGACATGGAAACACGCATGCTGTGATCCTGGGGCAGGAGAGGCCGCCCCCAGGCCAGGCTGCTGTGGAGATGGGAGCAAACTGATCACCTAACCCGAGGCAGTCTGCCTCCCGCGGCGTCCCTTTATCCTGAACTCACCTCGCCATCATCCCAGGACCGTGCTGACAAGGACACCTAAATCCCTCAAACCTGGGCTAGCAGAGGTCGCCCCGAGGCCAGGAGAGGGGCAGATGGGAGGAAAATGACCAAGCCGGCGAGGCAGCCCCCTGAGCTGCTGTGCCGCCTCTTCTCTGCCCCCGACCCCTTCTCCTGACCTCACCACGCCCGCTCTCAGGAGCAGGCTGACTTCAATGGCTTGACTCCTACAAACGTGGGGGAGCGGACGCCGCCCCCAGGCAAGGCAGCTAGGAACATGGGACAAAGTCCCCTGGCTCGCCAGGGGCACCCTAGTCCCCGGTCACCGCCGCCGATCCCCGTCCCCAGAACGCACCCGCCTCTAGTCTGTGTGTCTGTCTGACTGCCTGCCGAACTGCCTATCTATTGGAGGATTGGAGAGGCTAATTTATGTGTTTCCGTCTGTTTATCTAACGGAGGAGGAGGCGAATAGCATGTCTACATCCTTGCCTGCCTATCTATCTCTGTATGTATGTATGTATGTATGTATGCAAGCATGTATGTAAGTATGTATGTATCTGTCAATCTATCTATCTAGAGGAGGGACAGGGGTAGGCTAGTGTGTCTTTTTATGTTTCTGTCTTTTGAAGGAGGAGTTTAGTTTGTCACTCTTCCTGTCTACCTGGTTAAGGAAGCAGATGAGGTCTGTGTCTGTGCGTGTGCGTGTGCGTGTGTGCGTGCGGGTCTGTCTATCTATGTATCTGTGAGTAAAGGGGCAGGAGGCTACTGTGTCTATCTATCAGTCTATATATGCGTGTCTTGGAGGAGGAGTAGGCTAGTACGTCTGTCTGTGTGTCTATCTATCAGATAACTATGTGTGTACGTATAATAGAGAAGAAGGAGGAGGCTACAGAGTCTGTCTGTCTGTCTGTCAGAGGAGGAGAAGACTCGTCTGTCTGTCTATGTGTCTGTGATCCTCTCTCGATCTGTATCTACTAAAGAAGAAGGAGGTGGCCCGTGTATCTGGCTATCTGTGGGTCTCTCTAACAGGAGAAGGTAGAGGCTAGTGTGTGTATCCATCAATCTTACTGACTATCTATCTAATGGAGGAAGAGAAAGAATGCATTAAGTTTGCCTAACTATTATCTAATGGAGGAGATTACTGTGTCTAAGAACCTGCCTAATTGAGGAGTAGGAAGAGGCTAGAGGGTGTGTGTGTGTGTGTGTGTTTATGTGTGTCTGACTATGTATGTATCTGTCTGCCTATCTAATTGAGGAGGAGCAGGAGGTTAGGACATATGGCTGTTTCTAAGTGGAGGAGGAGGCTAGTCTGTCTGTGTGTCTATTTGCCTGTCTGTCTGTCTGTCTGTCTGTCTAATGGAGGAGGCCTCCTAGGACTCGACCGACCTAGAGGGATGTCAATTGCCACCCTGAGGCAGCAGAGCGCCCACAAAGCATGCCGAGGGCTACACTGGGTGGAAATCCACAGGCTTGCCTGGGCAGCCCGTGCCCCCCGCATCCGCCCTCTCTGCAGCCGCTCCCGCCCCGCCCCTTCCCCGCCCCCTGACCACCCCGCTCCCTCCTCCCGGGAGCAGGCCTACAGGGAGATGTGCATCTCTTGTTCCTAGAGTAGCAGAAAGCGACCCCAGGACCGGCCAAGGAGGAGATGGGAGCAAATACACGGGCTCGGTGGGGCAGCCCCTCTTCCTCACTGCAGCCCAGGACGGCACCGCGCCCGCCTTCGGGGCGCAGGCTGACCTGCAAACATGCATACTGTGAACCTGGGGCAGGAGAGGACGCCCCCAGGCCAGGCCGTTGTGGAGATGGGGGCAAAGTGATCTGCTCACCCGAGGCAGTCCGCTCCCTTCGACGTCCCTGTCCCCTGAACTCATCTCGCCAGCCTCCCAGGACCTGGCTGACGAGGAGACTTAAATCCCGCATATCTGGGGTAGCAGAGGCCGCCCCCAGGCCAGGAGAATGGTAGATGGTAGGAGAATGACTAACTACCCGGGGCATCCCCCTTAGCCGCAGTGCTGCCTCCTCCTCGGCCGCCGACCTCTTCCCCGGACCGCCCCACGCCGGCTCCCAGGAACAGAAGGGACTTCAAAGGCTTGAGTCCGGCGAACCTGGGAGAGCGGAGACCGCCCCTAGGCCAGGCCGATAGGGACATGGGGGAAAATCCTCTGGCTCGCCAGGGGCACCCGAGCCCTCGGGCGCCGCCGCCGACCCCGTCCCTAGACCGCACCCTGCCTCTAGTGTGTCTGTCTGTCTGCCTGCCTGCCTGACTGCTTATCTACTGGAGGAGGGGAGAGGCTACTCTATGTGGGTGTCTGTCTGTTTATCTAACGGAGAAGACGACGACTAGTATGTCTCTATATTTCCCTGCCTATCTATCTATCTATCTATCTATCTATGTACTGGAGGCATAGGAGCAGGCTACTGTGTCTTTTTATCTGTCTGTCTGTCTGTCGTTTGGAAGAGGACATTAGTGTGTCTATCTTCCTACCTTCTTAATTGAGGTGTAGGAGGAGACAAGTGTGTGATTGTGTGTGTGTGTGTGTCTGTCTATGTAAGTAACTATCAACCTTTCGAATGTGTGAGGAGGAGTAATTTAGGATATATGTGTGTTCCTAAATGGAGGAAGAGGGTAGAGTTTCTGTCTGTCTATTTATATTTCTATCTGTCTGTCTAATGGAGGAATCCTCCCAAGACTCATCTGACCTGGGGGGATGCCAATTGCCACCCTGAATCAGCAGGGGGCGCCCCCAGAGCATGCTGCGGAGTACACTGGGTGGAAATTCACAGGCTTGCCTGGGCAGCCCGTGCCCCCCGCATTCGCCATCTCTGCAGCCGCCCCGGCCCCGCCCCCGCCCCGCCCCCTGACCACCCCGCTACCGCATCCCGGGTGCAGGCCTACAGGGAGATGTGCATCTCCTGTACCTAGAGTAGCAGAGACCGACTCCAGGACCGGCCAAAGAGGAGATGGGAGCAAATACACGGGCTTGGTGGGGCAGCCCCGCCTCCTCACTGCAGCCTCTGGATGCACAGCGCTCGCCTCCGGGGGCAGGTGGACATGGAAACACGCATGCTGTGATCCTGGGGCAGGAGAGGCCGCCCCCAGGCCAGGCTGCTGTGGAGATGGGAGCAAACTGATCACCTAACCCGAGGCAGTCTGCCTCCCGCGGCGTCCCTTTATCCTGAACTCACCTCGCCATCATCCCAGGACCGTGCTGACAAGGACACCTAAATCCCTCAAACCTGGGCTAGCAGAGGTCGCCCCGAGGCCAGGAGAGGGGCAGATGGGAGGAAAATGACCAAGCCGGCGAGGCAGCCCCCTGAGCTGCTGTGCCGCCTCTTCTCTGCCCCCGACCCCTTCTCCTGACCTCACCACGCCCGCTCTCAGGAGCAGGCTGACTTCAATGGCTTGACTCCTACAAACGTGGGGGAGCGGACGCCGCCCCCAGGCAAGGCAGCTAGGAACATGGGACAAAGTCCCCTGGCTCGCCAGGGGCACCCTAGTCCCCGGTCACCGCCGCCGATCCCCGTCCCCAGAACGCACCCGCCTCTAGTCTGTGTGTCTGTCTGACTGCCTGCCGAACTGCCTATCTATTGGAGGATTGGAGAGGCTAATTTATGTGTTTCCGTCTGTTTATCTAACGGAGGAGGAGGCGAATAGCATGTCTACATCCTTGCCTGCCTATCTATCTCTGTATGTATGTATGTATGTATGTATGCAAGCATGTATGTAAGTATGTATGTATCTGTCAATCTATCTATCTAGAGGAGGGACAGGGGTAGGCTAGTGTGTCTTTTTATGTTTCTGTCTTTTGAAGGAGGAGTTTAGTTTGTCACTCTTCCTGTCTACCTGGTTAAGGAAGCAGATGAGGTCTGTGTCTGTGCGTGTGCGTGTGCGTGTGCGTGTGTGCGTGCGGGTCTGTCTATCTATGTATCTGTGAGTAAAGGGGCAGGAGGCTACTGTGTCTATCTATCAGTCTATATATGCGTGTCTTGGAGGAGGAGTAGGCTAGTACGTCTGTCTGTGTGTCTATCTATCAGATAACTATGTGTGTACGTATAATAGAGAAGAAGGAGGAGGCTACAGAGTCTGTCTGTCTGTCTGTCAGAGGAGGAGAAGACTCGTCTGTCTGTCTATGTGTCTGTGATCCTCTCTCGATCTGTATCTACTAAAGAAGAAGGAGGTGGCCCGTGTATCTGGCTATCTGTGGGTCTCTCTAACAGGAGAAGGTAGAGGCTAGTGTGTGTATCCATCAATCTTACTGACTATCTATCTAATGGAGGAAGAGAAAGAATGCATTAAGTTTGCCTAACTATTATCTAATGGAGGAGATTACTGTGTCTAAGAACCTGCCTAATTGAGGAGTAGGAAGAGGCTAGAGGGTGTGTGTGTGTGTGTGTGTGTTTATGTGTGTCTGACTATGTATGTATCTGTCTGCCTATCTAATTGAGGAGGAGCAGGAGGTTAGGACATATGGCTGTTTCTAAGTGGAGGAGGAGGCTAGTCTGTCTGTGTGTCTATTTGCCTGTCTGTCTGTCTGTCTGTCTGTCTAATGGAGGAGGCCTCCTAGGACTCGACCGACCTAGAGGGATGTCAATTGCCACCCTGAGGCAGCAGAGCGCCCACAAAGCATGCCGAGGGCTACACTGGGTGGAAATCCACAGGCTTGCCTGGGCAGCCCGTGCCCCCCGCATCCGCCCTCTCTGCAGCCGCTCCCGCCCCGCCCCTTCCCCGCCCCCTGACCACCCCGCTCCCTCCTCCCGGGAGCAGGCCTACAGGGAGATGTGCATCTCTTGTTCCTAGAGTAGCAGAAAGCGACCCCAGGACCGGCCAAGGAGGAGATGGGAGCAAATACACGGGCTCGGTGGGGCAGCCCCTCTTCCTCACTGCAGCCCAGGACGGCACCGCGCCCGCCTTCGGGGCGCAGGCTGACCTGCAAACATGCATACTGTGAACCTGGGGCAGGAGAGGACGCCCCCAGGCCAGGCCGTTGTGGAGATGGGGGCAAAGTGATCTGCTCACCCGAGGCAGTCCGCTCCCTTCGACGTCCCTGTCCCCTGAACTCATCTCGCCAGCCTCCCAGGACCTGGCTGACGAGGAGACTTAAATCCCGCATATCTGGGGTAGCAGAGGCCGCCCCCAGGCCAGGAGAATGGTAGATGGTAGGAGAATGACTAACTACCCGGGGCATCCCCCTTAGCCGCAGTGCTGCCTCCTCCTCGGCCGCCGACCTCTTCCCCGGACCGCCCCACGCCGGCTCCCAGGAACAGATGGGACTTCAAAGGCTTGAGTCCGGCGAACCTGGGAGAGCGGAGACCGCCCCTAGGCCAGGCCGCTAGGGACATGGGGGAAAATCCTCTGGCTCGCCAGGGGCACCCGAGCCCTCGGGCGCCGCCGCCGACCCCGTCCCTAGACCGCACCCTGCCTCTAGTGTGTCTGTCTGTCTGCCTGCCTGCCTGACTGCTTATCTACTGGAGGAGGGGAGAGGCTACTCTATGTGGGTGTCTGTCGGTTTATCTAACGGAGGAGAAGACGACAAGTATGTCTCTCTGTTTCCCTGCCTATCAATCAATCAATCAATCAATCAATCAATCAATCTTTATCTATCTATCCATCTATCTATCTATCTATCAATGTACTGGAGGCATAGGAGCAGGCTAGTGTGTCTTTTTATCTGTCCGTCTGTCTGTCGTTTGGAAGAGGACATTAGTGTGTCTATCTAGCTACGTTCTTAATTGAGGTGTAGGAGGAGACAAGTGTGTGATTGTGTGTGTCTGTGTGTGTGTGTCTGTCTGTCTTTGTATGTAACTATCTACCTATGTAACGGTCGAGGAGGAGTAATTTAGGATGTATGTGTGTTTCCAAATGGAGGAAGAGGGTAGCGTTTCTCTCTCTCTCTTTATCTTTTTGTCTGTCTAATGGAGGAATCCTCCCAGGACTTGATGGACATGGAGGGATGCCAATTGCCACCCTGAGGCAGCAGAGGGCGCCCCCAGAGCACGCTGAGGGGTACACTGGGTGGAAGTCCACAGGCTTGCCTGGGCAGCCCGCGCCCCCCCCGCATCCGCGCTCTCTGAGGCCGCTCCCGCCCCGCCCCTTCCCCGCCCCCTGACCACCCCGCTCCCTCCTACCTGAAGCAGGCCTAAACGAAGATGTGCATCACCTGTACCTACAGTAGCAGATTCCAACCCCAGGACCGGCCAAGAGGGAGATGGGAGCAAATACACGGGCTCGGTGTGGCAGCCCCGCCTCCTCCCTGTAGCCTCTGACCGCAGAGTACCCGCCTCCGGGGTCAGATGGACATGGAAACATGCATGCTGTGATCCTGGGGCAGGAGAGGGCGACCCCAGGCCGGGCTGTTTCGGAGATGGGAGCAAACTGACCAGCTAACCCTAGGCAGTCTGCCTCCCGAGTCGTCCCTTTATCCTGAACTCACCTCGCCATCATCCTAGGACCTGCTGACAAGTAGACTTAAATCCCTCAAACCTGGGCTAGCAGAGGTCGCCCCGAGGCCAGGAGAGCGGCAGATGGGAGGAAAATGACCAAGTCGGCGAGGCATCCCCCTTACCTGCTGTGCAGCCTCTTCTCTGCCCCCGACCTCTACCCCTGACTTCACAAGCTTGCTCCCAAGAGCAGAGTGACATCAAAGGCTTGAGTCCTGCAAACTTGGGGGAGTGGAGGCCGCCCCCAAGCCAGGCTGCTGGGGACATGGGAGAAAATCCTCTGGCTCACCAGGGGCACCCGAGTCCTCGGGCGCCGCCGCCGACCCCGTCCCTAGAGCGCACTCCGCCTCTAGTGCGTCTGTCTGTCTGACTGCCGGCCTGACTGCTTATCTACTGGAGGAGGGGAGAGGCTACTCTATGTGGGTGTCTGTCTGTTTATCTAACGGAGAAGACGACGACTAGTATGTCTCTATATTTCCCTGCCTATCTATCTATCTATCTATCTATCTATCTATGTACTGGAGGCATAGGAGCAGGCTACTGTGTCTTTTTATCTGTCTGTCTGTCTGTCGTTTGGAAGAGGACATTAGTGTGTCTATCTTCCTACCTTCTTAATTGAGGTGTAGGAGGAGACAAGTGTGTGATTGTGTGTGTGTGTGTGTCTGTCTATGTAAGTAACTATCAACCTTTCGAATGTGTGAGGAGGAGTAATTTAGGATATATGTGTGTTCCTAAATGGAGGAAGAGGGTAGAGTTTCTGTCTGTCTATTTATATTTCTATCTGTCTGTCTAATGGAGGAATCCTCCCAAGACTCATCTGACCTGGGGGGATGCCAATTGCCACCCTGAATCAGCAGGGGGCGCCCCCAGAGCATGCTGCGGAGTACACTGGGTGGAAATTCACAGGCTTGCCTGGGCAGCCCGTGCCCCCCGCATTCGCCATCTCTGCAGCCGCCCCGGCCCCGCCCCCGCCCCGCCCCCTGACCACCCCGCTACCGCATCCCGGGTGCAGGCCTACAGGGAGACGTGCATCTCCTGTACCTAGAGTAGCAGAGACCGACCCCAGGACCGGCCAAAGAGGAGATGGGAGCAAATACACGGGCTTGGTGGGGCAGCCCCGCCTCCTCACTGCAGCCTCTGGATGCACAGCGCTCGCCTCCGGGGGCAGGTGGACATGGAAACACGCATGCTGTGATCCTGGGGCAGGAGAGGCCGCCCCCAGGCCAGGCTGCTGTGGAGATGGGAGCAAACTGATCACCTAACCCGAGGCAGTCTGCCTCCCGCGGCGTCCCTTTATCCTGAACTCACCTCGCCATCATCCCAGGACCGTGCTGACAAGGACACCTAAATCCCTCAAACCTGGGCTAGCAGAGGTCGCCCCGAGGCCAGGAGAGGGGCAGATGGGAGGAAAATGACCAAGCCGGCGAGGCAGCCCCCTGAGCTGCTGTGCCGCCTCTTCTCTGCCCCCGACCCCTTCTCCTGACCTCACCACGCCCGCTCTCAGGAGCAGGCTGACTTCAATGGCTTGACTCCTACAAACGTGGGGGAGCGGACGCCGCCCCCAGGCAAGGCAGCTAGGAACATGGGACAAAGTCCCCTGGCTCGCCAGGGGCACCCTAGTCCCCGGTCACCGCCGCCGATCCCCGTCCCCAGAACGCACCCGCCTCTAGTCTGTGTGTCTGTCTGACTGCCTGCCGAACTGCCTATCTATTGGAGGATTGGAGAGGCTAATTTATGTGTTTCCGTCTGTTTATCTAACGGAGGAGGAGGCGAATAGCATGTCTACATCCTTGCCTGCCTATCTATCTCTGTATGTATGTATGTATGTATGTATGCAAGCATGTATGTAAGTATGTATGTATCTGTCAATCTATCTATCTAGAGGAGGGACAGGGGTAGGCTAGTGTGTCTTTTTATGTTTCTGTCTTTTGAAGGAGGAGTTTAGTTTGTCACTCTTCCTGTCTACCTGGTTAAGGAAGCAGATGAGGTCTGTGTCTGTGCGTGTGCGTGTGCGTGTGCGTGTGTGCGTGCGGGTCTGTCTATCTATGTATCTGTGAGTAAAGGGGCAGGAGGCTACTGTGTCTATCTATCAGTCTATATATGCGTGTCTTGGAGGAGGAGTAGGCTAGTACGTCTGTCTGTGTGTCTATCTATCAGATAACTATGTGTGTACGTATAATAGAGAAGAAGGAGGAGGCTACAGAGTCTGTCTGTCTGTCTGTCAGAGGAGGAGAAGACTCGTCTGTCTGTCTATGTGTCTGTGATCCTCTCTCGATCTGTATCTACTAAAGAAGAAGGAGGTGGCCCGTGTATCTGGCTATCTGTGGGTCTCTCTAACAGGAGAAGGTAGAGGCTAGTGTGTGTATCCATCAATCTTACTGACTATCTATCTAATGGAGGAAGAGAAAGAATGCATTAAGTTTGCCTAACTATTATCTAATGGAGGAGATTACTGTGTCTAAGAACCTGCCTAATTGAGGAGTAGGAAGAGGCTAGAGGGTGTGTGTGTGTGTGTGTGTGTTTATGTGTGTCTGACTATGTATGTATCTGTCTGCCTATCTAATTGAGGAGGAGCAGGAGGTTAGGACATATGGCTGTTTCTAAGTGGAGGAGGAGGCTAGTCTGTCTGTGTGTCTATTTGCCTGTCTGTCTGTCTGTCTGTCTGTCTAATGGAGGAGGCCTCCTAGGACTCGACCGACCTAGAGGGATGTCAATTGCCACCCTGAGGCAGCAGAGCGCCCACAAAGCATGCCGAGGGCTACACTGGGTGGAAATCCACAGGCTTGCCTGGGCAGCCCGTGCCCCCCGCATCCGCCCTCTCTGCAGCCGCTCCCGCCCCGCCCCTTCCCCGCCCCCTGACCACCCCGCTCCCTCCTCCCGGGAGCAGGCCTACAGGGAGATGTGCATCTCTTGTTCCTAGAGTAGCAGAAAGCGACCCCAGGACCGGCCAAGGAGGAGATGGGAGCAAATACACGGGCTCGGTGGGGCAGCCCCTCTTCCTCACTGCAGCCCAGGACGGCACCGCGCCCGCCTTCGGGGCGCAGGCTGACCTGCAAACATGCATACTGTGAACCTGGGGCAGGAGAGGACGCCCCCAGGCCAGGCCGTTGTGGAGATGGGGGCAAAGTGATCTGCTCACCCGAGGCAGTCCGCTCCCTTCGACGTCCCTGTCCCCTGAACTCATCTCGCCAGCCTCCCAGGACCTGGCTGACGAGGAGACTTAAATCCCGCATATCTGGGGTAGCAGAGGCCGCCCCCAGGCCAGGAGAATGGTAGATGGTAGGAGAATGACTAACTACCCGGGGCATCCCCCTTAGCCGCAGTGCTGCCTCCTCCTCGGCCGCCGACCTCTTCCCCGGACCGCCCCACGCCGGCTCCCAGGAACAGAAGGGACTTCAAAGGCTTGAGTCCGGCGAACCTGGGAGAGCGGAGACCGCCCCTAGGCCAGGCCGATAGGGACATGGGGGAAAATCCTCTGGCTCGCCAGGGGCACCCGAGCCCTCGGGCGCCGCCGCCGACCCCGTCCCTAGACCGCACCCTGCCTCTAGTGTGTCTGTCTGTCTGCCTGCCTGCCTGACTGCTTATCTACTGGAGGAGGGGAGAGGCTACTCTATGTGGGTGTCTGTCTGTTTATCTAACGGAGAAGACGACGACTAGTATGTCTCTATATTTCCCTGCCTATCTATCTATCTATCTATCTATCAATGTACTGGAGGCATAGGAGCAGGCTACTGTGTCTTTTTATCTGTCTGTCTGTCTGTCGTTTGGAAGAGGACATTAGTGTGTCTATCTTCCTACCTTCTTAATTGAGGTGTAGGAGGAGACAAGTGTGTGATTGTGTGTGTGTGTGTGTCTGTCTATGTAAGTAACTATCAACCTTTCGAATGTGTGAGGAGGAGTAATTTAGGATATATGTGTGTTCCTAAATGGAGGAAGAGGGTAGAGTTTCTGTCTGTCTATTTATATTTCTATCTGTCTGTCTAATGGAGGAATCCTCCCAAGACTCATCTGACCTGGGGGGATGCCAATTGCCACCCTGAATCAGCAGGGGGCGCCCCCAGAGCATGCTGCGGAGTACACTGGGTGGAAATTCACAGGCTTGCCTGGGCAGCCCGTGCCCCCCGCATTCGCCATCTCTGCAGCCGCCCCGGCCCCGCCCCCGCCCCGCCCCCTGACCACCCCGCTACCGCATCCCGGGTGCAGGCCTACAGGGAGACGTGCATCTCCTGTACCTAGAGTAGCAGAGACCGACCCCAGGACCGGCCAAAGAGGAGATGGGAGCAAATACACGGGCTTGGTGGGGCAGCCCCGCCTCCTCACTGCAGCCTCTGGATGCACAGCGCTCGCCTCCGGGGGCAGGTGGACATGGAAACACGCATGCTGTGATCCTGGGGCAGGAGAGGCCGCCCCCAGGCCAGGCTGCTGTGGAGATGGGAGCAAACTGATCACCTAACCCGAGGCAGTCTGCCTCCCGCGGCGTCCCTTTATCCTGAACTCACCTCGCCATCATCCCAGGACCGTGCTGACAAGGACACCTAAATCCCTCAAACCTGGGCTAGCAGAGGTCGCCCCGAGGCCAGGAGAGGGGCAGATGGGAGGAAAATGACCAAGCCGGCGAGGCAGCCCCCTGAGCTGCTGTGCCGCCTCTTCTCTGCCCCCGACCCCTTCTCCTGACCTCACCACGCCCGCTCTCAGGAGCAGGCTGACTTCAATGGCTTGACTCCTACAAACGTGGGGGAGCGGACGCCGCCCCCAGGCAAGGCAGCTAGGAACATGGGACAAAGTCCCCTGGCTCGCCAGGGGCACCCTAGTCCCCGGTCACCGCCGCCGATCCCCGTCCCCAGAACGCACCCGCCTCTAGTCTGTGTGTCTGTCTGACTGCCTGCCGAACTGCCTATCTATTGGAGGATTGGAGAGGCTAATTTATGTGTTTCCGTCTGTTTATCTAACGGAGGAGGAGGCGAATAGCATGTCTACATCCTTGCCTGCCTATCTATCTCTGTATGTATGTATGTATGTATGTATGCAAGCATGTATGTAAGTATGTATGTATCTGTCAATCTATCTATCTAGAGGAGGGACAGGGGTAGGCTAGTGTGTCTTTTTATGTTTCTGTCTTTTGAAGGAGGAGTTTAGTTTGTCACTCTTCCTGTCTACCTGGTTAAGGAAGCAGATGAGGTCTGTGTCTGTGCGTGTGCGTGTGCGTGTGTGCGTGCGGGTCTGTCTATCTATGTATCTGTGAGTAAAGGGGCAGGAGGCTACTGTGTCTATCTATCAGTCTATATATGCGTGTCTTGGAGGAGGAGTAGGCTAGTACGTCTGTCTGTGTGTCTATCTATCAGATAACTATGTGTGTACGTATAATAGAGAAGAAGGAGGAGGCTACAGAGTCTGTCTGTCTGTCTGTCAGAGGAGGAGAAGACTCGTCTGTCTGTCTATGTGTCTGTGATCCTCTCTCGATCTGTATCTACTAAAGAAGAAGGAGGTGGCCCGTGTATCTGGCTATCTGTGGGTCTCTCTAACAGGAGAAGGTAGAGGCTAGTGTGTGTATCCATCAATCTTACTGACTATCTATCTAATGGAGGAAGAGAAAGAATGCATTAAGTTTGCCTAACTATTATCTAATGGAGGAGATTACTGTGTCTAAGAACCTGCCTAATTGAGGAGTAGGAAGAGGCTAGAGGGTGTGTGTGTGTGTGTGTGTGTTTATGTGTGTCTGACTATGTATGTATCTGTCTGCCTATCTAATTGAGGAGGAGCAGGAGGTTAGGACATATGGCTGTTTCTAAGTGGAGGAGGAGGCTAGTCTGTCTGTGTGTCTATTTGCCTGTCTGTCTGTCTGTCTGTCTGTCTAATGGAGGAGGCCTCCTAGGACTCGACCGACCTAGAGGGATGTCAATTGCCACCCTGAGGCAGCAGAGCGCCCACAAAGCATGCCGAGGGCTACACTGGGTGGAAATCCACAGGCTTGCCTGGGCAGCCCGTGCCCCCCGCATCCGCCCTCTCTGCAGCCGCTCCCGCCCCGCCCCTTCCCCGCCCCCTGACCACCCCGCTCCCTCCTCCCGGGAGCAGGCCTACAGGGAGATGTGCATCTCTTGTTCCTAGAGTAGCAGAAAGCGACCCCAGGACCGGCCAAGGAGGAGATGGGAGCAAATACACGGGCTCGGTGGGGCAGCCCCTCTTCCTCACTGCAGCCCAGGACGGCACCGCGCCCGCCTTCGGGGCGCAGGCTGACCTGCAAACATGCATACTGTGAACCTGGGGCAGGAGAGGACGCCCCCAGGCCAGGCCGTTGTGGAGATGGGGGCAAAGTGATCTGCTCACCCGAGGCAGTCCGCTCCCTTCGACGT
This sequence comes from Vicugna pacos, assembly GCF_048564905.1. Classification (NCBI taxonomy): domain Eukaryota; kingdom Metazoa; phylum Chordata; class Mammalia; order Artiodactyla; family Camelidae; genus Vicugna; species Vicugna pacos. The sequence goes on from NW_027328791.1 coordinate 801,480, forward strand.
CCCTGTCCCCTGAACTCATCTCGCCAGCCTCCCAGGACCTGGCTGACGAGGAGACTTAAATCCCGCATATCTGGGGTAGCAGAGGCCGCCCCCAGGCCAGGAGAATGGTAGATGGTAGGAGAATGACTAACTACCCGGGGCATCCCCCTTAGCCGCAGTGCTGCCTCCTCCTCGGCCGCCGACCTCTTCCCCGGACCGCCCCACGCCGGCTCCCAGGAACAGATGGGACTTCAAAGGCTTGAGTCCGGCGAACCTGGGAGAGCGGAGACCGCCCCTAGGCCAGGCCGCTAGGGACATGGGGGAAAATCCTCTGGCTCGCCAGGGGCACCCGAGCCCTCGGGCGCCGCCGCCGACCCCGTCCCTAGACCGCACCCTGCCTCTAGTGTGTCTGTCTGTCTGCCTGCCTGCCTGACTGCTTATCTACTGGAGGAGGGGAGAGGCTACTCTATGTGGGTGTCTGTCGGTTTATCTAACGGAGGAGAAGACGACAAGTATGTCTCTCTGTTTCCCTGCCTATCAATCAATCAATCAATCAATCAATCAATCAATCAATCTTTATCTATCTATCCATCTATCTATCTATCTATCAATGTACTGGAGGCATAGGAGCAGGCTAGTGTGTCTTTTTATCTGTCCGTCTGTCTGTCGTTTGGAAGAGGACATTAGTGTGTCTATCTAGCTACGTTCTTAATTGAGGTGTAGGAGGAGACAAGTGTGTGATTGTGTGTGTCTGTGTGTGTGTGTCTGTCTGTCTTTGTATGTAACTATCTACCTATGTAACGGTCGAGGAGGAGTAATTTAGGATGTATGTGTGTTTCCAAATGGAGGAAGAGGGTAGCGTTTCTCTCTCTCTCTTTATCTTTTTGTCTGTCTAATGGAGGAATCCTCCCAGGACTTGATGGACATGGAGGGATGCCAATTGCCACCCTGAGGCAGCAGAGGGCGCCCCCAGAGCACGCTGAGGGGTACACTGGGTGGAAGTCCACAAGCTTGCCTGGGCAGCCCGCGCCCCCCCCGCATCCGCGCTCTCTGAGGCCGCTCCCGCCCCGCCCCTTCCCCGCCCCCTGACCACCCCGCTCCCTCCTACCTGAAGCAGGCCTAAACGAAGATGTGCATCACCTGTACCTACAGTAGCAGATTCCAACCCCAGGACCGGCCAAGAGGGAGATGGGAGCAAATACACGGGCTCGGTGTGGCAGCCCCGCCTCCTCCCTGTAGCCTCTGACCGCAGAGTACCCGCCTCCGGGGTCAGATGGACATGGAAACATGCATGCTGTGATCCTGGGGCAGGAGAGGGCGACCCCAGGCCGGGCTGTTTCGGAGATGGGAGCAAACTGACCAGCTAACCCTAGGCAGTCTGCCTCCCGAGTCGTCCCTTTATCCTGAACTCACCTCGCCATCATCCTAGGACCTGCTGACAAGTAGACTTAAATCCCTCAAACCTGGGCTAGCAGAGGTCGCCCCGAGGCCAGGAGAGCGGCAGATGGGAGGAAAATGACCAAGTCGGCGAGGCATCCCCCTTACCTGCTGTGCAGCCTCTTCTCTGCCCCCGACCTCTACCCCTGACTTCACAAGCTTGCTCCCAAGAGCAGAGTGACATCAAAGGCTTGAGTCCTGCAAACTTGGGGGAGTGGAGGCCGCCCCCAAGCCAGGCTGCTGGGGACATGGGAGAAAATCCTCTGGCTCACCAGGGGCACCCGAGTCCTCGGGCGCCGCCGCCGACCCCGTCCCTAGAGCGCACTCCGCCTCTAGTGCGACTGTCTGTCTGACTGCCGGCCTGACTGCTTATCTACTGGAGGAGGGGAGAGGCTACTCTATGTGGGTGTCTGTCTGTTTATCTAACGGAGAAGACGACGACTAGTATGTCTCTATATTTCCCTGCCTATCTATCTATCTATCTATCTATCTATGTACTGGAGGCATAGGAGCAGGCTACTGTGTCTTTTTATCTGTCTGTCTGTCTGTCGTTTGGAAGAGGACATTAGTGTGTCTATCTTCCTACCTTCTTAATTGAGGTGTAGGAGGAGACAAGTGTGTGATTGTGTGTGTGTGTGTGTCTGTCTATGTAAGTAACTATCAACCTTTCGAATGTGTGAGGAGGAGTAATTTAGGATATATGTGTGTTCCTAAATGGAGGAAGAGGGTAGAGTTTCTGTCTGTCTATTTATATTTCTATCTGTCTGTCTAATGGAGGAATCCTCCCAAGACTCATCTGACCTGGGGGGATGCCAATTGCCACCCTGAATCAGCAGGGGGCGCCCCCAGAGCATGCTGCGGAGTACACTGGGTGGAAATTCACAGGCTTGCCTGGGCAGCCCGTGCCCCCCGCATTCGCCATCTCTGCAGCCGCCCCGGCCCCGCCCCCGCCCCGCCCCCTGACCACCCCGCTACCGCATCCCGGGTGCAGGCCTACAGGGAGACGTGCATCTCCTGTACCTAGAGTAGCAGAGACCGACCCCAGGACCGGCCAAAGAGGAGATGGGAGCAAATACACGGGCTTGGTGGGGCAGCCCCGCCTCCTCACTGCAGCCTCTGGATGCACAGCGCTCGCCTCCGGGGGCAGGTGGACATGGAAACACGCATGCTGTGATCCTGGGGCAGGAGAGGCCGCCCCCAGGCCAGGCTGCTGTGGAGATGGGAGCAAACTGATCACCTAACCCGAGGCAGTCTGCCTCCCGCGGCGTCCCTTTATCCTGAACTCACCTCGCCATCATCCCAGGACCGTGCTGACAAGGACACCTAAATCCCTCAAACCTGGGCTAGCAGAGGTCGCCCCGAGGCCAGGAGAGGGGCAGATGGGAGGAAAATGACCAAGCCGGCGAGGCAGCCCCCTGAGCTGCTGTGCCGCCTCTTCTCTGCCCCCGACCCCTTCTCCTGACCTCACCACGCCCGCTCTCAGGAGCAGGCTGACTTCAATGGCTTGACTCCTACAAACGTGGGGGAGCGGACGCCGCCCCCAGGCAAGGCAGCTAGGAACATGGGACAAAGTCCCCTGGCTCGCCAGGGGCACCCTAGTCCCCGGTCACCGCCGCCGATCCCCGTCCCCAGAACGCACCCGCCTCTAGTCTGTGTGTCTGTCTGACTGCCTGCCGAACTGCCTATCTATTGGAGGATTGGAGAGGCTAATTTATGTGTTTCCGTCTGTTTATCTAACGGAGGAGGAGGCGAATAGCATGTCTACATCCTTGCCTGCCTATCTATCTCTGTATGTATGTATGTATGTATGTATGCAAGCATGTATGTAAGTATGTATGTATCTGTCAATCTATCTATCTAGAGGAGGGACAGGGGTAGGCTAGTGTGTCTTTTTATGTTTCTGTCTTTTGAAGGAGGAGTTTAGTTTGTCACTCTTCCTGTCTACCTGGTTAAGGAAGCAGATGAGGTCTGTGTCTGTGCGTGTGCGTGTGCGTGTGCGTGTGTGCGTGCGGGTCTGTCTATCTATGTATCTGTGAGTAAAGGGGCAGGAGGCTACTGTGTCTATCTATCAGTCTATATATGCGTGTCTTGGAGGAGGAGTAGGCTAGTACGTCTGTCTGTGTGTCTATCTATCAGATAACTATGTGTGTACGTATAATAGAGAAGAAGGAGGAGGCTACAGAGTCTGTCTGTCTGTCTGTCAGAGGAGGAGAAGACTCGTCTGTCTGTCTATGTGTCTGTGATCCTCTCTCGATCTGTATCTACTAAAGAAGAAGGAGGTGGCCCGTGTATCTGGCTATCTGTGGGTCTCTCTAACAGGAGAAGGTAGAGGCTAGTGTGTGTATCCATCAATCTTACTGACTATCTATCTAATGGAGGAAGAGAAAGAATGCATTAAGTTTGCCTAACTATTATCTAATGGAGGAGATTACTGTGTCTAAGAACCTGCCTAATTGAGGAGTAGGAAGAGGCTAGAGGGTGTGTGTGTGTGTGTGTGTGTTTATGTGTGTCTGACTATGTATGTATCTGTCTGCCTATCTAATTGAGGAGGAGCAGGAGGTTAGGACATATGGCTGTTTCTAAGTGGAGGAGGAGGCTAGTCTGTCTGTGTGTCTATTTGCCTGTCTGTCTGTCTGTCTGTCTGTCTAATGGAGGAGGCCTCCTAGGACTCGACCGACCTAGAGGGATGTCAATTGCCACCCTGAGGCAGCAGAGCGCCCACAAAGCATGCCGAGGGCTACACTGGGTGGAAATCCACAGGCTTGCCTGGGCAGCCCGTGCCCCCCGCATCCGCCCTCTCTGCAGCCGCTCCCGCCCCGCCCCTTCCCCGCCCCCTGACCACCCCGCTCCCTCCTCCCGGGAGCAGGCCTACAGGGAGATGTGCATCTCTTGTTCCTAGAGTAGCAGAAAGCGACCCCAGGACCGGCCAAGGAGGAGATGGGAGCAAATACACGGGCTCGGTGGGGCAGCCCCTCTTCCTCACTGCAGCCCAGGACGGCACCGCGCCCGCCTTCGGGGCGCAGGCTGACCTGCAAACATGCATACTGTGAACCTGGGGCAGGAGAGGACGCCCCCAGGCCAGGCCGTTGTGGAGATGGGGGCAAAGTGATCTGCTCACCCGAGGCAGTCCGCTCCCTTCGACGTCCCTGTCCCCTGAACTCATCTCGCCAGCCTCCCAGGACCTGGCTGACGAGGAGACTTAAATCCCGCATATCTGGGGTAGCAGAGGCCGCCCCCAGGCCAGGAGAATGGTAGATGGTAGGAGAATGACTAACTACCCGGGGCATCCCCCTTAGCCGCAGTGCTGCCTCCTCCTCGGCCGCCGACCTCTTCCCCGGACCGCCCCACGCCGGCTCCCAGGAACAGATGGGACTTCAAAGGCTTGAGTCCGGCGAACCTGGGAGAGCGGAGACCGCCCCTAGGCCAGGCCGCTAGGGACATGGGGGAAAATCCTCTGGCTCGCCAGGGGCACCCGAGCCCTCGGGCGCCGCCGCCGACCCCGTCCCTAGACCGCACCCTGCCTCTAGTGTGTCTGTCTGTCTGCCTGCCTGCCTGACTGCTTATCTACTGGAGGAGGGGAGAGGCTACTCTATGTGGGTGTCTGTCCGTTTATCTAACGGAGGAGAAGACGACAAGTATGTCTCTCTGTTTCCCTGCCTATCAATCAATCAATCAATCAATCAATCAATCAATCTTTATCTATCTATCCATCTATCTATCTATCTATCAATGTACTGGAGGCATAGGAGCAGGCTAGTGTGTCTTTTTATCTGTCCGTCTGTCTGTCGTTTGGAAGAGGACATTAGTGTGTCTATCTAGCTACGTTCTTAATTGAGGTGTAGGAGGAGACAAGTGTGTGATTGTGTGTGTCTGTGTGTGTGTGTCTGTCTGTCTTTGTATGTAACTATCTACCTATGTAACGGTCGAGGAGGAGTAATTTAGGATGTATGTGTGTTTCCAAATGGAGGAAGAGGGTAGCGTTTCTCTCTCTCTCTTTATCTTTTTGTCTGTCTAATGGAGGAATCCTCCCAGGACTTGATGGACATGGAGGGATGCCAATTGCCACCCTGAGGCAGCAGAGGGCGCCCCCAGAGCACGCTGAGGGGTACACTGGGTGGAAGTCCACAGGCTTGCCTGGGCAGCCCGCGCCCCCCCCGCATCCGCGCTCTCTGAGGCCGCTCCCGCCCCGCCCCTTCCCCGCCCCCTGACCACCCCGCTCCCTCCTACCTGAAGCAGGCCTAAACGAAGATGTGCATCACCTGTACCTACAGTAGCAGATTCCAACCCCAGGACCGGCCAAGAGGGAGATGGGAGCAAATACACGGGCTCGGTGTGGCAGCCCCGCCTCCTCCCTGTAGCCTCTGACCGCAGAGTACCCGCCTCCGGGGTCAGATGGACATGGAAACATGCATGCTGTGATCCTGGGGCAGGAGAGGGCGACCCCAGGCCGGGCTGTTTCGGAGATGGGAGCAAACTGACCAGCTAACCCTAGGCAGTCTGCCTCCCGAGTCGTCCCTTTATCCTGAACTCACCTCGCCATCATCCTAGGACCTGCTGACAAGTAGACTTAAATCCCTCAAACCTGGGCTAGCAGAGGTCGCCCCGAGGCCAGGAGAGCGGCAGATGGGAGGAAAATGACCAAGTCGGCGAGGCATCCCCCTTACCTGCTGTGCAGCCTCTTCTCTGCCCCCGACCTCTACCCCTGACTTCACAAGCTTGCTCCCAAGAGCAGAGTGACATCAAAGGCTTGAGTCCTGCAAACTTGGGGGAGTGGAGGCCGCCCCCAAGCCAGGCTGCTGGGGACATGGGAGAAAATCCTCTGGCTCACCAGGGGCACCCGAGTCCTCGGGCGCCGCCGCCGACCCCGTCCCTAGAGCGCACTCCGCCTCTAGTGCGTCTGTCTGTCTGACTGCCGGCCTGACTGCTTATCTACTGGAGGAGGGGAGAGGCTACTCTATGTGGGTGTCTGTCTGTTTATCTAACGGAGAAGACGACGACTAGTATGTCTCTATATTTCCCTGCCTATCTATGTATCTATCTATCTATCTATCTATCTATCTATCTATCTATCTATCTATCTATGTACTGGAGGCATAGGAGCAGGCTACTGTGTCTTTTTATCTGTCTGTCTGTCTGTCGTTTGGAAGAGGACATTAGTGTGTCTATCTTCCTACCTTCTTAATTGAGGTGTAGGAGGAGACAAGTGTGTGATTGTGTGTGTGTGTGTGTCTGTCTATGTAAGTAACTATCAACCTTTCGAATGTGTGAGGAGGAGTAATTTAGGATATATGTGTGTTCCTAAATGGAGGAAGAGGGTAGAGTTTCTGTCTGTCTATTTATATTTCTATCTGTCTGTCTAATGGAGGAATCCTCCCAAGACTCATCTGACCTGGGGGGATGCCAATTGCCACCCTGAATCAGCAGGGGGCGCCCCCAGAGCATGCTGCGGAGTACACTGGGTGGAAATTCACAGGCTTGCCTGGGCAGCCCGTGCCCCCCGCATTCGCCATCTCTGCAGCCGCCCCGGCCCCGCCCCCGCCCCGCCCCCTGACCACCCCGCTACCGCATCCCGGGTGCAGGCCTACAGGGAGATGTGCATCTCCTGTACCTAGAGTAGCAGAGACCGACTCCAGGACCGGCCAAAGAGGAGATGGGAGCAAATACACGGGCTTGGTGGGGCAGCCCCGCCTCCTCACTGCAGCCTCTGGATGCACAGCGCTCGCCTCCGGGGGCAGGTGGACATGGAAACACGCATGCTGTGATCCTGGGGCAGGAGAGGCCGCCCCCAGGCCAGGCTGCTGTGGAGATGGGAGCAAACTGATCACCTAACCCGAGGCAGTCTGCCTCCCGCGGCGTCCCTTTATCCTGAACTCACCTCGCCATCATCCCAGGACCGTGCTGACAAGGACACCTAAATCCCTCAAACCTGGGCTAGCAGAGGTCGCCCCGAGGCCAGGAGAGGGGCAGATGGGAGGAAAATGACCAAGCCGGCGAGGCAGCCCCCTGAGCTGCTGTGCCGCCTCTTCTCTGCCCCCGACCCCTTCTCCTGACCTCACCACGCCCGCTCTCAGGAGCAGGCTGACTTCAATGGCTTGACTCCTACAAACGTGGGGGAGCGGACGCCGCCCCCAGGCAAGGCAGCTAGGAACATGGGACAAAGTCCCCTGGCTCGCCAGGGGCACCCTAGTCCCCGGTCACCGCCGCCGATCCCCGTCCCCAGAACGCACCCGCCTCTAGTATGTGTGTCTGTCTGACTGCCTGCCGAACTGCCTATCTATTGGAGGATTGGAGAGGCTAATTTATGTGTTTCCGTCTGTTTATCTAACGGAGGAGGAGGCGAATAGCATGTCTACATCCTTGCCTGCCTATCTATCTCTGTATGTATGTATGTATGTATGTATGTATGTATGCAAGCATGTATGTAAGTATGTATGTATCTGTCGATCTATCTATCTAGAGGAGGGACAGGGGTAGGCTAGTGTGTCTTTTTATGTTTCTGTCTTTTGAAGGAGGAGTTTAGTTTGTCACTCTTCCTGTCTACCTGGTTAAGGAAGCAGATGAGGTCTGTGTCTGTGCGTGTGCGTGTGCGTGTGCGTGTGTGCGTGCGGGTCTGTCTATCTATGTATCTGTGAGTAAAGGGGCAGGAGGCTACTGTGTCTATCTATCAGTCTATATATGCGTGTCTTGGAGGAGGAGTAGGCTAGTACGTCTGTCTGTGTGTCTATCTATCAGATAACTATGTGTGTACGTATAATAGAGAAGAAGGAGGAGGCTACAGAGTCTGTCTGTCTGTCTGTCAGAGGAGGAGAAGACTCGTCTGTCTGTCTATGTGTCTGTGATCCTCTCTCGATCTGTATCTACTAAAGAAGAAGGAGGTGGCCCGTGTATCTGGCTATCTGTGGGTCTCTCTAACAGGAGAAGGTAGAGGCTAGTGTGTGTATCCATCAATCTTACTGACTATCTATCTAATGGAGGAAGAGAAAGAATGCATTAAGTTTGCCTAACTATTATCTAATGGAGGAGATTACTGTGTCTAAGAACCTGCCTAATTGAGGAGTAGGAAGAGGCTAGAGGGTGTGTGTGTGTGTGTGTGTGTTTATGTGTGTCTGACTATGTATGTATCTGTCTGCCTATCTAATTGAGGAGGAGCAGGAGGTTAGGACATATGGCTGTTTCTAAGTGGAGGAGGAGGCTAGTCTGTCTGTGTGTCTATTTGCCTGTCTGTCTGTCTGTCTGTCTGTCTGTCTAATGGAGGAGGCCTCCTAGGACTCGACCGACCTAGAGGGATGTCAATTGCCACCCTGAGGCAGCAGAGCGCCCACAAAGCATGCCGAGGGCTACACTGGGTGGAAATCCACAGGCTTGCCTGGGCAGCCCGTGCCCCCCGCATCCGCCCTCTCTGCAGCCGCTCCCGCCCCGCCCCTTCCCCGCCCCCTGACCACCCCGCTCCCTCCTCCCGGGAGCAGGCCTACAGGGAGATGTGCATCTCTTGTTCCTAGAGTAGCAGAAAGCGACCCCAGGACCGGCCAAGGAGGAGATGGGAGCAAATACACGGGCTCGGTGGGGCAGCCCCTCTTCCTCACTGCAGCCCAGGACGGCACCGCGCCCGCCTTCGGGGCGCAGGCTGACCTGCAAACATGCATACTGTGAACCTGGGGCAGGAGAGGATGCCCCCAGGCCAGGCCGTTGTGGAGATGGGGGCAAAGTGATCTGCTCACCCGAGGCAGTCCGCTCCCTTCGACGTCCCTGTCCCCTGAACTCATCTCGCCAGCCTCCCAGGACCTGGCTGACGAGGAGAATTAAATCCCGCATATCTGGGGTAGCAGAGGCCGCCCCCAGGCCAGGAGAATGGTAGATGGTAGGAGAATGACTAACTACCCGGGGCATCCCCCTTAGCCGCAGTGCTGCCTCCTCCTCGGCCGCCGACCTCTTCCCCGGACCGCCCCACGCCGGCTCCCAGGAACAGATGGGACTTCAAAGGCTTGAGTCCGGCGAACCTGGGAGAGCGGAGACCGCCCCTAGGCCAGGCCGCTAGGGACATGGGGGAAAATCCTCTGGCTCGCCAGGGGCACCCGAGCCCTCGGGCGCCGCCGCCGACCCCGTCCCTAGACCGCACCCTGCCTCTAGTGTGTCTGTCTGTCTGCCTGCCTGCCTGACTGCTTATCTACTGGAGGAGGGGAGAGGCTACTCTATGTGGGTGTCTGTCCGTTTATCTAACGGAGGAGAAGACGACAAGTATGTCTCTCTGTTTCCCTGCCTATCAATCAATCAATCAATCAATCAATCAATCAATCTTTATCTATCTATCCATCTATCTATCTATCTATCAATGTACTGGAGGCATAGGAGCAGGCTAGTGTGTCTTTTTATCTGTCCGTCTGTCTGTCGTTTGGAAGAGGACATTAGTGTGTCTATCTAGCTACGTTCTTAATTGAGGTGTAGGAGGAGACAAGTGTGTGATTGTGTGTGTCTGTGTGTGTGTGTCTGTCTGTCTTTGTATGTAACTATCTACCTATGTAACGGTCGAGGAGGAGTAATTTAGGATGTATGTGTGTTTCCAAATGGAGGAAGAGGGTAGCGTTTCTCTCTCTCTCTTTATCTTTTTGTCTGTCTAATGGAGGAATCCTCCCAGGACTTGATGGACATGGAGGGATGCCAATTGCCACCCTGAGGCAGCAGAGGGCGCCCCCAGAGCACGCTGAGGGGTACACTGGGTGGAAGTCCACAAGCTTGCCTGGGCAGCCCGCGCCCCCCCCGCATCCGCGCTCTCTGAGGCCGCTCCCGCCCCGCCCCTTCCCCGCCCCCTGACCACCCCGCTCCCTCCTACCTGAAGCAGGCCTAAACGAAGATGTGCATCACCTGTACCTACAGTAGCAGATTCCAACCCCAGGACCGGCCAAGAGGGAGATGGGAGCAAATACACGGGCTCGGTGTGGCAGCCCCGCCTCCTCCCTGTAGCCTCTGACCGCAGAGTACCCGCCTCCGGGGTCAGATGGACATGGAAACATGCATGCTGTGATCCTGGGGCAGGAGAGGGCGACCCCAGGCCGGGCTGTTTCGGAGATGGGAGCAAACTGACCAGCTAACCCTAGGCAGTCTGCCTCCCGAGTCGTCCCTTTATCCTGAACTCACCTCGCCATCATCCTAGGACCTGCTGACAAGTAGACTTAAATCCCTCAAACCTGGGCTAGCAGAGGTCGCCCCGAGGCCAGGAGAGCGGCAGATGGGAGGAAAATGACCAAGTCGGCGAGGCATCCCCCTTACCTGCTGTGCAGCCTCTTCTCTGCCCCCGACCTCTACCCCTGACTTCACAAGCTTGCTCCCAAGAGCAGAGTGACATCAAAGGCTTGAGTCCTGCAAACTTGGGGGAGTGGAGGCCGCCCCCAAGCCAGGCTGCTGGGGACATGGGAGAAAATCCTCTGGCTCACCAGGGGCACCCGAGTCCTCGGGCGCCGCCGCCGACCCCGTCCCTAGAGCGCACTCCGCCTCTAGTGCGTCTGTCTGTCTGACTGCCGGCCTGACTGCTTATCTACTGGAGGAGGGGAGAGGCTACTCTATGTGGGTGTCTGTCTGTTTATCTAACGGAGAAGACGACGACTAGTATGTCTCTATATTTCCCTGCCTATCTATCTATCTATCTATCTATCTATCTATGTACTGGAGGCATAGGAGCAGGCTACTGTGTCTTTTTATCTGTCTGTCTGTCTGTCGTTTGGAAGAGGACATTAGTGTGTCTATCTTCCTACCTTCTTAATTGAGGTGTAGGAGGAGACAAGTGTGTGATTGTGTGTGTGTGTGTGTCTGTCTATGTAAGTAACTATCAACCTTTCGAATGTGTGAGGAGGAGTAATTTAGGATATATGTGTGTTCCTAAATGGAGGAAGAGGGTAGAGTTTCTGTCTGTCTATTTATATTTCTATCTGTCTGTCTAATGGAGGAATCCTCCCAAGACTCATCTGACCTGGGGGGATGCCAATTGCCACCCTGAATCAGCAGGGGGCGCCCCCAGAGCATGCTGCGGAGTACACTGGGTGGAAATTCACAGGCTTGCCTGGGCAGCCCGTGCCCCCCGCATTCGCCATCTCTGCAGCCGCCCCGGCCCCGCCCCCGCCCCGCCCCCTGACCACCCCGCTACCGCATCCCGGGTGCAGGCCTACAGGGAGATGTGCATCTCCTGTACCTAGAGTAGCAGAGACCGACTCCAGGACCGGCCAAAGAGGAGATGGGAGCAAATACACGGGCTTGGTGGGGCAGCCCCGCCTCCTCACTGCAGCCTCTGGATGCACAGCGCTCGCCTCCGGGGGCAGGTGGACATGGAAACACGCATGCTGTGATCCTGGGGCAGGAGAGGCCGCCCCCAGGCCAGGCTGCTGTGGAGATGGGAGCAAACTGATCACCTAACCCGAGGCAGTCTGCCTCCCGCGGCGTCCCTTTATCCTGAACTCACCTCGCCATCATCCCAGGACCGTGCTGACAAGGACACCTAAATCCCTCAAACCTGGGCTAGCAGAGGTCGCCCCGAGGCCAGGAGAGGGGCAGATGGGAGGAAAATGACCAAGCCGGCGAGGCAGCCCCCTGAGCTGCTGTGCCGCCTCTTCTCTGCCCCCGACCCCTTCTCCTGACCTCACCACGCCCGCTCTCAGGAGCAGGCTGACTTCAATGGCTTGACTCCTACAAACGTGGGGGAGCGGACGCCGCCCCCAGGCAAGGCAGCTAGGAACATGGGACAAAGTCCCCTGGCTCGCCAGGGGCACCCTAGTCCCCGGTCACCGCCGCCGATCCCCGTCCCCAGAACGCACCCGCCTCTAGTATGTGTGTCTGTCTGACTGCCTGCCGAACTGCCTATCTATTGGAGGATTGGAGAGGCTAATTTATGTGTTTCCGTCTGTTTATCTAACGGAGGAGGAGGCGAATAGCATGTCTACATCCTTGCCTGCCTATCTATCTCTGTATGTATGTATGTATGTATGTATGCAAGCATGTATGTAAGTATGTATGTATCTGTCGATCTATCTATCTAGAGGAGGGACAGGGGTAGGCTAGTGTGTCTTTTTATGTTTCTGTCTTTTGAAGGAGGAGTTTAGTTTGTCACTCTTCCTGTCTACCTGGTTAAGGAAGCAGATGAGGTCTGTGTCTGTGCGTGTGCGTGTGCGTGTGCGTGTGTGCGTGCGGGTCTGTCTATCTATGTATCTGTGAGTAAAGGGGCAGGAGGCTACTGTGTCTATCTATCAGTCTATATATGCGTGTCTTGGAGGAGGAGTAGGCTAGTACGTCTGTCTGTGTGTCTATCTATCAGATAACTATGTGTGTACGTATAATAGAGAAGAAGGAGGAGGCTACAGAGTCTGTCTGTCTGTCTGTCAGAGGAGGAGAAGACTCGTCTGTCTGTCTATGTGTCTGTGATCCTCTCTCGATCTGTATCTACTAAAGAAGAAGGAGGTGGCCCGTGTATCTGGCTATCTGTGGGTCTCTCTAACAGGAGAAGGTAGAGGCTAGTGTGTGTATCCATCAATCTTACTGACTATCTATCTAATGGAGGAAGAGAAAGAATGCATTAAGTTTGCCTAACTATTATCTAATGGAGGAGATTACTGTGTCTAAGAACCTGCCTAATTGAGGAGTAGGAAGAGGCTAGAGGGTGTGTGTGTGTGTGTGTGTGTTTATGTGTGTCTGACTATGTATGTATCTGTCTGCCTATCTAATTGAGGAGGAGCAGGAGGTTAGGACATATGGCTGTTTCTAAGTGGAGGAGGAGGCTAGTCTGTCTGTGTGTCTATTTGCCTGTCTGTCTGTCTGTCTGTCTGTCTGTCTAATGGAGGAGGCCTCCTAGGACTCGACCGACCTAGAGGGATGTCAATTGCCACCCTGAGGCAGCAGAGCGCCCACAAAGCATGCCGAGGGCTACACTGGGTGGAAATCCACAGGCTTGCCTGGGCAGCCCGTGCCCCCCGCATCCGCCCTCTCTGCAGCCGCTCCCGCCCCGCCCCTTCCCCGCCCCCTGACCACCCCGCTCCCTCCTCCCGGGAGCAGGCCTACAGGGAGATGTGCATCTCTTGTTCCTAGAGTAGCAGAAAGCGACCCCAGGACCGGCCAAGGAGGAGATGGGAGCAAATACACGGGCTCGGTGGGGCAGCCCCTCTTCCTCACTGCAGCCCAGGACGGCACCGCGCCCGCCTTCGGGGCGCAGGCTGACCTGCAAACATGCATACTGTGAACCTGGGGCAGGAGAGGATGCCCCCAGGCCAGGCCGTTGTGGAGATGGGGGCAAAGTGATCTGCTCACCCGAGGCAGTCCGCTCCCTTCGACGTCCCTGTCCCCTGAACTCATCTCGCCAGCCTCCCAGGACCTGGCTGACGAGGAGAATTAAATCCCGCATATCTGGGGTAGCAGAGGCCGCCCCCAGGCCAGGAGAATGGTAGATGGTAGGAGAATGACTAACTACCCGGGGCATCCCCCTTAGCCGCAGTGCTGCCTCCTCCTCGGCCGCCGACCTCTTCCCCGGACCGCCCCACGCCGGCTCCCAGGAACAGATGGGACTTCAAAGGCTTGAGTCCGGCGAACCTGGGAGAGCGGAGACCGCCCCTAGGCCAGGCCGCTAGGGACATGGGGGAAAATCCTCTGGCTCGCCAGGGGCACCCGAGCCCTCGGGCGCCGCCGCCGACCCCGTCCCTAGACCGCACCCTGCCTCTAGTGTGTCTGTCTGTCTGCCTGCCTGCCTGACTGCTTATCTACTGGAGGAGGGGAGAGGCTACTCTATGTGGGTGTCTGTCCGTTTATCTAACGGAGGAGAAGACGACAAGTATGTCTCTCTGTTTCCCTGCCTATCAATCAATCAATCAATCAATCAATCAATCAATCTTTATCTATCTATCCATCTATCTATCTATCTATCAATGTACTGGAGGCATAGGAGCAGGCTAGTGTGTCTTTTTATCTGTCCGTCTGTCTGTCGTTTGGAAGAGGACATTAGTGTGTCTATCTAGCTACGTTCTTAATTGAGGTGTAGGAGGAGACAAGTGTGTGATTGTGTGTGTCTGTGTGTGTGTGTCTGTCTGTCTTTGTATGTAACTATCTACCTATGTAACGGTCGAGGAGGAGTAATTTAGGATGTATGTGTGTTTCCAAATGGAGGAAGAGGGTAGCGTTTCTCTCTCTCTCTTTATCTTTTTGTCTGTCTAATGGAGGAATCCTCCCAGGACTTGATGGACATGGAGGGATGCCAATTGCCACCCTGAGGCAGCAGAGGGCGCCCCCAGAGCACGCTGAGGGGTACACTGGGTGGAAGTCCACAGGCTTGCCTGGGCAGCCCGCGCCCCCCCCGCATCCGCGCTCTCTGAGGCCGCTCCCGCCCCGCCCCTTCCCCGCCCCCTGACCACCCCGCTCCCTCCTACCTGAAGCAGGCCTAAACGAAGATGTGCATCACCTGTACCTACAGTAGCAGATTCCAACCCCAGGACCGGCCAAGAGGGAGATGGGAGCAAATACACGGGCTCGGTGTGGCAGCCCCGCCTCCTCCCTGTAGCCTCTGACCGCAGAGTACCCGCCTCCGGGGTCAGATGGACATGGAAACATGCATGCTGTGATCCTGGGGCAGGAGAGGGCGACCCCAGGCCGGGCTGTTTCGGAGATGGGAGCAAACTGACCAGCTAACCCTAGGCAGTCTGCCTCCCGAGTCGTCCCTTTATCCTGAACTCACCTCGCCATCATCCTAGGACCTGCTGACAAGTAGACTTAAATCCCTCAAACCTGGGCTAGCAGAGGTCGCCCCGAGGCCAGGAGAGCGGCAGATGGGAGGAAAATGACCAAGTCGGCGAGGCATCCCCCTTACCTGCTGTGCAGCCTCTTCTCTGCCCCCGACCTCTACCCCTGACTTCACAAGCTTGCTCCCAAGAGCAGAGTGACATCAAAGGCTTGAGTCCTGCAAACTTGGGGGAGTGGAGGCCGCCCCCAAGCCAGGCTGCTGGGGACATGGGAGAAAATCCTCTGGCTCACCAGGGGCACCCGAGTCCTCGGGCGCCGCCGCCGACCCCGTCCCTAGAGCGCACTCCGCCTCTAGTGCGTCTGTCTGTCTGACTGCCGGCCTGACTGCTTATCTACTGGAGGAGGGGAGAGGCTACTCTATGTGGGTGTCTGTCTGTTTATCTAACGGAGAAGACGACGACTAGTATGTCTCTATATTTCCCTGCCTATCTATCTATCTATCTATCTATCTATCTATCTATCTATCTATCTATCTATGTACTGGAGGCATAGGAGCAGGCTACTGTGTCTTTTTATCTGTCTGTCTGTCTGTCGTTTGGAAGAGGACATTAGTGTGTCTATCTTCCTACCTTCTTAATTGAGGTGTAGGAGGAGACAAGTGTGTGATTGTGTGTGTGTGTGTGTCTGTCTATGTAAGTAACTATCAACCTTTCGAATGTGTGAGGAGGAGTAATTTAGGATATATGTGTGTTCCTAAATGGAGGAAGAGGGTAGAGTTTCTGTCTGTCTATTTATATTTCTATCTGTCTGTCTAATGGAGGAATCCTCCCAAGACTCATCTGACCTGGGGGGATGCCAATTGCCACCCTGAATCAGCAGGGGGCGCCCCCAGAGCATGCTGCGGAGTACACTGGGTGGAAATTCACAGGCTTGCCTGGGCAGCCCGTGCCCCCCGCATTCGCCATCTCTGCAGCCGCCCCGGCCCCGCCCCCGCCCCGCCCCCTGACCACCCCGCTACCGCATCCCGGGTGCAGGCCTACAGGGAGACGTGCATCTCCTGTACCTAGAGTAGCAGAGACCGACCCCAGGACCGGCCAAAGAGGAGATGGGAGCAAATACACGGGCTTGGTGGGGCAGCCCCGCCTCCTCACTGCAGCCTCTGGATGCACAGCGCTCGCCTCCGGGGGCAGGTGGACATGGAAACACGCATGCTGTGATCCTGGGGCAGGAGAGGCCGCCCCCAGGCCAGGCTGCTGTGGAGATGGGAGCAAACTGATCACCTAACCCGAGGCAGTCTGCCTCCCGCGGCGTCCCTTTATCCTGAACTCACCTCGCCATCATCCCAGGACCGTGCTGACAAGGACACCTAAATCCCTCAAACCTGGGCTAGCAGAGGTCGCCCCGAGGCCAGGAGAGGGGCAGATGGGAGGAAAATGACCAAGCCGGCGAGGCAGCCCCCTGAGCTGCTGTGCCGCCTCTTCTCTGCCCCCGACCCCTTCTCCTGACCTCACCACGCCCGCTCTCAGGAGCAGGCTGACTTCAATGGCTTGACTCCTACAAACGTGGGGGAGCGGACGCCGCCCCCAGGCAAGGCAGCTAGGAACATGGGACAAAGTCCCCTGGCTCGCCAGGGGCACCCTAGTCCCCGGTCACCGCCGCCGATCCCCGTCCCCAGAACGCACCCGCCTCTAGTCTGTGTGTCTGTCTGACTGCCTGCCGAACTGCCTATCTATTGGAGGATTGGAGAGGCTAATTTATGTGTTTCCGTCTGTTTATCTAACGGAGGAGGAGGCGAATAGCATGTCTACATCCTTGCCTGCCTATCTATCTCTGTATGTATGTATGTATGTATGTATGCAAGCATGTATGTAAGTATGTATGTATCTGTCAATCTATCTATCTAGAGGAGGGACAGGGGTAGGCTAGTGTGTCTTTTTATGTTTCTGTCTTTTGAAGGAGGAGTTTAGTTTGTCACTCTTCCTGTCTACCTGGTTAAGGAAGCAGATGAGGTCTGTGTCTGTGCGTGTGCGTGTGCGTGTGTGCGTGCGGGTCTGTCTATCTATGTATCTGTGAGTAAAGGGGCAGGAGGCTACTGTGTCTATCTATCAGTCTATATATGCGTGTCTTGGAGGAGGAGTAGGCTAGTACGTCTGTCTGTGTGTCTATCTATCAGATAACTATGTGTGTACGTATAATAGAGAAGAAGGAGGAGGCTACAGAGTCTGTCTGTCTGTCTGTCAGAGGAGGAGAAGACTCGTCTGTCTGTCTATGTGTCTGTGATCCTCTCTCGATCTGTATCTACTAAAGAAGAAGGAGGTGGCCCGTGTATCTGGCTATCTGTGGGTCTCTCTAACAGGAGAAGGTAGAGGCTAGTGTGTGTATCCATCAATCTTACTGACTATCTATCTAATGGAGGAAGAGAAAGAATGCATTAAGTTTGCCTAACTATTATCTAATGGAGGAGATTACTGTGTCTAAGAACCTGCCTAATTGAGGAGTAGGAAGAGGCTAGAGGGTGTGTGTGTGTGTGTGTGTTTATGTGTGTCTGACTATGTATGTATCTGTCTGCCTATCTAATTGAGGAGGAGCAGGAGGTTAGGACATATGGCTGTTTCTAAGTGGAGGAGGAGGCTAGTCTGTCTGTGTGTCTATTTGCCTGTCTGTCTGTCTGTCTGTCTGTCTAATGGAGGAGGCCTCCTAGGACTCGACCGACCTAGAGGGATGTCAATTGCCACCCTGAGGCAGCAGAGCGCCCACAAAGCATGCCGAGGGCTACACTGGGTGGAAATCCACAGGCTTGCCTGGGCAGCCTGTGCCCCCCGCATCCACCCTCTCTGCAGCCGCTCCCGCCCCGCCCCTTCCCCGCCCCCTGACCACCCCGTCCCTCCTCCCGGGAGCAGGCCTACAGGGAGATGTGCATCTCTTGTTCCTAGAGTAGCAGAAAGCGACCCCAGGACCGGCCAAGGAGGAGATGGGAGCAAATACACGGGCTCGGTGGGGCAGCCCCTCTTCCTCACTGCAGCCCAGGACGGCACCGCGCCCGCCTTCGGGGCGCAGGCTGACCTGCAAACATGCATACTGTGAACCTGGGGCAGGAGAGGACGCCCCCAGGCCAGGCCGTTGTGGAGATGGGGGCAAAGTGATCTGCTCACCCGAGGCAGTCCGCTCCCTTCGACGTCCCTGTGCCCTGAACTCACCTCGCCAGCCTCCCAGGACCTGGCTGACGAGGAGAATTAAATCCCGCATATCTGGGGTAGCAGAGGCCGCCCCCAGGCCAGGAGAATGGTAGATGGTAGGAGAATGACTAACTACCCGGGGCATCCCCCTTAGCCGCAGTGCTGCCTCCTCCTCGGCCGCCGACCTCTTCCCCGGACCGCCCCACGCCGGCTCCCAGGAACAGATGGGACTTCAAAGGCTTGAGTCCGGCGAACCTGGGAGAGCGGAGACCGCCCCTAGGCCAGGCCGCTAGGGACATGGGGGAAAATCCTCTGGCTCGCCAGGGGCACCCGAGCCCTCGGGCGCCGCCGCCGACCCCGTCCCTAGACCGCACCCTGCCTCTAGTGTGTCTGTCTGTCTGCCTGCCTGCCTGACTGCTTATCTACTGGAGGAGGGGAGAGGCTACTCTATGTGGGTGTCTGTCCGTTTATCTAACGGAGGAGAAGACGACAAGTATGTCTCTCTGTTTCCCTGCCTATCAATCAATCAATCAATCAATCAATCTTTATCTATTTTTCCATCTATCTATCCATCTATCAATGTACTGGAGGCAAAGGAGCAGGCTAGTGTGTCTTTTTATCTGTCCGTCTGTCTGTCGTTTGGAAGAGGACATTAGTGTGTCTATCTAGCTACGTTCTTAATTGAGGTGTAGGAGGAGACAAGTGTGTGATTGTGTGTGTCTGTGTGTGTGTGTCTGTCTGTCTTTGTATGTAACTACCTACCTATGTAACGGTCGAGGAGGAGTAATTTAGGATGTATGTGTGTTTCCAAATGGAGGAAGAGGGTAGCGTTTCTCTCTCTCTCTTTATCTTTTTGTCTGTCTAATGGAGGAATCCTCCCAGGACTTGATGGACATGGAGGGATGCCAATTGCCACCCTGAGGCAGCAGAGGGCGCCCCCAGAGCACGCTGAGGGGTACACTGGGTGGAAGTCCACAAGCTTGCCTGGGCAGCCCGCGCCCCCCCCGCATCCGCGCTCTCTGAGGCCGCTCCCGCCCCGCCCCTTCCCCGCCCCCTGACCACCCCGCTCCCTCCTACCTGAAGCAGGCCTAAACGAAGATGTGCATCACCTGTACCTACAGTAGCAGATTCCAACCCCAGGACCGGCCAAGAGGGAGATGGGAGCAAATACACGGGCTCGGTGTGGCAGCCCCGCCTCCTCCCTGTAGCCTCTGACCGCAGAGTACCCGCCTCCGGGGTCAGATGGACATGGAAACATGCATGCTGTGATCCTGGGGCAGGAGAGGGCGACCCCAGGCCGGGCTGTTTCGGAGATGGGAGCAAACTGACCAGCTAACCCTAGGCAGTCTGCCTCCCGAGTCGTCCCTTTATCCTGAACTCACCTCGCCATCATCCTAGGACCTGCTGACAAGTAGACTTAAATCCCTCAAACCTGGGCTAGCAGAGGTCGCCCCGAGGCCAGGAGAGCGGCAGATGGGAGGAAAATGACCAAGTCGGCGAGGCATCCCCCTTACCTGCTGTGCAGCCTCTTCTCTGCCCCCGACCTCTACCCCTGACTTCACAAGCTTGCTCCCAAGAGCAGAGTGACATCAAAGGCTTGAGTCCTGCAAACTTGGGGGAGTGGAGGCCGCCCCCAAGCCAGGCTGCTGGGGACATGGGAGAA
The DNA here is from genome assembly GCF_048564905.1 of Vicugna pacos. Classification (NCBI taxonomy): domain Eukaryota; kingdom Metazoa; phylum Chordata; class Mammalia; order Artiodactyla; family Camelidae; genus Vicugna; species Vicugna pacos. The sequence continues at coordinate 821,436 of NW_027328791.1, forward strand.
AATCCTCTGGCTCACCAGGGGCACCCGAGTCCTCGGGCGCCGCCGCCGACCCCGTCCCTAGAGCGCACTCCGCCTCTAGTGCGTCTGTCTGTCTGACTGCCTGCCTGAATGCTTATCTACTGGAGGAGGGGAGAGGCTACTCTATGTGGGTGTCTGTCTGTTTATCTAACGGAGAAGACGACGACTAGTATGTCTCTATATTTCCCTGCCTATCTATCTATCTATCTATCTATCTATCTATCTATCTATCTATGTACTGGAGGCATAGGAGCAGGCTACTGTGTCTTTTTATCTGTCTGTCTGTCTGTCGTTTGGAAGAGGACATTAGTGTGTCTATCTTCCTACCTTCTTAATTGAGGTGTAGGAGGAGACAAGTGTGTGATTGTGTGTGTGTGTGTGTCTGTCTATGTAAGTAACTATCAACCTTTCGAATGTGTGAGGAGGAGTAATTTAGGATATATGTGTGTTCCTAAATGGAGGAAGAGGGTAGAGTTTCTGTCTGTCTATTTATATTTCTATCTGTCTGTCTAATGGAGGAATCCTCCCAAGACTCATCTGACCTGGGGGGATGCCAATTGCCACCCTGAATCAGCAGGGGGCGCCCCCAGAGCATGCTGCGGAGTACACTGGGTGGAAATTCACAGGCTTGCCTGGGCAGCCCGTGCCCCCCGCATTCGCCATCTCTGCAGCCGCCCCGGCCCCGCCCCCGCCCCGCCCCCTGACCACCCCGCTACCGCATCCCGGGTGCAGGCCTACAGGGAGATGTGCATCTCCTGTACCTAGAGTAGCAGAGACCGACTCCAGGACCGGCCAAAGAGGAGATGGGAGCAAATACACGGGCTTGGTGGGGCAGCCCCGCCTCCTCACTGCAGCCTCTGGATGCACAGCGCTCGCCTCCGGGGGCAGGTGGACATGGAAACACGCATGCTGTGATCCTGGGGCAGGAGAGGCCGCCCCCAGGCCAGGCTGCTGTGGAGATGGGAGCAAACTGATCACCTAACCCGAGGCAGTCTGCCTCCCGCGGCGTCCCTTTATCCTGAACTCACCTCGCCATCATCCCAGGACCGTGCTGACAAGGACACCTAAATCCCTCAAACCTGGGCTAGCAGAGGTCGCCCCGAGGCCAGGAGAGGGGCAGATGGGAGGAAAATGACCAAGCCGGCGAGGCAGCCCCCTGAGCTGCTGTGCCGCCTCTTCTCTGCCCCCGACCCCTTCTCCTGACCTCACCACGCCCGCTCTCAGGAGCAGGCTGACTTCAATGGCTTGACTCCTACAAACGTGGGGGAGCGGACGCCGCCCCCAGGCAAGGCAGCTAGGAACATGGGACAAAGTCCCCTGGCTCGCCAGGGGCACCCTAGTCCCCGGTCACCGCCGCCGATCCCCGTCCCCAGAACGCACCCGCCTCTAGTCTGTGTGTCTGTCTGACTGCCTGCCGAACTGCCTATCTATTGGAGGATTGGAGAGGCTAATTTATGTGTTTCCGTCTGTTTATCTAATGGAGGAGGAGGCGAATAGCATGTCTACATCCTTGCCTGCCTATCTATCTCTGTATGTATGTATGTATGTATGTATGCAAGCATGTATGTAAGTATGTATGTATCTGTCAATCTATCTATCTAGAGGAGGGACAGGGGTAGGCTAGTGTGTCTTTTTATGTTTCTGTCTTTTGAAGGAGGAGTTTAGTTTGTCACTCTTCCTGTCTACCTGGTTAAGGAAGCAGATGAGGTCTGTGTCTGTGCGTGTGCGTGTGCGTGTGTGCGTGCGGGTCTGTCTATCTATGTATCTGTGAGTAAAGGGGCAGGAGGCTACTGTGTCTATCTATCAGTCTATATATGCGTGTCTTGGAGGAGGAGTAGGCTAGTACGTCTGTCTGTGTGTCTATCTATCAGATAACTATGTGTGTACGTATAATAGAGAAGAAGGAGGAGGCTACAGAGTCTGTCTGTCTGTCTGTCAGAGGAGGAGAAGACTCGTCTGTCTGTCTATGTGTCTGTGATCCTCTCTCGATCTGTATCTACTAAAGAAGAAGGAGGTGGCCCGTGTATCTGGCTATCTGTGGGTCTCTCTAACAGGAGAAGGTAGAGGCTAGTGTGTGTATCCATCAATCTTACTGACTATCTATCTAATGGAGGAAGAGAAAGAATGCATTAAGTTTGCCTAACTATTATCTAATGGAGGAGATTACTGTGTCTAAGAACCTGCCTAATTGAGGAGTAGGAAGAGGCTAGAGGGTGTGTGTGTGTGTGTGTGTTTATGTGTGTCTGACTATGTATGTATCTGTCTGCCTATCTAATTGAGGAGGAGCAGGAGGTTAGGACATATGGCTGTTTCTAAGTGGAGGAGGAGGCTAGTCTGTCTGTGTGTCTATTTGCCTGTCTGTCTGTCTGTCTGTCTGTCTAATGGAGGAGGCCTCCTAGGACTCGACCGACCTAGAGGGATGTCAATTGCCACCCTGAGGCAGCAGAGCGCCCACAAAGCATGCCGAGGGCTACACTGGGTGGAAATCCACAGGCTTGCCTGTGCAGCCTGTGCCCCCCGCATCCACCCTCTCTGCAGCCGCTCCCGCCCCGCCCCTTCCCCGCCCCCTGACCACCCCGTCCCTCCTCCCGGGAGCAGGCCTACAGGGAGATGTGCATCTCTTGTTCCTAGAGTAGCAGAAAGCGACCCCAGGACCGGCCAAGGAGGAGATGGGAGCAAATACACGGGCTCGGTGGGGCAGCCCCTCTTCCTCACTGCAGCCCAGGACGGCACCGCGCCCGCCTTCGGGGCGCAGGCTGACCTGCAAACATGCATACTGTGAACCTGGGGCAGGAGAGGACGCCCCCAGGCCAGGCCGTTGTGGAGATGGGGGCAAAGTGATCTGCTCACCCGAGGCAGTCCGCTCCCTTCGACGTCCCTGTGCCCTGAACTCACCTCGCCAGCCTCCCAGGACCTGGCTGACGAGGAGAATTAAATCCCGCATATCTGGGGTAGCAGAGGCCGCCCCCAGGCCAGGAGAATGGTAGATGGTAGGAGAATGACTAACTACCCGGGGCATCCCCCTTAGCCGCAGTGCTGCCTCCTCCTCGGCCGCCGACCTCTTCCCCGGACCGCCCCACGCCGGCTCCCAGGAACAGATGGGACTTCAAAGGCTTGAGTCCGGCGAACCTGGGAGAGCGGAGACCGCCCCTAGGCCAGGCCGCTAGGGACATGGGGGAAAATCCTCTGGCTCGCCAGGGGCACCCGAGCCCTCGGGCGCCGCCGCCGACCCCGTCCCTAGACCGCACCCTGCCTCTAGTGTGTCTGTCTGTCTGCCTGCCTGCCTGACTGCTTATCTACTGGAGGAGGGGAGAGGCTACTCTATGTGGGTGTCTGTCGGTTTATCTAACGGAGGAGAAGACGACAAGTATGTCTCTCTGTTTCCCTGCCTATCAATCAATCAATCAATCAATCAATCTTTATCTATTTTTCCATCTATCTATCCATCTATCAATGTACTGGAGGCAAAGGAGCAGGCTAGTGTGTCTTTTTATCTGTCCGTCTGTCTGTCGTTTGGAAGAGGACATTAGTGTGTCTATCTAGCTACGTTCTTAATTGAGGTGTAGGAGGAGACAAGTGTGTGATTGTGTGTGTCTGTGTGTGTGTGTCTGTCTGTCTTTGTATGTAACTACCTACCTATGTAACGGTCGAGGAGGAGTAATTTAGGATGTATGTGTGTTTCCAAATGGAGGAAGAGGGTAGCGTTTCTCTCTCTCTCTATATCTTTTTGTCTGTCTAATGGAGGAATCCTCCCAGGACTTGATGGACATGGAGGGATGCCAATTGCCACCCTGAGGCAGCAGAGGGCGCCCCCAGAGCACGCTGAGGGGTACACTGGGTGGAAGTCCACAGGCTTGCCTGGGCAGCCCGCGCCCCCCCCGCATCCGCGCTCTCTGAGGCCGCTCCCGCCCCGCCCCTTCCCCGCCCCCTGACCACCCCGCTCCCTCCTACCTGAAGCAGGCCTAAACGAAGATGTGCATCACCTGTACCTACAGTAGCAGATTCCAACCCCAGGACCGGCCAAGAGGGAGATGGGAGCAAATACACGGGCTCGGTGTGGCAGCCCCGCCTCCTCCCTGTAGCCTCTGACCGCAGAGTACCCGCCTCCGGGGTCAGATGGACATGGAAACATGCATGCTGTGATCCTGGGGCAGGAGAGGGCGACCCCAGGCCGGGCTGTTTCGGAGATGGGAGCAAACTGACCAGCTAACCCTAGGCAGTCTGCCTCCCGAGTCGTCCCTTTATCCTGAACTCACCTCGCCATCATCCTAGGACCTGCTGACAAGTAGACTTAAATCCCTCAAACCTGGGCTAGCAGAGGTCGCCCCGAGGCCAGGAGAGCGGCAGATGGGAGGAAAATGACCAAGTCGGCGAGGCATCCCCCTTACCTGCTGTGCAGCCTCTTCTCTGCCCCCGACCTCTACCCCTGACTTCACAAGCTTGCTCCCAAGAGCAGAGTGACATCAAAGGCTTGAGTCCTGCAAACTTGGGGGAGTGGAGGCCGCCCCCAAGCCAGGCTGCTGGGGACATGGGAGAAAATCCTCTGGCTCACCAGGGGCACCCGAGTCCTCGGGCGCCGCCGCCGACCCCGTCCCTAGAGCGCACTCCGCCTCTAGTGCGTCTGTCTGTCTGACTGCCGGCCTGACTGCTTATCTACTGGAGGAGGGGAGAGGCTACTCTATGTGGGTGTCTGTCTGTTTATCTAACGGAGAAGACGACGACTAGTATGTCTCTATATTTCCCTGCCTATCTATCTATCTATCTATCTATCTATCTATCTATCTATCTATCTATGTACTGGAGGCATAGGAGCAGGCTACTGTGTCTTTTTATCTGTCTGTCTGTCTGTCGTTTGGAAGAGGACATTAGTGTGTCTATCTTCCTACCTTCTTAATTGAGGTGTAGGAGGAGACAAGTGTGTGATTGTGTGTGTGTGTGTGTCTGTCTATGTAAGTAACTATCAACCTTTCGAATGTGTGAGGAGGAGTAATTTAGGATATATGTGTGTTCCTAAATGGAGGAAGAGGGTAGAGTTTCTGTCTGTCTATTTATATTTCTATCTGTCTGTCTAATGGAGGAATCCTCCCAAGACTCATCTGACCTGGGGGGATGCCAATTGCCACCCTGAATCAGCAGGGGGCGCCCCCAGAGCATGCTGCGGAGTACACTGGGTGGAAATTCACAGGCTTGCCTGGGCAGCCCGTGCCCCCCGCATTCGCCATCTCTGCAGCCGCCCCGGCCCCGCCCCCGCCCCGCCCCCTGACCACCCCGCTACCGCATCCCGGGTGCAGGCCTACAGGGAGATGTGCATCTCCTGTACCTAGAGTAGCAGAGACCGACTCCAGGACCGGCCAAAGAGGAGATGGGAGCAAATACACGGGCTTGGTGGGGCAGCCCCGCCTCCTCACTGCAGCCTCTGGATGCACAGCGCTCGCCTCCGGGGGCAGGTGGACATGGAAACACGCATGCTGTGATCCTGGGGCAGGAGAGGCCGCCCCCAGGCCAGGCTGCTGTGGAGATGGGAGCAAACTGATCACCTAACCCGAGGCAGTCTGCCTCCCGCGGCGTCCCTTTATCCTGAACTCACCTCGCCATCATCCCAGGACCGTGCTGACAAGGACACCTAAATCCCTCAAACCTGGGCTAGCAGAGGTCGCCCCGAGGCCAGGAGAGGGGCAGATGGGAGGAAAATGACCAAGCCGGCGAGGCAGCCCCCTGAGCTGCTGTGCCGCCTCTTCTCTGCCCCCGACCCCTTCTCCTGACCTCACCACGCCCGCTCTCAGGAGCAGGCTGACTTCAATGGCTTGACTCCTACAAACGTGGGGGAGCGGACGCCGCCCCCAGGCAAGGCAGCTAGGAACATGGGACAAAGTCCCCTGGCTCGCCAGGGGCACCCTAGTCCCCGGTCACCGCCGCCGATCCCCGTCCCCAGAACGCACCCGCCTCTAGTCTGTGTGTCTGTCTGACTGCCTGCCGAACTGCCTATCTATTGGAGGATTGGAGAGGCTAATTTATGTGTTTCCGTCTGTTTATCTAACGGAGGAGGAGGCGAATAGCATGTCTACATCCTTGCCTGCCTATCTATCTCTGTATGTATGTATGTATGTATGTATGTATGCAAGCATGTATGTAAGTATGTATGTATCTGTCAATCTATCTATCTAGAGGAGGGACAGGGGTAGGCTAGTGTGTCTTTTTATGTTTCTGTCTTTTGAAGGAGGAGTTTAGTTTGTCACTCTTCCTGTCTACCTGGTTAAGGAAGCAGATGAGGTCTGTGTCTGTGCGTGTGCGTGTGCGTGTGCGTGTGTGCGTGCGGGTCTGTCTATCTATGTATCTGTGAGTAAAGGGGCAGGAGGCTACTGTGTCTATCTATCAGTCTATATATGCGTGTCTTGGAGGAGGAGTAGGCTAGTACGTCTGTCTGTGTGTCTATCTATCAGATAACTATGTGTGTACGTATAATAGAGAAGAAGGAGGAGGCTACAGAGTCTGTCTGTCTGTCTGTCAGAGGAGGAGAAGACTCGTCTGTCTGTCTATGTGTCTGTGATCCTCTCTCGATCTGTATCTACTAAAGAAGAAGGAGGTGGCCTGTGTATCTGGCTATCTGTGGGTCTCTCTAACAGGAGAAGGTAGAGGCTAGTGTGTGTATCCATCAATCTTACTGACTATCTATCTAATGGAGGAAGAGAAAGAATGCATTAAGTTTGCCTAACTATTATCTAATGGAGGAGATTACTGTGTCTAAGAACCTGCCTAATTGAGGAGTAGGAAGAGGCTAGAGGGTGTGTGTGTGTGTGTGTGTTTATGTGTGTCTGACTATGTATGTATCTGTCTGCCTATCTAATTGAGGAGGAGCAGGAGGTTAGGACATATGGCTGTTTCTAAGTGGAGGAGGAGGCTAGTCTGTCTGTGTGTCTATTTGCCTGTCTGTCTGTCTGTCTGTCTGTCTAATGGAGGAGGCCTCCTAGGACTCGACCGACCTAGAGGGATGTCAATTGCCACCCTGAGGCAGCAGAGCGCCCACAAAGCATGCCGAGGGCTACACTGGGTGGAAATCCACAGGCTTGCCTGGGCAGCCCGTGCCCCCCGCATCCGCCCTCTCTGCAGCCGCTCCCGCCCCGCCCCTTCCCCGCCCCCTGACCACCCCGCTCCCTCCTCCCGGGAGCAGGCCTACAGGGAGATGTGCATCTCTTGTTCCTAGAGTAGCAGAAAGCGACCCCAGGACCGGCCAAGGAGGAGATGGGAGCAAATACACGGGCTCGGTGGGGCAGCCCCTCTTCCTCACTGCAGCCCAGGACGGCACCGCGCCCGCCTTCGGGGCGCAGGCTGACCTGCAAACATGCATACTGTGAACCTGGGGCAGGAGAGGACGCCCCCAGGCCAGGCCGTTGTGGAGATGGGGGCAAAGTGATCTGCTCACCCGAGGCAGTCCGCTCCCTTCGACGTCCCTGTGCCCTGAACTCACCTCGCCAGCCTCCCAGGACCTGGCTGACGAGGAGAATTAAATCCCGCATATCTGGGGTAGCAGAGGCCGCCCCCAGGCCAGGAGAATGGTAGATGGTAGGAGAATGACTAACTACCCGGGGCATCCCCCTTAGCCGCAGTGCTGCCTCCTCCTCGGCCGCCGACCTCTTCCCCGGACCGCCCCACGCCGGCTCCCAGGAACAGATGGGACTTCAAAGGCTTGAGTCCGGCGAACCTGGGAGAGCGGAGACCGCCCCTAGGCCAGGCCGCTAGGGACATGGGGGAAAATCCTCTGGCTCGCCAGGGGCACCCGAGCCCTCGGGCGCCGCCGCCGACCCCGTCCCTAGACCGCACCCTGCCTCTAGTGTGTCTGTCTGTCTGCCTGCCTGCCTGACTGCTTATCTACTGGAGGAGAGGAGAGGCTACTCTATGTGGGTGTCTGTCCGTTTATCTAACGGAGGAGAAGACGACAAGTATGTCTCTCTGTTTCCCTGCCTATCAATCAATCAATCAATCAATCAATCAATCTTTATCTATTTTTCCATCTATCTATCCATCTATCAATGTACTGGAGGCAAAGGAGCAGGCTAGTGTGTCTTTTTATCTGTCCGTCTGTCTGTCGTTTGGAAGAGGACATTAGTGTGTCTATCTAGCTACGTTCTTAATTGAGGTGTAGGAGGAGACAAGTGTGTGATTGTGTGTGTCTGTGTGTGTGTGTCTGTCTGTCTTTGTATGTAACTATCTACCTATGTAACGGTCGAGGAGGAGTAATTTAGGATGTATGTGTGTTTCCAAATGGAGGAAGAGGGTAGCGTTTCTCTCTCTCTCTTTATCTTTTTGTCTGTCTAATGGAGGAATCCTCCCAGGACTTGATGGACATGGAGGGATGCCAATTGCCACCCTGAGGCAGCAGAGGGCGCCCCCAGAGCACGCTGAGGGGTACACTGGCTGGAAGTCCACAGGCTTGCCTGGGCAGCCCGCGCCCCCCCCCCCCGCATCCGCGCTCTCTGAGGCCGCTCCCGCCCCGCCCCTTCCCCGCCCCCTGACCACCCCGCTCCCTCCTACCTGAAGCAGGCCTAAACGAAGATGTGCATCACCTGTACCTACAGTAGCAGATTCCAACCCCAGGACCGGCCAAGAGGGAGATGGGAGCAAATACACGGGCTCGGTGTGGCAGCCCCGCCTCCTCCCTGTAGCCTCTGACCGCAGAGTACCCGCCTCCGGGGTCAGATGGACATGGAAACATGCATGCTGTGATCCTGGGGCAGGAGAGGGCGACCCCAGGCCGGGCTGTTTCGGAGATGGGAGCAAACTGACCAGCTAACCCTAGGCAGTCTGCCTCCCGAGTCGTCCCTTTATCCTGAACTCACCTCGCCATCATCCTAGGACCTGCTGACAAGTAGACTTAAATCCCTCAAACCTGGGCTAGCAGAGGTCGCCCCGAGGCCAGGAGAGCGGCAGATGGGAGGAAAATGACCAAGTCGGCGAGGCATCCCCCTTACCTGCTGTGCAGCCTCTTCTCTGCCCCCGACCTCTACCACTGACTTCACAAGCTTGCTCCCAAGAGCAGAGTGACATCAAAGGCTTGAGTCCTGCAAACTTGGGGGAGTGGAGGCCGCCCCCAAGCCAGGCTGCTGGGGACATGGGAGAAAATCCTCTGGCTCACCAGGGGCACCCGAGTCCTCGGGCGCCGCCGCCGACCCCGTCCCTAGAGCGCACTCCGCCTCTAGTGCGTCTGTCTGTCTGACTGCCGGCCTGACTGCTTATCTACTGGAGGAGGGGAGAGGCTACTCTATGTGGGTGTCTGTCTGTTTATCTAACGGAGAAGACGACGACTAGTATGTCTCTATATTTCCCTGCCTATCTATCTATCTATCTATCTATCTATCTATCTATCTATCTATCTATCTATGTACTGGAGGCATAGGAGCAGGCTACTGTGTCTTTTTATCTGTCTGTCTGTCTGTCGTTTGGAAGAGGACATTAGTGTGTCTATCTTCCTACCTTCTTAATTGAGGTGTAGGAGGAGACAAGTGTGTGATTGTGTGTGTGTGTGTGTCTGTCTATGTAAGTAACTATCAACCTTTCGAATGTGTGAGGAGGAGTAATTTAGGATATATGTGTGTTCCTAAATGGAGGAAGAGGGTAGAGTTTCTGTCTGTCTATTTATATTTCTATCTGTCTGTCTAATGGAGGAATCCTCCCAAGACTCATCTGACCTGGGGGGATGCCAATTGCCACCCTGAATCAGCAGGGGGCGCCCCCAGAGCATGCTGCGGAGTACACTGGGTGGAAATTCACAGGCTTGCCTGGGCAGCCCGTGCCCCCCGCATTCGCCATCTCTGCAGCCGCCCCGGCCCCGCCCCCGCCCCGCCCCCTGACCACCCCACTACCGCATCCCGGGTGCAGGCCTACAGGGAGACGTGCATCTCCTGTACCTAGAGTAGCAGAGACCGACTCCAGGACCGGCCAAAGAGGAGATGGGAGCAAATACACGGGCTTGGTGGGGCAGCCCCGCCTCCTCACTGCAGCCTCTGGATGCACAGCGCTCGCCTCCGGGGGCAGGTGGACATGGAAACACGCATGCTGTGATCCTGGGGCAGGAGAGGCCGCCCCCAGGCCAGGCTGCTGTGGAGATGGGAGCAAACTGATCACCTAACCCGAGGCAGTCTGCCTCCCGCGGCGTCCCTTTATCCTGAACTCACCTCGCCATCATCCCAGGACCGTGCTGACAAGGACACCTAAATCCCTCAAACCTGGGCTAGCAGAGGTCGCCCCGAGGCCAGGAGAGGGGCAGATGGGAGGAAAATGACCAAGCCGGCGAGGCAGCCCCCTGAGCTGCTGTGCCGCCTCTTCTCTGCCCCCGACCCCTTCTCCTGACCTCACCACGCCCGCTCTCAGGAGCAGGCTGACTTCAATGGCTTGACTCCTACAAACGTGGGGGAGCGGACGCCGCCCCCAGGCAAGGCAGCTAGGAACATGGGACAAAGTCCCCTGGCTCGCCAGGGGCACCCTAGTCCCCGGTCACCGCCGCCGATCCCCGTCCCCAGAACGCACCCGCCTCTAGTCTGTGTGTCTGTCTGACTGCCTGCCGAACTGCCTATCTATTGGAGGATTGGAGAGGCTAATTTATGTGTTTCCGTCTGTTTATCTAACGGAGGAGGAGGCGAATAGCATGTCTACATCCTTGCCTGCCTATCTATCTCTGTATGTATGTATGTATGTATGTATGCAAGCATGTATGTAAGTATGTATGTATCTGTCGATCTATCTATCTAGAGGAGGGACAGGGGTAGGCTAGTGTGTCTTTTTATGTTTCTGTCTTTTGAAGGAGGAGTTTAGTTTGTCACTCTTCCTGTCTACCTGGTTAAGGAAGCAGATGAGGTCTGTGTCTGTGCGTGTGCGTGTGCGTGTGCGTGTGTGCGTGCGGGTCTGTCTATCTATGTATCTGTGAGTAAAGGGGCAGGAGGCTACTGTGTCTATCTATCAGTCTATATATGCGTGTCTTGGAGGAGGAGTAGGCTAGTACGTCTGTCTGTGTGTCTATCTATCAGATAACTATGTGTGTACGTATAATAGAGAAGAAGGAGGAGGCTACAGAGTCTGTCTGTCTGTCTGTCAGAGGAGGAGAAGACTCGTCTGTCTGTCTATGTGTCTGTGATCCTCTCTCGATCTGTATCTACTAAAGAAGAAGGAGGTGGCCCGTGTATCTGGCTATCTGTGGGTCTCTCTAACAGGAGAAGGTAGAGGCTAGTGTGTGTATCCATCAATCTTACTGACTATCTATCTAATGGAGGAAGAGAAAGAATGCATTAAGTTTGCCTAACTATTATCTAATGGAGGAGATTACTGTGTCTAAGAACCTGCCTAATTGAGGAGTAGGAAGAGGCTAGAGGGTGTGTGTGTGTGTGTGTGTGTTTATGTGTGTCTGACTATGTATGTATCTGTCTGCCTATCTAATTGAGGAGGAGCAGGAGGTTAGGACATATGGCTGTTTCTAAGTGGAGGAGGAGGCTAGTCTGTCTGTGTGTCTATTTGCCTGTCTGTCTGTCTGTCTGTCTGTCTAATGGAGGAGGCCTCCTAGGACTCGACCGACCTAGAGGGATGTCAATTGCCACCCTGAGGCAGCAGAGCGCCCACAAAGCATGGCGAGGGCTACACTGGGTGGAAATCCACAGGCTTGCCTGGGCAGCCCGTGCCCCCCGCATCCGCCCTCTCTGCAGCCGCTCCCGCCCCGCCCCTTCCCCGCCCCCTGACCACCCCGCTCCCTCCTCCCGGGAGCAGGCCTACAGGGAGATGTGCATCTCTTGTTCCTAGAGTAGCAGAAAGCGACCCCAGGACCGGCCAAGGAGGAGATGGGAGCAAATACACGGGCTCGGTGGGGCAGCCCCTCTTCCTCACTGCAGCCCAGGACGGCACCGCGCCCGCCTTCGGGGCGCAGGCTGACCTGCAAACATGCATACTGTGAACCTGGGGCAGGAGAGGACGCCCCCAGGCCAGGCCGTTGTGGAGATGGGGGCAAAGTGATCTGCTCACCCGAGGCAGTCCGCTCCCTTCGACGTCCCTGTCCCCTGAACTCATCTCGCCAGCCTCCCAGGACCTGGCTGACGAGGAGACTTAAATCCCGCATATCTGGGGTAGCAGAGGCCGCCCCCAGGCCAGGAGAATGGTAGATGGTAGGAGAATGACTAACTACCCGGGGCATCCCCCTTAGCCGCAGTGCTGCCTCCTCCTCGGCCGCCGACCTCTTCCCCGGACCGCCCCACGCCGGCTCCCAGGAACAGATGGGACTTCAAAGGCTTGAGTCCGGCGAACCTGGGAGAGCGGAGACCGCCCCTAGGCCAGGCCGCTAGGGACATGGGGGAAAATCCTCTGGCTCGCCAGGGGCACCCGAGCCCTCGGGCGCCGCCGCCGACCCCGTCCCTAGACCGCACCCTGCCTCTAGTGTGTCTGTCTGTCTGCCTGCCTGCCTGACTGCTTATCTACTGGAGGAGGGGAGAGGCTACTCTATGTGGGTGTCTGTCCGTTTATCTAACGGAGGAGAAGACGACAAGTATGTCTCTCTGTTTCCCTGCCTATCAATCAATCAATCAATCAATCAATCAATCTTTATCTATCTATCCATCTATCTATCTATCTATCAATGTACTGGAGGCATAGGAGCAGGCTAGTGTGTCTTTTTATCTGTCCGTCTGTCTGTCGTTTGGAAGAGGACATTAGTGTGTCTATCTAGCTACGTTCTTAATTGAGGTGTAGGAGGAGACAAGTGTGTGATTGTGTGTGTCTGTGTGTGTGTGTCTGTCTGTCTTTGTATGTAACTATCTACCTATGTAACGGTCGAGGAGGAGTAATTTAGGATGTATGTGTGTTTCCAAATGGAGGAAGAGGGTAGCGTTTCTCTCTCTCTCTTTATCTTTTTGTCTGTCTAATGGAGGAATCCTCCCAGGACTTGATGGACATGGAGGGATGCCAATTGCCACCCTGAGGCAGCAGAGGGCGCCCCCAGAGCACGCTGAGGGGTACACTGGGTGGAAGTCCACAGGCTTGCCTGGGCAGCCCGCGCCCCCCCCGCATCCGCGCTCTCTGAGGCCGCTCCCGCCCCGCCCCTTCCCCGCCCCCTGACCACCCCGCTCCCTCCTACCTGAAGCAGGCCTAAACGAAGATGTGCATCACCTGTACCTACAGTAGCAGATTCCAACCCCAGGACCGGCCAAGAGGGAGATGGGAGCAAATACACGGGCTCGGTGTGGCAGCCCCGCCTCCTCCCTGTAGCCTCTGACCGCAGAGTACCCGCCTCCGGGGTCAGATGGACATGGAAACATGCATGCTGTGATCCTGGGGCAGGAGAGGGCGACCCCAGGCCGGGCTGTTTCGGAGATGGGAGCAAACTGACCAGCTAACCCTAGGCAGTCTGCCTCCCGAGTCGTCCCTTTATCCTGAACTCACCTCGCCATCATCCTAGGACCTGCTGACAAGTAGACTTAAATCCCTCAAACCTGGGCTAGCAGAGGTCGCCCCGAGGCCAGGAGAGCGGCAGATGGGAGGAAAATGACCAAGTCGGCGAGGCATCCCCCTTACCTGCTGTGCAGCCTCTTCTCTGCCCCCGACCTCTACCCCTGACTTCACAAGCTTGCTCCCAAGAGCAGAGTGACATCAAAGGCTTGAGTCCTGCAAACTTGGGGGAGTGGAGGCCGCCCCCAAGCCAGGCTGCTGGGGACATGGGAGAAAATCCTCTGGCTCACCAGGGGCACCCGAGTCCTCGGGCGCCGCCGCCGACCCCGTCCCTAGAGCGCACTCCGCCTCTAGTGCGTCTGTCTGTCTGACTGCCGGCCTGACTGCTTATCTACTGGAGGAGGGGAGAGGCTACTCTATGTGGGTGTCTGTCTGTTTATCTAACGGAGAAGACGACGACTAGTATGTCTCTATATTTCCCTGCCTATCTATCTATCTATCTATCTATCTATGTACTGGAGGCATAGGAGCAGGCTACTGTGTCTTTTTATCTGTCTGTCTGTCTGTCGTTTGGAAGAGGACATTAGTGTGTCTATCTTCCTACCTTCTTAATTGAGGTGTAGGAGGAGACAAGTGTGTGATTGTGTGTGTGTGTGTGTCTGTCTATGTAAGTAACTATCAACCTTTCGAATGTGTGAGGAGGAGTAATTTAGGATATATGTGTGTTCCTAAATGGAGGAAGAGGGTAGAGTTTCTGTCTGTCTATTTATATTTCTATCTGTCTGTCTAATGGAGGAATCCTCCCAAGACTCATCTGACCTGGGGGGATGCCAATTGCCACCCTGAATCAGCAGGGGGCGCCCCCAGAGCATGCTGCGGAGTACACTGGGTGGAAATTCACAGGCTTGCCTGGGCAGCCCGTGCCCCCCGCATTCGCCATCTCTGCAGCCGCCCCGGCCCCGCCCCCGCCCCGCCCCCTGACCACCCCGCTACCGCATCCCGGGTGCAGGCCTACAGGGAGATGTGCATCTCCTGTACCTAGAGTAGCAGAGACCGACTCCAGGACCGGCCAAAGAGGAGATGGGAGCAAATACACGGGCTTGGTGGGGCAGCCCCGCCTCCTCACTGCAGCCTCTGGATGCACAGCGCTCGCCTCCGGGGGCAGGTGGACATGGAAACACGCATGCTGTGATCCTGGGGCAGGAGAGGCCGCCCCCAGGCCAGGCTGCTGTGGAGATGGGAGCAAACTGATCACCTAACCCGAGGCAGTCTGCCTCCCGCGGCGTCCCTTTATCCTGAACTCACCTCGCCATCATCCCAGGACCGTGCTGACAAGGACACCTAAATCCCTCAAACCTGGGCTAGCAGAGGTCGCCCCGAGGCCAGGAGAGGGGCAGATGGGAGGAAAATGACCAAGCCGGCGAGGCAGCCCCCTGAGCTGCTGTGCCGCCTCTTCTCTGCCCCCGACCCCTTCTCCTGACCTCACCACGCCCGCTCTCAGGAGCAGGCTGACTTCAATGGCTTGACTCCTACAAACGTGGGGGAGCGGACGCCGCCCCCAGGCAAGGCAGCTAGGAACATGGGACAAAGTCCCCTGGCTCGCCAGGGGCACCCTAGTCCCCGGTCACCGCCGCCGATCCCCGTCCCCAGAACGCACCCGCCTCTAGTATGTGTGTCTGTCTGACTGCCTGCCGAACTGCCTATCTATTGGAGGATTGGAGAGGCTAATTTATGTGTTTCCGTCTGTTTATCTAACGGAGGAGGAGGCGAATAGCATGTCTACATCCTTGCCTGCCTATCTATCTCTGTATGTATGTATGTATGTATGTATGTATGTATGCAAGCATGTATGTAAGTATGTATGTATCTGTCAATCTATCTATCTAGAGGAGGGACAGGGGTAGGCTAGTGTGTCTTTTTATGTTTCTGTCTTTTGAAGGAGGAGTTTAGTTTGTCACTCTTCCTGTCTACCTGGTTAAGGAAGCAGATGAGGTCTGTGTCTGTGCGTGTGCGTGTGCGTGTGCGTGTGTGCGTGCGGGTCTGTCTATCTATGTATCTGTGAGTAAAGGGGCAGGAGGCTACTGTGTCTATCTATCAGTCTATATATGCGTGTCTTGGAGGAGGAGTAGGCTAGTACGTCTGTCTGTGTGTCTATCTATCAGATAACTATGTGTGTACGTATAATAGAGAAGAAGGAGGAGGCTACAGAGTCTGTCTGTCTGTCTGTCAGAGGAGGAGAAGACTCGTCTGTCTGTCTATGTGTCTGTGATCCTCTCTCGATCTGTATCTACTAAAGAAGAAGGAGGTGGCCCGTGTATCTGGCTATCTGTGGGTCTCTCTAACAGGAGAAGGTAGAGGCTAGTGTGTGTATCCATCAATCTTACTGACTATCTATCTAATGGAGGAAGAGAAAGAATGCATTAAGTTTGCCTAACTATTATCTAATGGAGGAGATTACTGTGTCTAAGAACCTGCCTAATTGAGGAGTAGGAAGAGGCTAGAGGGTGTGTGTGTGTGTGTGTGTGTTTATGTGTGTCTGACTATGTATGTATCTGTCTGCCTATCTAATTGAGGAGGAGCAGGAGGTTAGGACATATGGCTGTTTCTAAGTGGAGGAGGAGGCTAGTCTGTCTGTGTGTCTATTTGCCTGTCTGTCTGTCTGTCTGTCTGTCTGTCTAATGGAGGAGGCCTCCTAGGACTCGACCGACCTAGAGGGATGTCAATTGCCACCCTGAGGCAGCAGAGCGCCCACAAAGCATGCCGAGGGCTACACTGGGTGGAAATCCACAGGCTTGCCTGGGCAGCCCGTGCCCCCCGCATCCGCCCTCTCTGCAGCCGCTCCCGCCCCGCCCCTTCCCCGCCCCCTGACCACCCCGCTCCCTCCTCCCGGGAGCAGGCCTACAGGGAGATGTGCATCTCTTGTTCCTAGAGTAGCAGAAAGCGACCCCAGGACCGGCCAAGGAGGAGATGGGAGCAAATACACGGGCTCGGTGGGGCAGCCCCTCTTCCTCACTGCAGCCCAGGACGGCACCGCGCCCGCCTTCGGGGCGCAGGCTGACCTGCAAACATGCATACTGTGAACCTGGGGCAGGAGAGGACGCCCCCAGGCCAGGCCGTTGTGGAGATGGGGGCAAAGTGATCTGCTCACCCGAGGCAGTCCGCTCCCTTCGACGTCCCTGTCCCCTGAACTCATCTCGCCAGCCTCCCAGGACCTGGCTGACGAGGAGACTTAAATCCCGCATATCTGGGGTAGCAGAGGCCGCCCCCAGGCCAGGAGAATGGTAGATGGTAGGAGAATGACTAACTACCCGGGGCATCCCCCTTAGCCGCAGTGCTGCCTCCTCCTCGGCCGCCGACCTCTTCCCCGGACCGCCCCACGCCGGCTCCCAGGAACAGATGGGACTTCAAAGGCTTGAGTCCGGCGAACCTGGGAGAGCGGAGACCGCCCCTAGGCCAGGCCGCTAGGGACATGGGGGAAAATCCTCTGGCTCGCCAGGGGCACCCGAGCCCTCGGGCGCCGCCGCCGACCCCGTCCCTAGACCGCACCCTGCCTCTAGTGTGTCTGTCTGTCTGCCTGCCTGCCTGACTGCTTATCTACTGGAGGAGGGGAGAGGCTACTCTATGTGGGTGTCTGTCGGTTTATCTAACGGAGGAGAAGACGACAAGTATGTCTCTCTGTTTCCCTGCCTATCAATCAATCAATCAATCAATCAATCAATCTTTATCTATCTATCCATCTATCTATCTATCTATCAATGTACTGGAGGCATAGGAGCAGGCTAGTGTGTCTTTTTATCTGTCCGTCTGTCTGTCGTTTGGAAGAGGACATTAGTGTGTCTATCTAGCTACGTTCTTAATTGAGGTGTAGGAGGAGACAAGTGTGTGATTGTGTGTGTCTGTGTGTGTGTGTCTGTCTGTCTTTGTATGTAACTATCTACCTATGTAACGGTCGAGGAGGAGTAATTTAGGATGTATGTGTGTTTCCAAATGGAGGAAGAGGGTAGCGTTTCTCTCTCTCTCTTTATCTTTTTGTCTGTCTAATGGAGGAATCCTCCCAGGACTTGATGGACATGGAGGGATGCCAATTGCCACCCTGAGGCAGCAGAGGGCGCCCCCAGAGCACGCTGAGGGGTACACTGGGTGGAAGTCCACAGGCTTGCCTGGGCAGCCCGCGCCCCCCCCGCATCCGCGCTCTCTGAGGCCGCTCCCGCCCCGCCCCTTCCCCGCCCCCTGACCACCCCGCTCCCTCCTACCTGAAGCAGGCCTAAACGAAGATGTGCATCACCTGTACCTACAGTAGCAGATTCCAACCCCAGGACCGGCCAAGAGGGAGATGGGAGCAAATACACGGGCTCGGTGTGGCAGCCCCGCCTCCTCCCTGTAGCCTCTGACCGCAGAGTACCCGCCTCCGGGGTCAGATGGACATGGAAACATGCATGCTGTGATCCTGGGGCAGGAGAGGGCGACCCCAGGCCGGGCTGTTTCGGAGATGGGAGCAAACTGACCAGCTAACCCTAGGCAGTCTGCCTCCCGAGTCGTCCCTTTATCCTGAACTCACCTCGCCATCATCCTAGGACCTGCTGACAAGTAGACTTAAATCCCTCAAACCTGGGCTAGCAGAGGTCGCCCCGAGGCCAGGAGAGCGGCAGATGGGAGGAAAATGACCAAGTCGGCGAGGCATCCCCCTTACCTGCTGTGCAGCCTCTTCTCTGCCCCCGACCTCTACCCCTGACTTCACAAGCTTGCTCCCAAGAGCAGAGTGACATCAAAGGCTTGAGTCCTGCAAACTTGGGGGAGTGGAGGCCGCCCCCAAGCCAGGCTGCTGGGGACATGGGAGAAAATCCTCTGGCTCACCAGGGGCACCCGAGTCCTCGGGCGCCGCCGCCGACCCCGTCCCTAGAGCGCACTCCGCCTCTAGTGCGTCTGTCTGTCTGACTGCCGGCCTGACTGCTTATCTACTGGAGGAGGGGAGAGGCTACTCTATGTGGGTGTCTGTCTGTTTATCTAACGGAGAAGACGACGACTAGTATGTCTCTATATTTCCCTGCCTATCTATCTATCTATCTATCTATCTATGTACTGGAGGCATAGGAGCAGGCTACTGTGTCTTTTTATCTGTCTGTCTGTCTGTCGTTTGGAAGAGGACATTAGTGTGTCTATCTTCCTACCTTCTTAATTGAGGTGTAGGAGGAGACAAGTGTGTGATTGTGTGTGTGTGTGTGTCTGTCTATGTAAGTAACTATCAACCTTTCGAATGTGTGAGGAGGAGTAATTTAGGATATATGTGTGTTCCTAAATGGAGGAAGAGGGTAGAGTTTCTGTCTGTCTATTTATATTTCTATCTGTCTGTCTAATGGAGGAATCCTCCCAAGACTCATCTGACCTGGGGGGATGCCAATTGCCACCCTGAATCAGCAGGGGGCGCCCCCAGAGCATGCTGCGGAGTACACTGGGTGGAAATTCACAGGCTTGCCTGGGCAGCCCGTGCCCCCCGCATTCGCCATCTCTGCAGCCGCCCCGGCCCCGCCCCCGCCCCGCCCCCTGACCACCCCGCTACCGCATCCCGGGTGCAGGCCTACAGGGAGATGTGCATCTCCTGTACCTAGAGTAGCAGAGACCGACTCCAGGACCGGCCAAAGAGGAGATGGGAGCAAATACACGGGCTTGGTGGGGCAGCCCCGCCTCCTCACTGCAGCCTCTGGATGCACAGCGCTCGCCTCCGGGGGCAGGTGGACATGGAAACACGCATGCTGTGATCCTGGGGCAGGAGAGGCCGCCCCCAGGCCAGGCTGCTGTGGAGATGGGAGCAAACTGATCACCTAACCCGAGGCAGTCTGCCTCCCGCGGCGTCCCTTTATCCTGAACTCACCTCGCCATCATCCCAGGACCGTGCTGACAAGGACACCTAAATCCCTCAAACCTGGGCTAGCAGAGGTCGCCCCGAGGCCAGGAGAGGGGCAGATGGGAGGAAAATGACCAAGCCGGCGAGGCAGCCCCCTGAGCTGCTGTGCCGCCTCTTCTCTGCCCCCGACCCCTTCTCCTGACCTCACCACGCCCGCTCTCAGGAGCAGGCTGACTTCAATGGCTTGACTCCTACAAACGTGGGGGAGCGGACGCCGCCCCCAGGCAAGGCAGCTAGGAACATGGGACAAAGTCCCCTGGCTCGCCAGGGGCACCCTAGTCCCCGGTCACCGCCGCCGATCCCCGTCCCCAGAACGCACCCGCCTCTAGTATGTGTGTCTGTCTGACTGCCTGCCGAACTGCCTATCTATTGGAGGATTGGAGAGGCTAATTTATGTGTTTCCGTCTGTTTATCTAACGGAGGAGGAGGCGAATAGCATGTCTACATCCTTGCCTGCCTATCTATCTCTGTATGTATGTATGTATGTATGTATGCAAGCATGTATGTAAGTATGTATGTATCTGTCAATCTATCTATCTAGAGGAGGGACAGGGGTAGGCTAGTGTGTCTTTTTATGTTTCTGTCTTTTGAAGGAGGAGTTTAGTTTGTCACTCTTCCTGTCTACCTGGTTAAGGAAGCAGATGAGGTCTGTGTCTGTGCGTGTGCGTGTGCGTGTGCGTGTGTGCGTGCGGGTCTGTCTATCTATGTATCTGTGAGTAAAGGGGCAGGAGGCTACTGTGTCTATCTATCAGTCTATATATGCGTGTCTTGGAGGAGGAGTAGGCTAGTACGTCTGTCTGTGTGTCTATCTATCAGATAACTATGTGTGTACGTATAATAGAGAAGAAGGAGGAGGCTACAGAGTCTGTCTGTCTGTCTGTCAGAGGAGGAGAAGACTCGTCTGTCTGTCTATGTGTCTGTGATCCTCTCTCGATCTGTATCTACTAAAGAAGAAGGAGGTGGCCCGTGTATCTGGCTATCTGTGGGTCTCTCTAACAGGAGAAGGTAGAGGCTAGTGTGTGTATCCATCAATCTTACTGACTATCTATCTAATGGAGGAAGAGAAAGAATGCATTAAGTTTGCCTAACTATTATCTAATGGAGGAGATTACTGTGTCTAAGAACCTGCCTAATTGAGGAGTAGGAAGAGGCTAGAGGGTGTGTGTGTGTGTGTGTGTTTATGTGTGTCTGACTATGTATGTATCTGTCTGCCTATCTAATTGAGGAGGAGCAGGAGGTTAGGATATATGGCTGTTTCTAAGTGGAGGAGGAGGCTAGTCTGTCTGTGTGTCTATTTGCCTGTCTGTCTGTCTGTCTGTCTGTCTAATGGAGGAGGCCTCCTAGGACTCGACCGACCTAGAGGGATGTCAATTGCCACCCTGAGGCAGCAGAGCGCCCACAAAGCATGGCGAGGGCTACACTGGGTGGAAATCCACAGGCTTGCCTGGGCAGCCCGTGCCCCCCGCATCCGCCCTCTCTGCAGCCGCTCCCGCCCCGCCCCTTCCCCGCCCCCTGACCACCCCGCTCCCTCCTCCCGGGAGCAGGCCTACAGGGAGATGTGCATCTCTTGTTCCTAGAGTAGCAGAAAGCGACCCCAGGACCGGCCAAGGAGGAGATGGGAGCAAATACACGGGCTCGGTGGGGCAGCCCCTCTTCCTCACTGCAGCCCAGGACGGCACCGCGCCCGCCTTCGGGGCGCAGGCTGACCTGCAAACATGCATACTGTGAACCTGGGGCAGGAGAGGACGCCCCCAGGCCAGGCCGTTGTGGAGATGGGGGCAAAGTGATCTGCTCACCCGAGGCAGTCCGCTCCCTTCGACGTCCCTGTCCCCTGAACTCATCTCGCCAGCCTCCCAGGACCTGGCTGACGAGGAGACTTAAATCCCGCATATCTGGGGTAGCAGAGGCCGCCCCCAGGCCAGGAGAATGGTAGATGGTAGGAGAATGACTAACTACCCGGGGCATCCCCCTTAGCCGCAGTGCTGCCTCCTCCTCGGCCGCCGACCTCTTCCCCGGACCGCCCCACGCCGGCTCCCAGGAACAGATGGGACTTCAAAGGCTTGAGTCCGGCGAACCTGGGAGAGCGGAGACCGCCCCTAGGCCAGGCCGCTAGGGACATGGGGGAAAATCCTCTGGCTCGCCAGGGGCACCCGAGCCCTCGGGCGCCGCCGCCGACCCCGTCCCTAGACCGCACCCTGCCTCTAGTGTGTCTGTCTGTCTGCCTGCCTGCCTGACTGCTTATCTACTGGAGGAGGGGAGAGGCTACTCTATGTGGGTGTCTGTCCGTTTATCTAACGGAGGAGAAGACGACAAGTATGTCTCTCTGTTTCCCTGCCTATCAATCAATCAATCAATCAATCAATCAATCTTTATCTATCTATCCATCTATCTATCTATCTATCAATGTACTGGAGGCATAGGAGCAGGCTAGTGTGTCTTTTTATCTGTCCGTCTGTCTGTCGTTTGGAAGAGGACATTAGTGTGTCTATCTAGCTACGTTCTTAATTGAGGTGTAGGAGGAGACAAGTGTGTGATTGTGTGTGTCTGTGTGTGTGTGTCTGTCTGTCTTTGTATGTAACTATCTACCTATGTAACGGTCGAGGAGGAGTAATTTAGGATGTATGTGTGTTTCCAAATGGAGGAAGAGGGTAGCGTTTCTCTCTCTCTCTTTATCTTTTTGTCTGTCTAATGGAGGAATCCTCCCAGGACTTGATGGACATGGAGGGATGCCAATTGCCACCCTGAGGCAGCAGAGGGCGCCCCCAGAGCACGCTGAGGGGTACACTGGCTGGAAGTCCACAGGCTTGCCTGGGCAGCCCGCGCCCCCCCCGCATCCGCGCTCTCTGAGGCCGCTCCCGCCCCGCCCCTTCCCCGCCCCCTGACCACCCCGCTCCCTCCTACCTGAAGCAGGCCTAAACGAAGATGTGCATCACCTGTACCTACAGTAGCAGATTCCAACCCCAGGACCGGCCAAGAGGGAGATGGGAGCAAATACACGGGCTCGGTGTGGCAGCCCCGCCTCCTCCCTGTAGCCTCTGACCGCAGAGTACCCGCCTCCGGGGTCAGATGGACATGGAAACATGCATGCTGTGATCCTGGGGCAGGAGAGGGCGACCCCAGGCCGGGCTGTTTCGGAGATGGGAGCAAACTGACCAGCTAACCCTAGGCAGTCTGCCTCCCGAGTCGTCCCTTTATCCTGAACTCACCTCGCCATCATCCTAGGACCTGCTGACAAGTAGACTTAAATCCCTCAAACCTGGGCTAGCAGAGGTCGCCCCGAGGCCAGGAGAGCGGCAGATGGGAGGAAAATGACCAAGTCGGCGAGGCATCCCCCTTACCTGCTGTGCAGCCTCTTCTCTGCCCCCGACCTCTACCCCTGACTTCACAAGCTTGCTCCCAAGAGCAGAGTGACATCAAAGGCTTGAGTCCTGCAAACTTGGGGGAGTGGAGGCCGCCCCCAAGCCAGGCTGCTGGGGACATGGGAGAAAATCCTCTGGCTCACCAGGGGCACCCGAGTCCTCGGGCGCCGCCGCCGACCCCGTCCCTAGAGCGCACTCCGCCTCTAGTGCGTCTGTCTGTCTGACTGCCGGCCTGACTGCTTATCTACTGGAGGAGGGGAGAGGCTACTCTATGTGGGTGTCTGTCTGTTTATCTAACGGAGAAGACGACGACTAGTATGTCTCTATATTTCCCTGCCTATCTATCTATCTATCTATCTATCTATCTATGTACTGGAGGCATAGGAGCAGGCTACTGTGTCTTTTTATCTGTCTGTCTGTCTGTCGTTTGGAAGAGGACATTAGTGTGTCTATCTTCCTACCTTCTTAATTGAGGTGTAGGAGGAGACAAGTGTGTGATTGTGTGTGTGTGTGTGTCTGTCTATGTAAGTAACTATCAACCTTTCGAATGTGTGAGGAGGAGTAATTTAGGATATATGTGTGTTCCTAAATGGAGGAAGAGGGTAGAGTTTCTGTCTGTCTATTTATATTTCTATCTGTCTGTCTAATGGAGGAATCCTCCCAAGACTCATCTGACCTGGGGGGATGCCAATTGCCACCCTGAATCAGCAGGGGGCGCCCCCAGAGCATGCTGCGGAGTACACTGGGTGGAAATTCACAGGCTTGCCTGGGCAGCCCGTGCCCCCCGCATTCGCCATCTCTGCAGCCGCCCCGGCCCCGCCCCCGCCCCGCCCCCTGACCACCCCGCTACCGCATCCCGGGTGCAGGCCTACAGGGAGATGTGCATCTCCTGTACCTAGAGTAGCAGAGACCGACTCCAGGACCGGCCAAAGAGGAGATGGGAGCAAATACACGGGCTTGGTGGGGCAGCCCCGCCTCCTCACTGCAGCCTCTGGATGCACAGCGCTCGCCTCCGGGGGCAGGTGGACATGGAAACACGCATGCTGTGATCCTGGGGCAGGAGAGGCCGCCCCCAGGCCAGGCTGCTGTGGAGATGGGAGCAAACTGATCACCTAACCCGAGGCAGTCTGCCTCCCGCGGCGTCCCTTTATCCTGAACTCACCTCGCCATCATCCCAGGACCGTGCTGACAAGGACACCTAAATCCCTCAAACCTGGGCTAGCAGAGGTCGCCCCGAGGCCAGGAGAGGGGCAGATGGGAGGAAAATGACCAAGCCGGCGAGGCAGCCCCCTGAGCTGCTGTGCCGCCTCTTCTCTGCCCCCGACCCCTTCTCCTGACCTCACCACGCCCGCTCTCAGGAGCAGGCTGACTTCAATGGCTTGACTCCTACAAACGTGGGGGAGCGGACGCCGCCCCCAGGCAAGGCAGCTAGGAACATGGGACAAAGTCCCCTGGCTCGCCAGGGGCACCCTAGTCCCCGGTCACCGCCGCCGATCCCCGTCCCCAGAACGCACCCGCCTCTAGTATGTGTGTCTGTCTGACTGCCTGCCGAACTGCCTATCTATTGGAGGATTGGAGAGGCTAATTTATGTGTTTCCGTCTGTTTATCTAACGGAGGAGGAGGC
The DNA here is from genome assembly GCF_048564905.1 of Vicugna pacos. Taxonomy (NCBI): domain Eukaryota; kingdom Metazoa; phylum Chordata; class Mammalia; order Artiodactyla; family Camelidae; genus Vicugna; species Vicugna pacos. The sequence goes on from NW_027328791.1 coordinate 845,756, forward strand.
GAATAGCATGTCTACATCCTTGCCTGCCTATCTATCTCTGTATGTATGTATGTATGTATGTATGCAAGCATGTATGTAAGTATGTATGTATCTGTCAATCTATCTATCTAGAGGAGGGACAGGGGTAGGCTAGTGTGTCTTTTTATGTTTCTGTCTTTTGAAGGAGGAGTTTAGTTTGTCACTCTTCCTGTCTACCTGGTTAAGGAAGCAGATGAGGTCTGTGTCTGTGCGTGTGCGTGTGCGTGTGCGTGTGTGCGTGCGGGTCTGTCTATCTATGTATCTGTGAGTAAAGGGGCAGGAGGCTACTGTGTCTATCTATCAGTCTATATATGCGTGTCTTGGAGGAGGAGTAGGCTAGTACGTCTGTCTGTGTGTCTATCTATCAGATAACTATGTGTGTACGTATAATAGAGAAGAAGGAGGAGGCTACAGAGTCTGTCTGTCTGTCTGTCAGAGGAGGAGAAGACTCGTCTGTCTGTCTATGTGTCTGTGATCCTCTCTCGATCTGTATCTACTAAAGAAGAAGGAGGTGGCCCGTGTATCTGGCTATCTGTGGGTCTCTCTAACAGGAGAAGGTAGAGGCTAGTGTGTGTATCCATCAATCTTACTGACTATCTATCTAATGGAGGAAGAGAAAGAATGCATTAAGTTTGCCTAACTATTATCTAATGGAGGAGATTACTGTGTCTAAGAACCTGCCTAATTGAGGAGTAGGAAGAGGCTAGAGGGTGTGTGTGTGTGTGTGTGTTTATGTGTGTCTGACTATGTATGTATCTGTCTGCCTATCTAATTGAGGAGGAGCAGGAGGTTAGGATATATGGCTGTTTCTAAGTGGAGGAGGAGGCTAGTCTGTCTGTGTGTCTATTTGCCTGTCTGTCTGTCTGTCTGTCTGTCTAATGGAGGAGGCCTCCTAGGACTCGACCGACCTAGAGGGATGTCAATTGCCACCCTGAGGCAGCAGAGCGCCCACAAAGCATGGCGAGGGCTACACTGGGTGGAAATCCACAGGCTTGCCTGGGCAGCCCGTGCCCCCCGCATCCGCCCTCTCTGCAGCCGCTCCCGCCCCGCCCCTTCCCCGCCCCCTGACCACCCCGCTCCCTCCTCCCGGGAGCAGGCCTACAGGGAGATGTGCATCTCTTGTTCCTAGAGTAGCAGAAAGCGACCCCAGGACCGGCCAAGGAGGAGATGGGAGCAAATACACGGGCTCGGTGGGGCAGCCCCTCTTCCTCACTGCAGCCCAGGACGGCACCGCGCCCGCCTTCGGGGCGCAGGCTGACCTGCAAACATGCATACTGTGAACCTGGGGCAGGAGAGGACGCCCCCAGGCCAGGCCGTTGTGGAGATGGGGGCAAAGTGATCTGCTCACCCGAGGCAGTCCGCTCCCTTCGACGTCCCTGTCCCCTGAACTCATCTCGCCAGCCTCCCAGGACCTGGCTGACGAGGAGACTTAAATCCCGCATATCTGGGGTAGCAGAGGCCGCCCCCAGGCCAGGAGAATGGTAGATGGTAGGAGAATGACTAACTACCCGGGGCATCCCCCTTAGCCGCAGTGCTGCCTCCTCCTCGGCCGCCGACCTCTTCCCCGGACCGCCCCACGCCGGCTCCCAGGAACAGATGGGACTTCAAAGGCTTGAGTCCGGCGAACCTGGGAGAGCGGAGACCGCCCCTAGGCCAGGCCGCTAGGGACATGGGGGAAAATCCTCTGGCTCGCCAGGGGCACCCGAGCCCTCGGGCGCCGCCGCCGACCCCGTCCCTAGACCGCACCCTGCCTCTAGTGTGTCTGTCTGTCTGCCTGCCTGCCTGACTGCTTATCTACTGGAGGAGGGGAGAGGCTACTCTATGTGGGTGTCTGTCCGTTTATCTAACGGAGGAGAAGACGACAAGTATGTCTCTCTGTTTCCCTGCCTATCAATCAATCAATCAATCAATCAATCAATCTTTATCTATCTATCCATCTATCTATCTATCTATCAATGTACTGGAGGCATAGGAGCAGGCTAGTGTGTCTTTTTATCTGTCCGTCTGTCTGTCGTTTGGAAGAGGACATTAGTGTGTCTATCTAGCTACGTTCTTAATTGAGGTGTAGGAGGAGACAAGTGTGTGATTGTGTGTGTCTGTGTGTGTGTGTCTGTCTGTCTTTGTATGTAACTATCTACCTATGTAACGGTCGAGGAGGAGTAATTTAGGATGTATGTGTGTTTCCAAATGGAGGAAGAGGGTAGCGTTTCTCTCTCTCTCTTTATCTTTTTGTCTGTCTAATGGAGGAATCCTCCCAGGACTTGATGGACATGGAGGGATGCCAATTGCCACCCTGAGGCAGCAGAGGGCGCCCCCAGAGCACGCTGAGGGGTACACTGGGTGGAAGTCCACAGGCTTGCCTGGGCAGCCCGCGCCCCCCCCGCATCCGCGCTCTCTGAGGCCGCTCCCGCCCCGCCCCTTCCCCGCCCCCTGACCACCCCGCTCCCTCCTACCTGAAGCAGGCCTAAACGAAGATGTGCATCACCTGTACCTACAGTAGCAGATTCCAACCCCAGGACCGGCCAAGAGGGAGATGGGAGCAAATACACGGGCTCGGTGTGGCAGCCCCGCCTCCTCCCTGTAGCCTCTGACCGCAGAGTACCCGCCTCCGGGGTCAGATGGACATGGAAACATGCATGCTGTGATCCTGGGGCAGGAGAGGGCGACCCCAGGCCGGGCTGTTTCGGAGATGGGAGCAAACTGACCAGCTAACCCTAGGCAGTCTGCCTCCCGAGTCGTCCCTTTATCCTGAACTCACCTCGCCATCATCCTAGGACCTGCTGACAAGTAGACTTAAATCCCTCAAACCTGGGCTAGCAGAGGTCGCCCCGAGGCCAGGAGAGCGGCAGATGGGAGGAAAATGACCAAGTCGGCGAGGCATCCCCCTTACCTGCTGTGCAGCCTCTTCTCTGCCCCCGACCTCTACCCCTGACTTCACAAGCTTGCTCCCAAGAGCAGAGTGACATCAAAGGCTTGAGTCCTGCAAACTTGGGGGAGTGGAGGCCGCCCCCAAGCCAGGCTGCTGGGGACATGGGAGAAAATCCTCTGGCTCACCAGGGGCACCCGAGTCCTCGGGCGCCGCCGCCGACCCCGTCCCTAGAGCGCACTCCGCCTCTAGTGCGTCTGTCTGTCTGACTGCCGGCCTGACTGCTTATCTACTGGAGGAGGGGAGAGGCTACTCTATGTGGGTGTCTGTCTGTTTATCTAACGGAGAAGACGACGACTAGTATGTCTCTATATTTCCCTGCCTATCTATCTATCTATCTATCTATCTATCTATGTACTGGAGGCATAGGAGCAGGCTACTGTGTCTTTTTATCTGTCTGTCTGTCTGTCGTTTGGAAGAGGACATTAGTGTGTCTATCTTCCTACCTTCTTAATTGAGGTGTAGGAGGAGACAAGTGTGTGATTGTGTGTGTGTGTGTGTCTGTCTATGTAAGTAACTATCAACCTTTCGAATGTGTGAGGAGGAGTAATTTAGGATATATGTGTGTTCCTAAATGGAGGAAGAGGGTAGAGTTTCTGTCTGTCTATTTATATTTCTATCTGTCTGTCTAATGGAGGAATCCTCCCAAGACTCATCTGACCTGGGGGGATGCCAATTGCCACCCTGAATCAGCAGGGGGCGCCCCCAGAGCATGCTGCGGAGTACACTGGGTGGAAATTCACAGGCTTGCCTGGGCAGCCCGTGCCCCCCGCATTCGCCATCTCTGCAGCCGCCCCGGCCCCGCCCCCGCCCCGCCCCCTGACCACCCCGCTACCGCATCCCGGGTGCAGGCCTACAGGGAGATGTGCATCTCCTGTACCTAGAGTAGCAGAGACCGACTCCAGGACCGGCCAAAGAGGAGATGGGAGCAAATACACGGGCTTGGTGGGGCAGCCCCGCCTCCTCACTGCAGCCTCTGGATGCACAGCGCTCGCCTCCGGGGGCAGGTGGACATGGAAACACGCATGCTGTGATCCTGGGGCAGGAGAGGCCGCCCCCAGGCCAGGCTGCTGTGGAGATGGGAGCAAACTGATCACCTAACCCGAGGCAGTCTGCCTCCCGCGGCGTCCCTTTATCCTGAACTCACCTCGCCATCATCCCAGGACCGTGCTGACAAGGACACCTAAATCCCTCAAACCTGGGCTAGCAGAGGTCGCCCCGAGGCCAGGAGAGGGGCAGATGGGAGGAAAATGACCAAGCCGGCGAGGCAGCCCCCTGAGCTGCTGTGCCGCCTCTTCTCTGCCCCCGACCCCTTCTCCTGACCTCACCACGCCCGCTCTCAGGAGCAGGCTGACTTCAATGGCTTGACTCCTACAAACGTGGGGGAGCGGACGCCGCCCCCAGGCAAGGCAGCTAGGAACATGGGACAAAGTCCCCTGGCTCGCCAGGGGCACCCTAGTCCCCGGTCACCGCCGCCGATCCCCGTCCCCAGAACGCACCCGCCTCTAGTATGTGTGTCTGTCTGACTGCCTGCCGAACTGCCTATCTATTGGAGGATTGGAGAGGCTAATTTATGTGTTTCCGTCTGTTTATCTAACGGAGGAGGAGGCGAATAGCATGTCTACATCCTTGCCTGCCTATCTATCTCTGTATGTATGTATGTATGTATGTATGCAAGCATGTATGTAAGTATGTATGTATCTGTCAATCTATCTATCTAGAGGAGGGACAGGGGTAGGCTAGTGTGTCTTTTTATGTTTCTGTCTTTTGAAGGAGGAGTTTAGTTTGTCACTCTTCCTGTCTACCTGGTTAAGGAAGCAGATGAGGTCTGTGTCTGTGCGTGTGCGTGTGCGTGTGCGTGTGTGCGTGCGGGTCTGTCTATCTATGTATCTGTGAGTAAAGGGGCAGGAGGCTACTGTGTCTATCTATCAGTCTATATATGCGTGTCTTGGAGGAGGAGTAGGCTAGTACGTCTGTCTGTGTGTCTATCTATCAGATAACTATGTGTGTACGTATAATAGAGAAGAAGGAGGAGGCTACAGAGTCTGTCTGTCAGAGGAGGAGAAGACTCGTCTGTCTGTCTATGTGTCTGTGATCCTCTCTCGATCTGTATCTACTAAAGAAGAAGGAGGTGGCCCGTGTATCTGGCTATCTGTGGGTCTCTCTAACAGGAGAAGGTAGAGGCTAGTGTGTGTATCCATCAATCTTACTGACTATCTATCTAATGGAGGAAGAGAAAGAATGCATTAAGTTTGCCTAACTATTATCTAATGGAGGAGATTACTGTGTCTAAGAACCTGCCTAATTGAGGAGTAGGAAGAGGCTAGAGGGTGTGTGTGTGTGTGTGTGTTTATGTGTGTCTGACTATGTATGTATCTGTCTGCCTATCTAATTGAGGAGGAGCAGGAGGTTAGGACATATGGCTGTTTCTAAGTGGAGGAGGAGGCTAGTCTGTCTGTGTGTCTATTTGCCTGTCTGTCTGTCTGTCTGTCTGTCTAATGGAGGAGGCCTCCTAGGACTCGACCGACCTAGAGGGATGTCAATTGCCACCCTGAGGCAGCAGAGCGCCCACAAAGCATGCCGAGGGCTACTCTGGGTGGAAATCCACAGGCTTGCCTGGGCAGCCCGTGCCCCCCGCATCCGCCCTCTCTGCAGCCGCTCCCGCCCCGCCCCTTCCCCGCCCCCTGACCACCCCGCTCCCTCCTCCCGGGAGCAGGCCTACAGGGAGATGTGCATCTCTTGTTCCTAGAGTAGCAGAAAGCGACCCCAGGACCGGCCAAGGAGGAGATGGGAGCAAATACACGGGCTCGGTGGGGCAGCCCCTCTTCCTCACTGCAGCCCAGGACGGCACCGCGCCCGCCTTCGGGGCGCAGGCTGACCTGCAAACATGCATACTGTGAACCTGGGGCAGGAGAGGACGCCCCCAGGCCAGGCCGTTGTGGAGATGGGGGCAAAGTGATCTGCTCACCCGAGGCAGTCCGCTCCCTTCGACGTCCCTGTCCCCTGAACTCATCTCGCCAGCCTCCCAGGACCTGGCTGACGAGGAGACTTAAATCCCGCATATCTGGGGTAGCAGAGGCCGCCCCCAGGCCAGGAGAATGGTAGATGGTAGGAGAATGACTAACTACCCGGGGCATCCCCCTTAGCCGCAGTGCTGCCTCCTCCTCGGCCGCCGACCTCTTCCCCGGACCGCCCCACGCCGGCTCCCAGGAACAGATGGGACTTCAAAGGCTTGAGTCCGGCGAACCTGGGAGAGCGGAGACCGCCCCTAGGCCAGGCCGCTAGGGACATGGGGGAAAATCCTCTGGCTCGCCAGGGGCACCCGAGCCCTCGGGCGCCGCCGCCGACCCCGTCCCTAGACCGCACCCTGCCTCTAGTGTGTCTGTCTGTCTGCCTGCCTGCCTGACTGCTTATCTACTGGAGGAGGGGAGAGGCTACTCTATGTGGGTGTCTGTCGGTTTATCTAACGGAGGAGAAGACGACAAGTATGTCTCTCTGTTTCCCTGCCTATCAATCAATCAATCAATCAATCAATCAATCAATCTTTATCTATCTATCCATCTATCTATCTATCTATCAATGTACTGGAGGCATAGGAGCAGGCTAGTGTGTCTTTTTATCTGTCCGTCTGTCTGTCGTTTGGAAGAGGACATTAGTGTGTCTATCTAGCTACGTTCTTAATTGAGGTGTAGGAGGAGACAAGTGTGTGATTGTGTGTGTCTGTGTGTGTGTGTCTGTCTGTCTTTGTATGTAACTATCTACCTATGTAACGGTCGAGGAGGAGTAATTTAGGATGTATGTGTGTTTCCAAATGGAGGAAGAGGGTAGCGTTTCTCTCTCTCTCTTTATCTTTTTGTCTGTCTAATGGAGGAATCCTCCCAGGACTTGATGGACATGGAGGGATGCCAATTGCCACCCTGAGGCAGCAGAGGGCGCCCCCAGAGCACGCTGAGGGGTACACTGGCTGGAAGTCCACAGGCTTGCCTGGGCAGCCCGCGCCCACCCCCCGCATCCGCGCTCTCTGAGGCCGCTCCCGCCCCGCCCCTTCCCCGCCCCCTGACCACCCCGCTCCCTCCTACCTGAAGCAGGCCTAAACGAAGATGTGCATCACCTGTACCTACAGTAGCAGATTCCAACCCCAGGACCGGCCAAGAGGGAGATGGGAGCAAATACACGGGCTCGGTGTGGCAGCCCCGCCTCCTCCCTGTAGCCTCTGACCGCAGAGTACCCGCCTCCGGGGTCAGATGGACATGGAAACATGCATGCTGTGATCCTGGGGCAGGAGAGGGCGACCCCAGGCCGGGCTGTTTCGGAGATGGGAGCAAACTGACCAGCTAACCCTAGGCAGTCTGCCTCCCGAGTCGTCCCTTTATCCTGAACTCACCTCGCCATCATCCTAGGACCTGCTGACAAGTAGACTTAAATCCCTCAAACCTGGGCTAGCAGAGGTCGCCCCGAGGCCAGGAGAGCGGCAGATGGGAGGAAAATGACCAAGTCGGCGAGGCATCCCCCTTACCTGCTGTGCAGCCTCTTCTCTGCCCCCGACCTCTACCCCTGACTTCACAAGCTTGCTCCCAAGAGCAGAGTGACATCAAAGGCTTGAGTCCTGCAAACTTGGGGGAGTGGAGGCCGCCCCCAAGCCAGGCTGCTGGGGACATGGGAGAAAATCCTCTGGCTCACCAGGGGCACCCGAGTCCTCGGGCGCCGCCGCCGACCCCGTCCCTAGAGCGCACTCCGCCTCTAGTGCGTCTGTCTGTCTGACTGCCGGCCTGACTGCTTATCTACTGGAGGAGGGGAGAGGCTACTCTATGTGGGTGTCTGTCTGTTTATCTAACGGAGAAGACGACGACTAGTATGTCTCTATATTTCCCTGCCTATCTATCTATCTATCTATCTATCTATGTACTGGAGGCATAGGAGCAGGCTACTGTGTCTTTTTATCTGTCTGTCTGTCTGTCGTTTGGAAGAGGACATTAGTGTGTCTATCTTCCTACCTTCTTAATTGAGGTGTAGGAGGAGACAAGTGTGTGATTGTGTGTGTGTGTGTGTCTGTCTATGTAAGTAACTATCAACCTTTCGAATGTGTGAGGAGGAGTAATTTAGGATATATGTGTGTTCCTAAATGGAGGAAGAGGGTAGAGTTTCTGTCTGTCTATTTATATTTCTATCTGTCTGTCTAATGGAGGAATCCTCCCAAGACTCATCTGACCTGGGGGGATGCCAATTGCCACCCTGAATCAGCAGGGGGCGCCCCCAGAGCATGCTGCGGAGTACACTGGGTGGAAATTCACAGGCTTGCCTGGGCAGCCCGTGCCCCCCGCATTCGCCATCTCTGCAGCCGCCCCGGCCCCGCCCCCGCCCCGCCCCCTGACCACCCCGCTACCGCATCCCGGGTGCAGGCCTACAGGGAGATGTGCATCTCCTGTACCTAGAGTAGCAGAGACCGACTCCAGGACCGGCCAAAGAGGAGATGGGAGCAAATACACGGGCTTGGTGGGGCAGCCCCGCCTCCTCACTGCAGCCTCTGGATGCACAGCGCTCGCCTCCGGGGGCAGGTGGACATGGAAACACGCATGCTGTGATCCTGGGGCAGGAGAGGCCGCCCCCAGGCCAGGCTGCTGTGGAGATGGGAGCAAACTGATCACCTAACCCGAGGCAGTCTGCCTCCCGCGGCGTCCCTTTATCCTGAACTCACCTCGCCATCATCCCAGGACCGTGCTGACAAGGACACCTAAATCCCTCAAACCTGGGCTAGCAGAGGTCGCCCCGAGGCCAGGAGAGGGGCAGATGGGAGGAAAATGACCAAGCCGGCGAGGCAGCCCCCTGAGCTGCTGTGCCGCCTCTTCTCTGCCCCCGACCCCTTCTCCTGACCTCACCACGCCCGCTCTCAGGAGCAGGCTGACTTCAATGGCTTGACTCCTACAAACGTGGGGGAGCGGACGCCGCCCCCAGGCAAGGCAGCTAGGAACATGGGACAAAGTCCCCTGGCTCGCCAGGGGCACCCTAGTCCCCGGTCACCGCCGCCGATCCCCGTCCCCAGAACGCACCCGCCTCTAGTATGTGTGTCTGTCTGACTGCCTGCCGAACTGCCTATCTATTGGAGGATTGGAGAGGCTAATTTATGTGTTTCCGTCTGTTTATCTAACGGAGGAGGAGGCGAATAGCATGTCTACATCCTTGCCTGCCTATCTATCTCTGTATGTATGTATGTATGTATGTATGCAAGCATGTATGTAAGTATGTATGTATCTGTCAATCTATCTATCTAGAGGAGGGACAGGGGTAGGCTAGTGTGTCTTTTTATGTTTCTGTCTTTTGAAGGAGGAGTTTAGTTTGTCACTCTTCCTGTCTACCTGGTTAAGGAAGCAGATGAGGTCTGTGTCTGTGCGTGTGCGTGTGCGTGTGTGCGTGCGGGTCTGTCTATCTATGTATCTGTGAGTAAAGGGGCAGGAGGCTACTGTGTCTATCTATCAGTCTATATATGCGTGTCTTGGAGGAGGAGTAGGCTAGTACGTCTGTCTGTGTGTCTATCTATCAGATAACTATGTGTGTACGTATAATAGAGAAGAAGGAGGAGGCTACAGAGTCTGTCTGTCTGTCTGTCAGAGGAGGAGAAGACTCGTCTGTCTGTCTATGTGTCTGTGATCCTCTCTCGATCTGTATCTACTAAAGAAGAAGGAGGTGGCCCGTGTATCTGGCTATCTGTGGGTCTCTCTAACAGGAGAAGGTAGAGGCTAGTGTGTGTATCCATCAATCTTACTGACTATCTATCTAATGGAGGAAGAGAAAGAATGCATTAAGTTTGCCTAACTATTATCTAATGGAGGAGATTACTGTGTCTAAGAACCTGCCTAATTGAGGAGTAGGAAGAGGCTAGAGGGTGTGTGTGTGTGTGTGTGTGTTTATGTGTGTCTGACTATGTATGCATCTGTCTGCCTATCTAATTGAGGAGGAGCAGGAGGTTAGGACATATGGCTGTTTCTAAGTGGAGGAGGAGGCTAGTCTGTCTGTGTGTCTATTTGCCTGTCTGTCTGTCTGTCTAATGGAGGAGGCCTCCTAGGACTCGACCGACCTAGAGGGATGTCAATTGCCACCCTGAGGCAGCAGAGCGCCCACAAAGCATGCCGAGGGCTACACTGGGTGGAAATCCACAGGCTTGCCTGGGCAGCCCGTGCCCCCCGCATCCGCCCTCTCTGCAGCCGCTCCCGCCCCGCCCCTTCCCCGCCCCCTGACCACCCCGCTCCCTCCTCCCGGGAGCAGGCCTACAGGGAGATGTGCATCTCTTGTTCCTAGAGTAGCAGAAAGCGACCCCAGGACCGGCCAAGGAGGAGATGGGAGCAAATACACGGGCTCGGTGGGGCAGCCCCTCTTCCTCACTGCAGCCCAGGACGGCACCGCGCCCGCCTTCGGGGCGCAGGCTGACCTGCAAACATGCATACTGTGAACCTGGGGCAGGAGAGGACGCCCCCAGGCCAGGCCGTTGTGGAGATGGGGGCAAAGTGATCTGCTCACCCGAGGCAGTCCGCTCCCTTCGACGTCCCTTTCCCCTGAACTCATCTCGCCAGCCTCCCAGGACCTGGCTGACGAGGAGACTTAAATCCCGCATATCTGGGGTAGCAGAGGCCGCCCCCAGGCCAGGAGAATGGTAGATGGTAGGAGAATGACTAACTACCCGGGGCATCCCCCTTAGCCGCAGTGCTGCCTCCTCCTCGGCCGCCGACCTCTTCCCCGGACCGCCCCACGCCGGCTCCCAGGAACAGATGGGACTTCAAAGGCTTGAGTCCGGCGAACCTGGGAGAGCGGAGACCGCCCCTAGGCCAGGCCGCTAGGGACATGGGGGAAAATCCTCTGGCTCGCCAGGGGCACCCCAGCCCTCGGGCGCCGCCGCCGACCCCGTCCCTAGACCGCACCCTGCCTCTAGTGTGTCTGTCTGTCTGCCTGCCTGCCTGACTGCTTATCTACTGGAGGAGGGGAGAGGCTACTCTATGTGGGTGTCTGTCGGTTTATCTAACGGAGGAGAAGACGACAAGTATGTCTCTCTGTTTCCCTGCCTATCAATCAATCAATCAATCAATCAATCAATCAATCTTTATCTATCTATCCATCTATCTATCTATCTATCAATGTACTGGAGGCATAGGAGCAGGCTAGTGTGTCTTTTTATCTGTCCGTCTGTCTGTCGTTTGGAAGAGGACATTAGTGTGTCTATCTAGCTACGTTCTTAATTGAGGTGTAGGAGGAGACAAGTGTGTGATTGTGTGTGTCTGTGTGTGTGTGTCTGTCTGTCTTTGTATGTAACTATCTACCTATGTAACGGTCGAGGAGGAGTAATTTAGGATGTATGTGTGTTTCCAAATGGAGGAAGAGGGTAGCGTTTCTCTCTCTCTCTTTATCTTTTTGTCTGTCTAATGGAGGAATCCTCCCAGGACTTGATGGACATGGAGGGATGCCAATTGCCACCCTGAGGCAGCAGAGGGCGCCCCCAGAGCACGCTGAGGGGTACACTGGCTGGAAGTCCACAGGCTTGCCTGGGCAGCCCGCGCCCCCCCCGCATCCGCGCTCTCTGAGGCCGCTCCCGCCCCGCCCCTTCCCCGCCCCCTGACCACCCCGCTCCCTCCTACCTGAAGCAGGCCTAAACGAAGATGTGCATCACCTGTACCTACAGTAGCAGATTCCAACCCCAGGACCGGCCAAGAGGGAGATGGGAGCAAATACACGGGCTCGGTGTGGCAGCCCCGCCTCCTCCCTGTAGCCTCTGACCGCAGAGTACCCGCCTCCGGGGTCAGATGGACATGGAAACATGCATGCTGTGATCCTGGGGCAGGAGAGGGCGACCCCAGGCCGGGCTGTTTCGGAGATGGGAGCAAACTGACCAGCTAACCCTAGGCAGTCTGCCTCCCGAGTCGTCCCTTTATCCTGAACTCACCTCGCCATCATCCTAGGACCTGCTGACAAGTAGACTTAAATCCCTCAAACCTGGGCTAGCAGAGGTCGCCCCGAGGCCAGGAGAGCGGCAGATGGGAGGAAAATGACCAAGTCGGCGAGGCATCCCCCTTACCTGCTGTGCAGCCTCTTCTCTGCCCCCGACCTCTACCCCTGACTTCACAAGCTTGCTCCCAAGAGCAGAGTGACATCAAAGGCTTGAGTCCTGCAAACTTGGGGGAGTGGAGGCCGCCCCCAAGCCAGGCTGCTGGGGACATGGGAGAAAATCCTCTGGCTCACCAGGGGCACCCGAGTCCTCGGGCGCCGCCGCCGACCCCGTCCCTAGAGCGCACTCCGCCTCTAGTGCGTCTGTCTGTCTGACTGCCGGCCTGACTGCTTATCTACTGGAGGAGGGGAGAGGCTACTCTATGTGGGTGTCTGTCTGTTTATCTAACGGAGAAGACGACGACTAGTATGTCTCTATATTTCCCTGCCTATCTATCTATCTATCTATCTATCTATGTACTGGAGGCATAGGAGCAGGCTACTGTGTCTTTTTATCTGTCTGTCTGTCTGTCGTTTGGAAGAGGACATTAGTGTGTCTATCTTCCTACCTTCTTAATTGAGGTGTAGGAGGAGACAAGTGTGTGATTGTGTGTGTGTGTGTGTCTGTCTATGTAAGTAACTATCAACCTTTCGAATGTGTGAGGAGGAGTAATTTAGGATATATGTGTGTTCCTAAATGGAGGAAGAGGGTAGAGTTTCTGTCTGTCTATTTATATTTCTATCTGTCTGTCTAATGGAGGAATCCTCCCAAGACTCATCTGACCTGGGGGGATGCCAATTGCCACCCTGAATCAGCAGGGGGCGCCCCCAGAGCATGCTGCGGAGTACACTGGGTGGAAATTCACAGGCTTGCCTGGGCAGCCCGTGCCCCCCGCATTCGCCATCTCTGCAGCCGCCCCGGCCCCGCCCCCGCCCCGCCCCCTGACCACCCCGCTACCGCATCCCGGGTGCAGGCCTACAGGGAGATGTGCATCTCCTGTACCTAGAGTAGCAGAGACCGACTCCAGGACCGGCCAAAGAGGAGATGGGAGCAAATACACGGGCTTGGTGGGGCAGCCCCGCCTCCTCACTGCAGCCTCTGGATGCACAGCGCTCGCCTCCGGGGGCAGGTGGACATGGAAACACGCATGCTGTGATCCTGGGGCAGGAGAGGCCGCCCCCAGGCCAGGCTGCTGTGGAGATGGGAGCAAACTGATCACCTAACCCGAGGCAGTCTGCCTCCCGCGGCGTCCCTTTATCCTGAACTCACCTCGCCATCATCCCAGGACCGTGCTGACAAGGACACCTAAATCCCTCAAACCTGGGCTAGCAGAGGTCGCCCCGAGGCCAGGAGAGGGGCAGATGGGAGGAAAATGACCAAGCCGGCGAGGCAGCCCCCTGAGCTGCTGTGCCGCCTCTTCTCTGCCCCCGACCCCTTCTCCTGACCTCACCACGCCCGCTCTCAGGAGCAGGCTGACTTCAATGGCTTGACTCCTACAAACGTGGGGGAGCGGACGCCGCCCCCAGGCAAGGCAGCTAGGAACATGGGACAAAGTCCCCTGGCTCGCCAGGGGCACCCTAGTCCCCGGTCACCGCCGCCGATCCCCGTCCCCAGAACGCACCCGCCTCTAGTATGTGTGTCTGTCTGACTGCCTGCCGAACTGCCTATCTATTGGAGGATTGGAGAGGCTAATTTATGTGTTTCCGTCTGTTTATCTAACGGAGGAGGAGGCGAATAGCATGTCTACATCCTTGCCTGCCTATCTATCTCTGTATGTATGTATGTATGTATGTATGTATGTATGTATGCAAGCATGTATGTAAGTATGTATGTATCTGTCAATCTATCTATCTAGAGGAGGGACAGGGGTAGGCTAGTGTGTCTTTTTATGTTTCTGTCTTTTGAAGGAGGAGTTTAGTTTGTCACTCTTCCTGTCTACCTGGTTAAGGAAGCAGATGAGGTCTGTGTCTGTGCGTGTGCGTGTGCGTGTGTGCGTGCGGGTCTGTCTATCTATGTATCTGTGAGTAAAGGGGCAGGAGGCTACTGTGTCTATCTATCAGTCTATATATGCGTGTCTTGGAGGAGGAGTAGGCTAGTACGTCTGTCTGTGTGTCTATCTATCAGATAACTATGTGTGTACGTATAATAGAGAAGAAGGAGGAGGCTACAGAGTCTGTCTGTCTGTCTGTCAGAGGAGGAGAAGACTCGTCTGTCTGTCTATGTGTCTGTGATCCTCTCTCGATCTGTATATACTAAAGAAGAAGGAGGTGGCCCGTGTATCTGGCTATCTGTGGGTCTCTCTAACAGGAGAAGGTAGAGGCTAGTGTGTGTATCCATCAATCTTACTGACTATCTATCTAATGGAGGAAGAGAAAGAATGCATTAAGTTTGCCTAACTATTATCTAATGGAGGAGATTACTGTGTCTAAGAACCTGCCTAATTGAGGAGTAGGAAGAGGCTAGAGGGTGTGTGTGTGTGTGTGTGTGTTTATGTGTGTCTGACTATGTATGTATCTGTCTGCCTATCTAATTGAGGAGGAGCAGGAGGTTAGGACATATGGCTGTTTCTAAGTGGAGGAGGAGGCTAGTCTGTCTGTGTGTCTATTTGCCTGTCTGTCTGTCTGTCTGTCTGTCTAATGGAGGAGGCCTCCTAGGACTCGACCGACCTAGAGGGATGTCAATTGCCACCCTGAGGCAGCAGAGCGCCCACAAAGCATGCCGAGGGCTACACTGGGTGGAAATCCACAGGCTTGCCTGGGCAGCCCGTGCCCCCCGCATCCGCCCTCTCTGCAGCCGCTCCCGCCCCGCCCCTTCCCCGCCCCCTGACCACCCTGCTCCCTCCTCCCGGGAGCAGGCCTACAGGGAGATGTGCATCTCTTGTTCCTAGAGTAGCAGAAAGCGACCCCAGGACCGGCCAAGGAGGAGATGGGAGCAAATACACGGGCTCGGTGGGGCAGCCCCTCTTCCTCACTGCAGCCCAGGACGGCACCGCGCCCGCCTTCGGGGCGCAGGCTGACCTGCAAACATGCATACTGTGAACCTGGGGCAGGAGAGGATGCCCCCAGGCCAGGCCGTTGTGGAGATGGGGGCAAAGTGATCTGCTCACCCGAGGCAGTCCGCTCCCTTCGACGTCCCTGTCCCCTGAACTCATCTCGCCAGCCTCCCAGGACCTGGCTGACGAGGAGACTTAAATCCCGCATATCTGGGGTAGCAGAGGCCGCCCCCAGGCCAGGAGAATGGTAGATGGTAGGAGAATGACTAACTACCCGGGGCATCCCCCTTAGCCGCAGTGCTGCCTCCTCCTCGGCCGCCGACCTCTTCCCCGGACCGCCCCACGCCGGCTCCCAGGAACAGATGGGACTTCAAAGGCTTGAGTCCGGCGAACCTGGGAGAGCGGAGACCGCCCCTAGGCCAGGCCGCTAGGGACATGGGGGAAAATCCTCTGGCTCGCCAGGGGCACCCGAGCCCTCGGGCGCCGCCGCCGACCCCGTCCCTAGACCGCACCCTGCCTCTAGTGTGTCTGTCTGTCTGCCTGCCTGCCTGACTGCTTATCTACTGGAGGAGGGGAGAGGCTACTCTATGTGGGTGTCTGTCGGTTTATCTAACGGAGGAGAAGACGACAAGTATGTCTCTCTGTTTCCCTGCCTATCAATCAATCAATCAATCAATCAATCAATCAATCTTTATCTATCTATCCATCTATCTATCTATCTATCAATGTACTGGAGGCATAGGAGCAGGCTAGTGTGTCTTTTTATCTGTCCGTCTGTCTGTCGTTTGGAAGAGGACATTAGTGTGTCTATCTAGCTACGTTCTTAATTGAGGTGTAGGAGGAGACAAGTGTGTGATTGTGTGTGTCTGTGTGTGTGTGTCTGTCTGTCTTTGTATGTAACTATCTACCTATGTAACGGTCGAGGAGGAGTAATTTAGGATGTATGTGTGTTTCCAAATGGAGGAAGAGGGTAGCGTTTCTCTCTCTCTCTTTATCTTTTTGTCTGTCTAATGGAGGAATCCTCCCAGGACTTGATGGACATGGAGGGATGCCAATTGCCACCCTGAGGCAGCAGAGGGCGCCCCCAGAGCACGCTGAGGGGTACACTGGGTGGAAGTCCACAGGCTTGCCTGGGCAGCCCGCGCCCCCCCCGCATCCGCGCTCTCTGAGGCCGCTCCCGCCCCGCCCCTTCCCCGCCCCCTGACCACCCCGCTCCCTCCTACCTGAAGCAGGCCTAAACGAAGATGTGCATCACCTGTACCTACAGTAGCAGATTCCAACCCCAGGACCGGCCAAGAGGGAGATGGGAGCAAATACACGGGCTCGGTGTGGCAGCCCCGCCTCCTCCCTGTAGCCTCTGACCGCAGAGTACCCGCCTCCGGGGTCAGATGGACATGGAAACATGCATGCTGTGATCCTGGGGCAGGAGAGGGCGACCCCAGGCCGGGCTGTTTCGGAGATGGGAGCAAACTGACCAGCTAACCCTAGGCAGTCTGCCTCCCGAGTCGTCCCTTTATCCTGAACTCACCTCGCCATCATCCTAGGACCTGCTGACAAGTAGACTTAAATCCCTCAAACCTGGGCTAGCAGAGGTCGCCCCGAGGCCAGGAGAGCGGCAGATGGGAGGAAAATGACCAAGTCGGCGAGGCATCCCCCTTACCTGCTGTGCAGCCTCTTCTCTGCCCCCGACCTCTACCCCTGACTTCACAAGCTTGCTCCCAAGAGCAGAGTGACATCAAAGGCTTGAGTCCTGCAAACTTGGGGGAGTGGAGGCCGCCCCCAAGCCAGGCTGCTGGGGACATGGGAGAAAATCCTCTGGCTCACCAGGGGCACCCGAGTCCTCGGGCGCCGCCGCCGACCCCGTCCCTAGAGCGCACTCCGCCTCTAGTGCGTCTGTCTGTCTGACTGCCGGCCTGACTGCTTATCTACTGGAGGAGGGGAGAGGCTACTCTATGTGGGTGTCTGTCTGTTTATCTAACGGAGAAGACGACGACTAGTATGTCTCTATATTTCCCTGCCTATCTATCTATCTATCTATCTATCTATGTACTGGAGGCATAGGAGCAGGCTACTGTGTCTTTTTATCTGTCTGTCTGTCTGTCGTTTGGAAGAGGACATTAGTGTGTCTATCTTCCTACCTTCTTAATTGAGGTGTAGGAGGAGACAAGTGTGTGATTGTGTGTGTGTGTGTGTCTGTCTATGTAAGTAACTATCAACCTTTCGAATGTGTGAGGAGGAGTAATTTAGGATATATGTGTGTTCCTAAATGGAGGAAGAGGGTAGAGTTTCTGTCTGTCTATTTATATTTCTATCTGTCTGTCTAATGGAGGAATCCTCCCAAGACTCATCTGACCTGGGGGGATGCCAATTGCCACCCTGAATCAGCAGGGGGCGCCCCCAGAGCATGCTGCGGAGTACACTGGGTGGAAATTCACAGGCTTGCCTGGGCAGCCCGTGCCCCCCGCATTCGCCATCTCTGCAGCCGCCCCGGCCCCGCCCCCGCCCCGCCCCCTGACCACCCCGCTACCGCATCCCGGGTGCAGGCCTACAGGGAGATGTGCATCTCCTGTACCTAGAGTAGCAGAGACCGACTCCAGGACCGGCCAAAGAGGAGATGGGAGCAAATACACGGGCTTGGTGGGGCAGCCCCGCCTCCTCACTGCAGCCTCTGGATGCACAGCGCTCGCCTCCGGGGGCAGGTGGACATGGAAACACGCATGCTGTGATCCTGGGGCAGGAGAGGCCGCCCCCAGGCCAGGCTGCTGTGGAGATGGGAGCAAACTGATCACCTAACCCGAGGCAGTCTGCCTCCCGCGGCGTCCCTTTATCCTGAACTCACCTCGCCATCATCCCAGGACCGTGCTGACAAGGACACCTAAATCCCTCAAACCTGGGCTAGCAGAGGTCGCCCCGAGGCCAGGAGAGGGGCAGATGGGAGGAAAATGACCAAGCCGGCGAGGCAGCCCCCTGAGCTGCTGTGCCGCCTCTTCTCTGCCCCCGACCCCTTCTCCTGACCTCACCACGCCCGCTCTCAGGAGCAGGCTGACTTCAATGGCTTGACTCCTACAAACGTGGGGGAGCGGACGCCGCCCCCAGGCAAGGCAGCTAGGAACATGGGACAAAGTCCCCTGGCTCGCCAGGGGCACCCTAGTCCCCGGTCACCGCCGCCGATCCCCGTCCCCAGAACGCACCCGCCTCTAGTATGTGTGTCTGTCTGACTGCCTGCCGAACTGCCTATCTATTGGAGGATTGGAGAGGCTAATTTATGTGTTTCCGTCTGTTTATCTAACGGAGGAGGAGGCGAATAGCATGTCTACATCCTTGCCTGCCTATCTATCTCTGTATGTATGTATGTATGTATGTATGTATGTATGCAAGCATGTATGTAAGTATGTATGTATCTGTCAATCTATCTATCTAGAGGAGGGACAGGGGTAGGCTAGTGTGTCTTTTTATGTTTCTGTCTTTTGAAGGAGGAGTTTAGTTTGTCACTCTTCCTGTCTACCTGGTTAAGGAAGCAGATGAGGTCTGTGTCTGTGCGTGTGCGTGTGCGTGTGCGTGTGTGCGTGCGGGTCTGTCTATCTATGTATCTGTGAGTAAAGGGGCAGGAGGCTACTGTGTCTATCTATCAGTCTATATATGCGTGTCTTGGAGGAGGAGTAGGCTAGTACGTCTGTCTGTGTGTCTATCTATCAGATAACTATGTGTGTACGTATAATAGAGAAGAAGGAGGAGGCTACAGAGTCTGTCTGTCTGTCTGTCAGAGGAGGAGAAGACTCGTCTGTCTGTCTATGTGTCTGTGATCCTCTCTCGATCTGTATTTACTAAAGAAGAAGGAGGTGGCCCGTGTATCTGGCTATCTGTGGGTCTCTCTAACAGGAGAAGGTAGAGGCTAGTGTGTGTATCCATCAATCTTACTATCTATCTAATGGAGGAAGAGAAAGAATGCATTAAGTTTGCCTAACTATTATCTAATGGAGGAGATTACTGTGTCTAAGAACCTGCCTAATTGAGGAGTAGGAAGAGGCTAGAGGGTGTGTGTGTGTGTGTGTGTGTGTGTGTGTGTGTTTATGTGTGTCTGACTATGTATGTATCTGTCTACCTATCTAATTGAGGAGGAGCAGGAGGTTAGGACATATGGCTGTTTCTAAGTGGAGGAGGAGGCTAGTCTGTCTGTGTGTCTATTTGCCTGTCTGTCTGTCTGTCTGTCTGTCTAATGGAGGAGGCCTCCTAGGACTCGACCGACCTAGAGGGATGTCAATTGCCACCCTGAGGCAGCAGAGCGCCCACAAAGCATGCCGAGGGCTACACTGGGTGGAAATCCACAGGCTTGCCTGGGCAGCCCGTGCCCCCCGCATCCGCCCTCTCTGCAGCCGCTCCCGCCCCGCCCCTTCCCCGCCCCCTGACCACCCCGCTCCCTCCTCCCGGGAGCAGGCCTACAGGGAGATGTGCATCTCTTGTTCCTAGAGTAGCAGAAAGCGACCCCAGGACCGGCCAAGGAGGAGATGGGAGCAAATACACGGGCTCGGTGGGGCAGCCCCTCTTCCTCACTGCAGCCCAGGACGGCACCGCGCCCGCCTTCGGGGCGCAGGCTGACCTGCAAACATGCATACTGTGAACCTGGGGCAGGAGAGGATGCCCCCAGGCCAGGCCGTTGTGGAGATGGGGGCAAAGTGATCTGCTCACCCGAGGCAGTCCGCTCCCTTCGACGTCCCTGTCCCCTGAACTCATCTCGCCAGCCTCCCAGGACCTGGCTGACGAGGAGACTTAAATCCCGCATATCTGGGGTAGCAGAGGCCGCCCCCAGGCCAGGAGAATGGTAGATGGTAGGAGAATGACTAACTACCCGGGGCATCCCCCTTAGCCGCAGTGCTGCCTCCTCCTCGGCCGCCGACCTCTTCCCCGGACCGCCCCACGCCGGCTCCCAGGAACAGAAGGGACTTCAAAGGCTTGAGTCCGGCGAACCTGGGAGAGCGGAGACCGCCCCTAGGCCAGGCCGCTAGGGACATGGGGGAAAATCCTCTGGCTCGCCAGGGGCACCCAAGCCCTCGGGCGCCGCCGCCGACCCCGTCCCTAGACCGCACCCTGCCTCTAGTGTGTCTGTCTGTCTGCCTGCCTGCCTGACTGCTTATCTACTGGAGGAGGGGAGAGGCTACTCTATGTGGGTGTCTGTCGGTTTATCTAACGGAGGAGAAGACGACAAGTATGTCTCTCTGTTTCCCTGCCTATCAATCAATCAATCAATCAATCAATCAATCAATCTTTATCTATCTATCCATCTATCTATCTATCTATCAATGTACTGGAGGCATAGGAGCAGGCTAGTGTGTCTTTTTATCTGTCCGTCTGTCTGTCGTTTGGAAGAGGACATTAGTGTGTCTATCTAGCTACGATCTTAATTGAGGTGTAGGAGGAGACAAGTGTGTGATTGTGTGTGTCTGTGTGTGTGTGTCTGTCTGTCTTTGTATGTAACTATCTACCTATGTAACGGTCGAGGAGGAGTAATTTAGGATGTATGTGTGTTTCCAAATGGAGGAAGAGGGTAGCGTTTCTCTCTCTCTCTTTATCTTTTTGTCTGTCTAATGGAGGAATCCTCCCAGGACTTGATGGACATGGAGGGATGCCAATTGCCACCCTGAGGCAGCAGAGGGCGCCCCCAGAGCACGCTGAGGGGTACACTGGGTGGAAGTCCACAGGCTTGCCTGGGCAGCCCGCGCCCCCCCCCGCATCCGCGCTCTCTGAGGCCGCTCCCGCCCCGCCCCTTCCCCGCCCCCTGACCACCCCGCTCCCTCCTACCTGAAGCAGGCCTAAACGAAGATGTGCATCACCTGTACCTACAGTAGCAGATTCCAACCCCAGGACCGGCCAAGAGGGAGATGGGAGCAAATACACGGGCTCGGTGTGGCAGCCCCGCCTCCTCCCTGTAGCCTCTGACCGCAGAGTACCCGCCTCCGGGGTCAGATGGACATGGAAACATGCATGCTGTGATCCTGGGGCAGGAGAGGGCGACCCCAGGCCGGGCTGTTTCGGAGATGGGAGCAAACTGACCAGCTAACCCTAGGCAGTCTGCCTCCCGAGTCGTCCCTTTATCCTGAACTCACCTCGCCATCATCCTAGGACCTGCTGACAAGTAGACTTAAATCCCTCAAACCTGGGCTAGCAGAGGTCGCCCCGAGGCCAGGAGAGCGGCAGATGGGAGGAAAATGACCAAGTCGGCGAGGCATCCCCCTTACCTGCTGTGCAGCCTCTTCTCTGCCTCCGACCTCTACCCCTGACTTCACAAGCCTGCTCCCAAGAGCAGAGTGACATCAAAGGCTTGAGTCCTGCAAACTTGGGGGAGTGGAGGCCGCCCCCAAGCCAGGCTGCTGGGGACATGGGAGAAAATCCTCTGGCTCACCAGGGGCACCCGAGTCCTCGGGCGCCGCCGCCGACCCCGTCCCTAGAGCGCACTCCGCCTCTAGTGTGTCTGTCTGTCTGACTGCCGGCCTGACTGCTTATCTACTGGAGGAGGGGAGAGGCTACTCTATGTGGGTGTCTGTCTGTTTATCTAACGGAGAAGACGACGACTAGTATGTCTCTATATTTCCCTGCCTATCTATCTATCTATCTATCTATCTATCTATCTATCTATCTATCTATCTATCTATGTACTGGAGGCATAGGAGCAGGCTACTGTGTCTTTTTATCTGTCTGTCTGTCTGTCGTTTGGAAGAGGACATTAGTGTGTCTATCTTCCTACCTTCTTAATTGAGGTGTAGGAGGAGACAAGTGTGTGATTGTGTGTGTGTGTGTGTCTGTCTATGTAAGTAACTATCAACCTTTCGAATGTGTGAGGAGGAGTAATTTAGGATATATGTGTGTTCCTAAATGGAGGAAGAGGGTAGAGTTTCTGTCTGTCTATTTATATTTCTATCTGTCTGTCTAATGGAGGAATCCTCCCAAGACTCATCTGACCTGGGGGGATGCCAATTGCCACCCTGAATCAGCAGGGGGCGCCCCCAGAGCATGCTGCGGAGTACACTGGGTGGAAATTCACAGGCTTGCCTGGGCAGCCCGTGCCCCCCGCATTCGCCATCTCTGCAGCCGCCCCGGCCCCGCCCCCGCCCCGCCCCCTGACCACCCCGCTACCGCATCCCGGGTGCAGGCCTACAGGGAGATGTGCATCTCCTGTACCTAGAGTAGCAGAGACCGACTCCAGGACCGGCCAAAGAGGAGATGGGAGCAAATACACGGGCTTGGTGGGGCAGCCCCGCCTCCTCACTGCAGCCTCTGGATGCACAGCGCTCGCCTCCGGGGGCAGGTGGACATGGAAACACGCATGCTGTGATCCTGGGGCAGGAGAGGCCGCCCCCAGGCCAGGCTGCTGTGGAGATGGGAGCAAACTGATCACCTAACCCGAGGCAGTCTGCCTCCCGCGGCGTCCCTTTATCCTGAACTCACCTCGCCATCATCCCAGGACCGTGCTGACAAGGACACCTAAATCCCTCAAACCTGGGCTAGCAGAGGTCGCCCCGAGGCCAGGAGAGGGGCAGATGGGAGGAAAATGACCAAGCCGGCGAGGCAGCCCCCTGAGCTGCTGTGCCGCCTCTTCTCTGCCCCCGACCCCTTCTCCTGACCTCACCACGCCCGCTCTCAGGAGCAGGCTGACTTCAATGGCTTGACTCCTACAAACGTGGGGGAGCGGACGCCGCCCCCAGGCAAGGCAGCTAGGAACATGGGACAAAGTCCCCTGGCTCGCCAGGGGCACCCTAGTCCCCGGTCACCGCCGCCGATCCCCGTCCCCAGAACGCACCCGCCTCTAGTATGTGTGTCTGTCTGACTGCCTGCCGAACTGCCTATCTATTGGAGGATTGGAGAGGCTAATTTATGTGTTTCCGTCTGTTTATCTAACGGAGGAGGAGGCGAATAGCATGTCTACATCCTTGCCTGCCTATCTATCTCTGTATGTATGTATGTATGTATGTATGTATGTATGTATGCAAGCATGTATGTAAGTATGTATGTATCTGTCAATCTATCTATCTAGAGGAGGGACAGGGGTAGGCTAGTGTGTCTTTTTATGTTTCTGTCTTTTGAAGGAGGAGTTTAGTTTGTCACTCTTCCTGTCTACCTGGTTAAGGAAGCAGATGAGGTCTGTGTCTGTGCGTGTGCGTGTGCGTGTGTGCGTGCGGGTCTGTCTATCTATGTATCTGTGAGTAAAGGGGCAGGAGGCTACTGTGTCTATCTATCAGTCTATATATGCGTGTCTTGGAGGAGGAGTAGGCTAGTACGTCTGTCTGTGTGTCTATCTATCAGATAACTATGTGTGTACGTATAATAGAGAAGAAGGAGGAGGCTACAGAGTCTGTCTGTCTGTCTGTCAGAGGAGGAGAAGACTCGTCTGTCTGTCTATGTGTCTGTGATCCTCTCTCGATCTGTATCTACTAAAGAAGAAGGAGGTGGCCCGTGTATCTGGCTATCTGTGGGTCTCTCTAACAGGAGAAGGTAGAGGCTAGTGTGTGTATCCATCAATCTTACTGACTATCTATCTAATGGAGGAAGAGAAAGAATGCATTAAGTTTGCCTAACTATTATCTAATGGAGGAGATTACTGTGTCTAAGAACCTGCCTAATTGAGGAGTAGGAAGAGGCTAGAGGGTGTGTGTGTGTGTGTGTGTGTTTATGTGTGTCTGACTATGTATGTATCTGTCTGCCTATCTAATTGAGGAGGAGCAGGAGGTTAGGACATATGGCTGTTTCTAAGTGGAGGAGGAGGCTAGTCTGTCTGTGTGTCTATTTGCCTGTCTGTCTGTCTGTCTGTCTGTCTAATGGAGGAGGCCTCCTAGGACTCGACCGACCTAGAGGGATGTCAATTGCCACCCTGAGGCAGCAGAGCGCCCACAAAGCATGCCGAGGGCTACACTGGGTGGAAATCCACAGGCTTGCCTGGGCAGCCCGTGCCCCCCGCATCCGCCCTCTCTGCAGCCGCTCCCGCCCCGCCCCTTCCCCGCCCCATGACCACCCTGCTCCCTCCTCCCGGGAGCAGGCCTACAGGGAGATGTGCATCTCTTGTTCCTAGAGTAGCAGAAAGCGACCCCAGGACCGGCCAAGGAGGAGATGGGAGCAAATACACGGGCTCGGTGGGGCAGCCCCTCTTCCTCACTGCAGCCCAGGACGGCACCGCGCCCGCCTTCGGGGCGCAGGCTGACCTGCAAACATGCATACTGTGAACCTGGGGCAGGAGAGGATGCCCCCAGGCCAGGCCGTTGTGGAGATGGGGGCAAAGTGATCTGCTCACCCGAGGCAGTCCGCTCCCTTCGACGTCCCTGTCCCCTGAACTCATCTCGCCAGCCTCCCAGGACCTGGCTGACGAGGAGACTTAAATCCCGCATATCTGGGGTAGCAGAGGCCGCCCCCAGGCCAGGAGAATGGTAGATGGTAGGAGAATGACTAACTACCCGGGGCATCCCCCTTAGCCGCAGTGCTGCCTCCTCCTCGGCCGCCGACCTCTTCCCCGGACCGCCCCACGCCGGCTCCCAGGAACAGATGGGACTTCAAAGGCTTGAGTCCGGCGAACCTGGGAGAGCGGAGACCGCCCCTAGGCCAGGCCGCTAGGGACATGGGGGAAAATCCTCTGGCTCGCCAGGGGCACCCGAGCCCTCGGGCGCCGCCGCCGACCCCGTCCCTAGACCGCACCCTGCCTCTAGTGTGTCTGTCTGTCTGCCTGCCTGCCTGACTGCTTATCTACTGGAGGAGGGGAGAGGCTACTCTATGTGGGTGTCTGTCGGTTTATCTAACGGAGGAGAAGACGACAAGTATGTCTCTCTGTTTCCCTGCCTATCAATCAATCAATCAATCAATCAATCAATCAATCTTTATCTATCTATCCATCTATCTATCTATCTATCAATGTACTGGAGGCATAGGAGCAGGCTAGTGTGTCTTTTTATCTGTCCGTCTGTCTGTCGTTTGGAAGAGGACATTAGTGTGTCTATCTAGCTACGTTCTTAATTGAGGTGTAGGAGGAGACAAGTGTGTGATTGTGTGTGTCTGTGTGTGTGTGTCTGTCTGTCTTTGTATGTAACTATCTACCTATGTAACGGTCGAGGAGGAGTAATTTAGGATGTATGTGTGTTTCCAAATGGAGGAAGAGGGTAGCGTTTCTCTCTCTCTCTTTATCTTTTTGTCTGTCTAATGGAGGAATCCTCCCAGGACTTGATGGACATGGAGGGATGCCAATTGCCACCCTGAGGCAGCAGAGGGCGCCCCCAGAGCACGCTGAGGGGTACACTGGGTGGAAGTCCACAGGCTTGCCTGGGCAGCCCGCGCCCCCCCCCGCATCCGCGCTCTCTGAGGCCGCTCCCGCCCCGCCCCTTCCCCGCCCCCTGACCACCCCGCTCCCTCCTACCTGAAGCAGGCCTAAACGAAGATGTGCATCACCTGTACCTACAGTAGCAGATTCCAACCCCAGGACCGGCCAAGAGGGAGATGGGAGCAAATACACGGGCTCGGTGTGGCAGCCCCGCCTCCTCCCTGTAGCCTCTGACCGCAGAGTACCCGCCTCCGGGGTCAGATGGACATGGAAACATGCATGCTGTGATCCTGGGGCAGGAGAGGGCGACCCCAGGCCGGGCTGTTTCGGAGATGGGAGCAAACTGACCAGCTAACCCTAGGCAGTCTGCCTCCCGAGTCGTCCCTTTATCCTGAACTCACCTCGCCATCATCCTAGGACCTGCTGACAAGTAGACTTAAATCCCTCAAACCTGGGCTAGCAGAGGTCGCCCCGAGGCCAGGAGAGCGGCAGATGGGAGGAAAATGACCAAGTCGGCGAGGCATCCCCCTTACCTGCTGTGCAGCCTCTTCTCTGCCCCCGACCTCTACCCCTGACTTCACAAGCTTGCTCCCAAGAGCAGAGTGACATCAAAGGCTTGAGTCCTGCAAACTTGGGGGAGTGGAGGCCGCCCCCAAGCCAGGCTGCTGGGGACATGGGAGAAAATCCTCTGGCTCACCAGGGGCACCCGAGTCCTCGGGCGCCGCCGCCGACCCCGTCCCTAGAGCGCACTCCGCCTCTAGTGCGTCTGTCTGTCTGACTGCCGGCCTGACTGCTTATCTACTGGAGGAGGGGAGAGGCTACTCTATGTGGGTGTCTGTCTGTTTATCTAACGGAGAAGACGACGACTAGTATGTCTCTATATTTCCCTGCCTATCTATCTATCTATCTATCTATCTATGTACTGGAGGCATAGGAGCAGGCTACTGTGTCTTTTTATCTGTCTGTCTGTCTGTCGTTTGGAAGAGGACATTAGTGTGTCTATCTTCCTACCTTCTTAATTGAGGTGTAGGAGGAGACAAGTGTGTGATTGTGTGTGTGTGTGTGTCTGTCTATGTAAGTAACTATCAACCTTTCGAATGTGTGAGGAGGAGTAATTTAGGATATATGTGTGTTCCTAAATGGAGGAAGAGGGTAGAGTTTCTGTCTGTCTATTTATATTTCTATCTGTCTGTCTAATGGAGGAATCCTCCCAAGACTCATCTGACCTGGGGGGATGCCAATTGCCACCCTGAATCAGCAGGGGGCGCCCCCAGAGCATGCTGCGGAGTACACTGGGTGGAAATTCACAGGCTTGCCTGGGCAGCCCGTGCCCCCCGCATTCGCCATCTCTGCAGCCGCCCCGGCCCCGCCCCCGCCCCGCCCCCTGACCACCCCGCTACCGCATCCCGGGTGCAGGCCTACAGGGAGATGTGCATCTCCTGTACCTAGAGTAGCAGAGACCGACTCCAGGACCGGCCAAAGAGGAGATGGGAGCAAATACACGGGCTTGGTGGGGCAGCCCCGCCTCCTCACTGCAGCCTCTGGATGCACAGCGCTCGCCTCCGGGGGCAGGTGGACATGGAAACACGCATGCTGTGATCCTGGGGCAGGAGAGGCCGCCCCCAGGCCAGGCTGCTGTGGAGATGGGAGCAAACTGATCACCTAACCCGAGGCAGTCTGCCTCCCGCGGCGTCCCTTTATCCTGAACTCACCTCGCCATCATCCCAGGACCGTGCTGACAAGGACACCTAAATCCCTCAAACCTGGGCTAGCAGAGGTCGCCCCGAGGCCAGGAGAGGGGCAGATGGGAGGAAAATGACCAAGCCGGCGAGGCAGCCCCCTGAGCTGCTGTGCCGCCTCTTCTCTGCCCCCGACCCCTTCTCCTGACCTCACCACGCCCGCTCTCAGGAGCAGGCTGACTTCAATGGCTTGACTCCTACAAACGTGGGGGAGCGGACGCCGCCCCCAGGCAAGGCAGCTAGGAACATGGGACAAAGTCCCCTGGCTCGCCAGGGGCACCCTAGTCCCCGGTCACCGCCGCCGATCCCCGTCCCCAGAACGCACCCGCCTCTAGTATGTGTGTCTGTCTGACTGCCTGCCGAACTGCCTATCTATTGGAGGATTGGAGAGGCTAATTTATGTGTTTCCGTCTGTTTATCTAACGGAGGAGGAGGCGAATAGCATGTCTACATCCTTGCCTGCCTATCTATCTCTGTATGTATGTATGTATGTATGTATGTATGTATGCAAGCATGTATGTAAGTATGTATGTATCTGTCAATCTATCTATCTAGAGGAGGGACAGGGGTAGGCTAGTGTGTCTTTTTATGTTTCTGTCTTTTGAAGGAGGAGTTTAGTTTGTCACTCTTCCTGTCTACCTGGTTAAGGAAGCAGATGAGGTCTGTGTCTGTGCGTGTGCGTGTGCGTGTGCGTGTGTGCGTGCGGGTCTGTCTATCTATGTATCTGTGAGTAAAGGGGCAGGAGGCTACTGTGTCTATCTATCAGTCTATATATGCGTGTCTTGGAGGAGGAGTAGGCTAGTACGTCTGTCTGTGTGTCTATCTATCAGATAACTATGTGTGTACGTATAATAGAGAAGAAGGAGGAGGCTACAGAGTCTGTCTGTCTGTCTGTCAGAGGAGGAGAAGACTCGTCTGTCTGTCTATGTGTCTGTGATCCTCTCTCGATCTGTATTTACTAAAGAAGAAGGAGGTGGCCCGTGTATCTGGCTATCTGTGGGTCTCTCTAACAGGAGAAGGTAGAGGCTAGTGTGTGTATCCATCAATCTTACTATCTATCTAATGGAGGAAGAGAAAGAATGCATTAAGTTTGCCTAACTATTATCTAATGGAGGAGATTACTGTGTCTAAGAACCTGCCTAATTGAGGAGTAGGAAGAGGCTAGAGGGTGTGTGTGTGTGTGTGTGTGTGTGTGTGTGTGTTTATGTGTGTCTGACTATGTATGTATCTGTCTACCTATCTAATTGAGGAGGAGCAGGAGGTTAGGACATATGGCTGTTTCTAAGTGGAGGAGGAGGCTAGTCTGTCTGTGTGTCTATTTGCCTGTCTGTCTGTCTGTCTGTCTGTCTAATGGAGGAGGCCTCCTAGGACTCGACCGACCTAGAGGGATGTCAATTGCCACCCTGAGGCAGCAGAGCGCCCACAAAGCATGCCGAGGGCTACACTGGGTGGAAATCCACAGGCTTGCCTGGGCAGCCCGTGCCCCCCGCATCCGCCCTCTCTGCAGCCGCTCCCGCCCCGCCCCTTCCCCGCCCCCTGACCACCCCGCTCCCTCCTCCCGGGAGCAGGCCTACAGGGAGATGTGCATCTCTTGTTCCTAGAGTAGCAGAAAGCGACCCCAGGACCGGCCAAGGAGGAGATGGGAGCAAATACACGGGCTCGGTGGGGCAGCCCCTCTTCCTCACTGCAGCCCAGGACGGCACCGCGCCCGCCTTCGGGGCGCAGGCTGACCTGCAAACATGCATACTGTGAACCTGGGGCAGGAGAGGATGCCCCCAGGCCAGGCCGTTGTGGAGATGGGGGCAAAGTGATCTGCTCACCCGAGGCAGTCCGCTCCCTTCGACGTCCCTGTCCCCTGAACTCATCTCGCCAGCCTCCCAGGACCTGGCTGACGAGGAGACTTAAATCCCGCATATCTGGGGTAGCAGAGGCCGCCCCCAGGCCAGGAGAATGGTAGATGGTAGGAGAATGACTAACTACCCGGGGCATCCCCCTTAGCCGCAGTGCTGCCTCCTCCTCGGCCGCCGACCTCTTCCCCGGACCGCCCCACGCCGGCTCCCAGGAACAGAAGGGACTTCAAAGGCTTGAGTCCGGCGAACCTGGGAGAGCGGAGACCGCCCCTAGGCCAGGCCGCTAGGGACATGGGGGAAAATCCTCTGGCTCGCCAGGGGCACCCGAGCCCTCGGGCGCCGCCGCCGACCCCGTCCCTAGACCGCACCCTGCCTCTAGTGTGTCTGTCTGTCTGCCTGCCTGCCTGACTGCTTATCTACTGGAGGAGGGGAGAGGCTACTCTATGTGGGTGTCTGTCGGTTTATCTAACGGAGGAGAAGACGACAAGTATGTCTCTCTGTTTCCCTGCCTATCAATCAATCAATCAATCAATCAATCAATCAATCAATCTTTATCTATCTATCCATCTATCTATCTATCTATCAATGTACTGGAGGCATAGGAGCAGGCTAGTGTGTCTTTTTATCTGTCCGTCTGTCTGTCGTTTGGAAGAGGACATTAGTGTGTCTATCTAGCTACGATCTTAATTGAGGTGTAGGAGGAGACAAGTGTGTGATTGTGTGTGTCTGTGTGTGTGTGTCTGTCTGTCTTTGTATGTAACTATCTACCTATGTAACGGTCGAGGAGGAGTAATTTAGGATGTATGTGTGTTTCCAAATGGAGGAAGAGGGTAGCGTTTCTCTCTCTCTCTTTATCTTTTTGTCTGTCTAATGGAGGAATCCTCCCAGGACTTGATGGACATGGAGGGATGCCAATTGCCACCCTGAGGCAGCAGAGGGCGCCCCCAGAGCACGCTGAGGGGTACACTGGGTGGAAGTCCACAGGCTTGCCTGGGCAGCCCGCGCCCCCCCCCGCATCCGCGCTCTCTGAGGCCGCTCCCGCCCCGCCCCTTCCCCGCCCCCTGACCACCCCGCTCCCTCCTACCTGAAGCAGGCCTAAACGAAGATGTGCATCACCTGTACCTACAGTAGCAGATTCCAACCCCAGGACCGGCCAAGAGGGAGATGGGAGCAAATACACGGGCTCGGTGTGGCAGCCCCGCCTCCTCCCTGTAGCCTCTGACCGCAGAGTACCCGCCTCCGGGGTCAGATGGACATGGAAACATGCATGCTGTGATCCTGGGGCAGGAGAGGGCGACCCCAGGCCGGGCTGTTTCGGAGATGGGAGCAAACTGACCAGCTAACCCTAGGCAGTCTGCCTCCCGAGTCGTCCCTTTATCCTGAACTCACCTCGCCATCATCCTAGGACCTGCTGACAAGTAGACTTAAATCCCTCAAACCTGGGCTAGCAGAGGTCGCCCCGAGGCCAGGAGAGCGGCAGATGGGAGGAAAATGACCAAGTCGGCGAGGCATCCCCCTTACCTGCTGTGCAGCCTCTTCTCTGCCTCCGACCTCTACCCCTGACTTCACAAGCCTGCTCCCAAGAGCAGAGTGACATCAAAGGCTTGAGTCCTGCAAACTTGGGGGAGTGGAGGCCGCCCCCAAGCCAGGCTGCTGGGGACATGGGAGAAAATCCTCTGGCTCACCAGGGGCACCCGAGTCCTCGGGCGCCGCCGCCGACCCCGTCCCTAGAGCGCACTCCGCCTCTAGTGTGTCTGTCTGTCTGACTGCCGGCCTGACTGCTTATCTACTGGAGGAGGGGAGAGGCTACTCTATGTGGGTGTCTGTCTGTTTATCTAACGGAGAAGACGACGACTAGTATGTCTCTATATTTCCCTGCCTATCTATCTATCTATCTATCTATCTATCTATCTATCTATCTATCTATGTACTGGAGGCATAGGAGCAGGCTACTGTGTCTTTTTATCTGTCTGTCTGTCTGTCGTTTGGAAGAGGACATTAGTGTGTCTATCTTCCTACCTTCTTAATTGAGGTGTAGGAGGAGACAAGTGTGTGATTGTGTGTGTGTGTGTGTCTGTCTATGTAAGTAACTATCAACCTTTCGAATGTGTGAGGAGGAGTAATTTAGGATATATGTGTGTTCCTAAATGGAGGAAGAGGGTAGAGTTTCTGTCTGTCTATTTATATTTCTATCTGTCTGTCTAATGGAGGAATCCTCCCAAGACTCATCTGACCTGGGGTGATGCCAATTGCCACCCTGAATCAGCAGGGGGCGCCCCCAGAGCATGCTGCGGAGTACACTGGGTGGAAATTCACAGGCTTGCCTGGGCAGCCCGTGCCCCCCGCATTCGCCATCTCTGCAGCCGCCCCGGCCCCGCCCCCGCCCCGCCCCCTGACCACCCCGCTACCGCATCCCGGGTGCAGGCCTACAGGGAGATGTGCATCTCCTGTACCTAGAGTAGCAGAGACCGACTCCAGGACCGGCCAAAGAGGAGATGGGAGCAAATACACGGGCTTGGTGGGGCAGCCCCGCCTCCTCACTGCAGCCTCTGGATGCACAGCGCTCGCCTCCGGGGGCAGGTGGACATGGAAACACGCATGCTGTGATCCTGGGGCAGGAGAGGCCGCCCCCAGGCCAGGCTGCTGTGGAGATGGGAGCAAACTGATCACCTAACCCGAGGCAGTCTGCCTCCCGCGGCGTCCCTTTATCCTGAACTCACCTCGCCATCATCCCAGGACCGTGCTGACAAGGACACCTAAATCCCTCAAACCTGGGCTAGCAGAGGTCGCCCCGAGGCCAGGAGAGGGGCAGATGGGAGGAAAATGACCAAGCCGGCGAGGCAGCCCCCTGAGCTGCTGTGCCGCCTCTTCTCTGCCCCCGACCCCTTCTCCTGACCTCACCACGCCCGCTCTCAGGAGCAGGCTGACTTCAATGGCTTGACTCCTACAAACGTGGGGGAGCGGACGCCGCCCCCAGGCAAGGCAGCTAGGAACATGGGACAAAGTCCCCTGGCTCGCCAGGGGCACCCTAGTCCCCGGTCACCGCCGCCGATCCCCGTCCCCAGAACGCACCCGCCTCTAGTATGTGTGTCTGTCTGACTGCCTGCCGAACTGCCTATCTATTGGAGGATTGGAGAGGCTAATTTATGTGTTTCCGTCTGTTTATCTAACGGAGGAGGAGGCGAATAGCATGTCTACATCCTTGCCTGCCTATCTATCTCTGTATGTATGTATGTATGTATGTATGCAAGCATGTATGTAAGTATGTATGTATCTGTCAATCTATCTATCTAGAGGAGGGACAGGGGTAGGCTAGTGTGTCTTTTTATGTTTCTGTCTTTTGAAGGAGGAGTTTAGTTTGTCACTCTTCCTGTCTACCTGGTTAAGGAAGCAGATGAGGTCTGTGTCTGTGCGTGTGCGTGTGCGTGTGTGCGTGCGGGTCTGTCTATCTATGTATCTGTGAGTAAAGGGGCAGGAGGCTACTGTGTCTATCTATCAGTCTATATATGCGTGTCTTGGAGGAGGAGTAGGCTAGTACGTCTGTCTGTGTGTCTATCTATCAGATAACTATGTGTGTACGTATAATAGAGAAGAAGGAGGAGGCTACAGAGTCTGTCTGTCTGTCTGTCAGAGGAGGAGAAGACTCGTCTGTCTGTCTATGTGTCTGTGATCCTCTCTCGATCTGTATCTACTAAAGAAGAAGGAGGTGGCCCGTGTATCTGGCTATCTGTGGGTCTCTCTAACAGGAGAAGGTAGAGGCTAGTGTGTGTATCCATCAATCTTACTGACTATCTATCTAATGGAGGAAGAGAAAGAATGCATTAAGTTTGCCTAACTATTATCTAATGGAGGAGATTACTGTGTCTAAGAACCTGCCTAATTGAGGAGTAGGAAGAGGCTAGAGGGTGTGTGTGTGTGTGTGTGTTTATGTGTGTCTGACTATGTATGTATCTGTCTGCCTACCTAATTGAGGAGGAGCAGGAGGTTAGGACATATGGCTGTTTCTAAGTGGAGGAGGAGGCTAGTCTGTCTGTGTGTCTATTTGCCTGTCTGTCTGTCTGTCTGTCTGTCTAATGGAGGAGGCCTCCTAGGACTCGACCGACCTAGAGGGATGTCAATTGCCACCCTGAGGCAGCAGAGCGCCCACAAAGCATGCCGAGGGCTACACTGGGTGGAAATCCACAGGCTTGCCTGGGCAGCCCGTGCCCCCCGCATCCGCCCTCTCTGCAGCCGCTCCCGCCCCGCCCCTTCCCCGCCCCCTGACCACCCCGCTCCCTCCTCCCGGGAGCAGGCCTACAGGGAGATGTGCATCTCTTGTTCCTAGAGTAGCAGAAAGCGACCCCAGGACCGGCCAAGGAGGAGATGGGAGCAAATACACGGGCTCGGTGGGGCAGCCCCTCTTCCTCACTGCAGCCCAGGACGGCACCGCGCCCGCCTTCGGGGCGCAGGCTGACCTGCAAACATGCATACTGTGAACCTGGGGCAGGAGAGGACGCCCCCAGGCCAGGCCGTTGTGGAGATGGGGGCAAAGTGATCTGCTCACCCGAGGCAGTCCGCTCCCTTCGACGTCCCTGTCCCCTGAACTCATCTCGCCAGCCTCCCAGGACCTGGCTGACGAGGAGACTTAAATCCCGCATATCTGGGGTAGCAGAGGCCGCCCCCAGGCCAGGAGAATGGTAGATGGTAGGAGAATGACTAACTACCCGGGGCATCCCCCTTAGCCGCAGTGCTGCCTCCTCCTCGGCCGCCGACCTCTTCCCCGGACCGCCCCACGCCGGCTCCCAGGAACAGATGGGACTTCAAAGGCTTGAGTCCGGCGAACCTGGGAGAGTGGAGACCGCCCCTAGGCCAGGCCGCTAGGGACATGGGGGAAAATCCTCTGGCTCGCCAGGGGCACCCGAGCCCTCGGGCGCCGCCGCCGACCCCGTCCCTAGACCGCACCCTGCCTCTAGTGTGTCTGTCTGTCTGCCTGCCTGCCTGACTGCTTATCTACTGGAGGAGGGG
Source organism: Vicugna pacos (assembly GCF_048564905.1). Lineage (NCBI taxonomy): Eukaryota > Metazoa > Chordata > Mammalia > Artiodactyla > Camelidae > Vicugna > Vicugna pacos. The sequence goes on from NW_027328791.1 coordinate 879,544, forward strand.
AGAGGCTACTCTATGTGGGTGTCTGTCGGTTTATCTAACGGAGGAGAAGACGACAAGTATGTCTCTCTGTTTCCCTGCCTATCAATCAATCAATCAATCAATCAATCAATCAATCTTTATCTATCTATCCATCTATCTATCTATCTATCAATGTACTGGAGGCATAGGAGCAGGCTAGTGTGTCTTTTTATCTGTCCGTCTGTCTGTCGTTTGGAAGAGGACATTAGTGTGTCTATCTAGCTACGTTCTTAATTGAGGTGTAGGAGGAGACAAGTGTGTGATTGTGTGTGTCTGTGTGTGTGTGTCTGTCTGTCTTTGTATGTAACTATCTACCTATGTAACGGTCGAGGAGGAGTAATTTAGGATGTATGTGTGTTTCCAAATGGAGGAAGAGGGTAGCGTTTCTCTCTCTCTCTTTATCTTTTTGTCTGTCTAATGGAGGAATCCTCCCAGGACTTGATGGACATGGAGGGATGCCAATTGCCACCCTGAGGCAGCAGAGGGCGCCCCCAGAGCACGCTGAGGGGTACACTGGGTGGAAGTCCACAGGCTTGCCTGGGCAGCCCGCGCCCCCCCCGCATCCGCGCTCTCTGAGGCCGCTCCCGCCCCGCCCCTTCCCCGCCCCCTGACCACCCCGCTCCCTCCTACCTGAAGCAGGCCTAAACGAAGATGTGCATCACCTGTACCTACAGTAGCAGATTCCAACCCCAGGACCGGCCAAGAGGGAGATGGGAGCAAATACACGGGCTCGGTGTGGCAGCCCCGCCTCCTCCCTGTAGCCTCTGACCGCAGAGTACCCGCCTCCGGGGTCAGATGGACATGGAAACATGCATGCTGTGATCCTGGGGCAGGAGAGGGCGACCCCAGGCCGGGCTGTTTCGGAGATGGGAGCAAACTGACCAGCTAACCCTAGGCAGTCTGCCTCCCGAGTCGTCCCTTTATCCTGAACTCACCTCGCCATCATCCTAGGACCTGCTGACAAGTAGACTTAAATCCCTCAAACCTGGGCTAGCAGAGGTCGCCCCGAGGCCAGGAGAGCGGCAGATGGGAGGAAAATGACCAAGTCGGCGAGGCATCCCCCTTACCTGCTGTGCAGCCTCTTCTCTGCCCCCGACCTCTACCCCTGACTTCACAAGCTTGCTCCCAAGAGCAGAGTGACATCAAAGGCTTGAGTCCTGCAAACTTGGGGGAGTGGAGGCCGCCCCCAAGCCAGGCTGCTGGGGACATGGGAGAAAATCCTCTGGCTCACCAGGGGCACCCGAGTCCTCGGGCGCCGCCGCCGACCCCGTCCCTAGAGCGCACTCCGCCTCTAGTGCGTCTGTCTGTCTGACTGCCGGCCTGACTGCTTATCTACTGGAGGAGGGGAGAGGCTACTCTATGTGGGTGTCTGTCTGTTTATCTAACGGAGAAGACGACGACTAGTATGTCTCTATATTTCCCTGCCTATCTATCTATCTATCTATCTATCTATCTATCTATCTATCTATCTATGTACTGGAGGCATAGGAGCAGGCTACTGTGTCTTTTTATCTGTCTGTCTGTCTGTCGTTTGGAAGAGGACATTAGTGTGTCTATCTTCCTACCTTCTTAATTGAGGTGTAGGAGGAGACAAGTGTGTGATTGTGTGTGTGTGTGTGTGTCTGTCTATGTAAGTAACTATCAACCTTTCGAATGTGTGAGGAGGAGTAATTTAGGATATATGTGTGTTCCTAAATGGAGGAAGAGGGTAGAGTTTCTGTCTGTCTATTTATATTTCTATCTGTCTGTCTAATGGAGGAATCCTCCCAAGACTCATCTGACCTGGGGGGATGCCAATTGCCACCCTGAATCAGCAGGGGGCGCCCCCAGAGCATGCTGCGGAGTACACTGGGTGGAAATTCACAGGCTTGCCTGGGCAGCCCGTGCCCCCCGCATTCGCCATCTCTGCAGCCGCCCCGGCCCCGCCCCCGCCCCGCCCCCTGACCACCCCGCTACCGCATCCCGGGTGCAGGCCTACAGGGAGATGTGCATCTCCTGTACCTAGAGTAGCAGAGACCGACTCCAGGACCGGCCAAAGAGGAGATGGGAGCAAATACACGGGCTTGGTGGGGCAGCCCCGCCTCCTCACTGCAGCCTCTGGATGCACAGCGCTCGCCTCCGGGGGCAGGTGGACATGGAAACACGCATGCTGTGATCCTGGGGCAGGAGAGGCCGCCCCCAGGCCAGGCTGCTGTGGAGATGGGAGCAAACTGATCACCTAACCCGAGGCAGTCTGCCTCCCGCGGCGTCCCTTTATCCTGAACTCACCTCGCCATCATCCCAGGACCGTGCTGACAAGGACACCTAAATCCCTCAAACCTGGGCTAGCAGAGGTCGCCCCGAGGCCAGGAGAGGGGCAGATGGGAGGAAAATGACCAAGCCGGCGAGGCAGCCCCCTGAGCTGCTGTGCCGCCTCTTCTCTGCCCCCGACCCCTTCTCCTGACCTCACCACGCCCGCTCTCAGGAGCAGGCTGACTTCAATGGCTTGACTCCTACAAACGTGGGGGAGCGGACGCCGCCCCCAGGCAAGGCAGCTAGGAACATGGGACAAAGTCCCCTGGCTCGCCAGGGGCACCCTAGTCCCCGGTCACCGCCGCCGATCCCCGTCCCCAGAACGCACCCGCCTCTAGTATGTGTGTCTGTCTGACTGCCTGCCGAACTGCCTATCTATTGGAGGATTGGAGAGGCTAATTTATGTGTTTCCGTCTGTTTATCTAACGGAGGAGGAGGCGAATAGCATGTCTACATCCTTGCCTGCCTATCTATCTCTGTATGTATGTATGTATGTATGTATGTATGTATGTATGTATGCAAGCATGTATGTAAGTATGTATGTATCTGTCAATCTATCTATCTAGAGGAGGGACAGGGGTAGGCTAGTGTGTCTTTTTATGTTTCTGTCTTTTGAAGGAGGAGTTTAGTTTGTCACTCTTCCTGTCTACCTGGTTAAGGAAGCAGATGAGGTCTGTGTCTGTGCGTGTGCGTGTGCGTGTGCGCGTGCGGGTCTGTCTATCTATGTATCTGTGAGTAAAGGGGCAGGAGGCTACTGTGTCTATCTATCAGTCTATATATGCGTGTCTTGGAGGAGGAGTAGGCTAGTACGTCTGTCTGTGTGTCTATCTATCAGATAACTATGTGTGTACGTATAATAGAGAAGAAGGAGGAGGCTACAGAGTCTGTCTGTCTGTCTGTCAGAGGAGGAGAAGACTCGTCTGTCTGTCTATGTGTCTGTGATCCTCTCTCGATCTGTATCTACTAAAGAAGAAGGAGGTGGCCCGTGTATCTGGCTATCTGTGGGTCTCTCTAACAGGAGAAGGTAGAGGCTAGTGTGTGTATCCATCAATCTTACTGACTATCTATCTAATGGAGGAAGAGAAAGAATGCATTAAGTTTGCCTAACTATTATCTAATGGAGGAGATTACTGTGTCTAAGAACCTGCCTAATTGAGGAGTAGGAAGAGGCTAGAGGGTGTGTGTGTGTGTGTGTGTGTGTTTATGTGTGTCTGACTATGTATGTATCTGTCTGCCTATCTAATTGAGGAGGAGCAGGAGGTTAGGACATATGGCTGTTTCTAAGTGGAGGAGGAGGCTAGTCTGTCTGTGTGTCTATTTGCCTGTCTGTCTGTCTGTCTGTCTGTCTAATGGAGGAGGCCTCCTAGGACTCGACCGACCTAGAGGGATGTCAATTGCCACCCTGAGGCAGCAGAGCGCCCACAAAGCATGCCGAGGGCTACACTGGGTGGAAATCCACAGGCTTGCCTGGGCAGCCCGTGCCCCCCGCATCCGCCCTCTCTGCAGCCGCTCCCGCCCCGCCCCTTCCCCGCCCCCTGACCACCCCGCTCCCTCCTCCCGGGAGCAGGCCTACAGGGAGATGTGCATCTCTTGTTCCTAGAGTAGCAGAAAGCGACCCCAGGACCGGCCAAGGAGGAGATGGGAGCAAATACACGGGCTCGGTGGGGCAGCCCCTCTTCCTCACTGCAGCCCAGGACGGCACCGCGCCCGCCTTCGGGGCGCAGGCTGACCTGCAAACATGCATACTGTGAACCTGGGGCAGGAGAGGACGCCCCCAGGCCAGGCCGTTGTGGAGATGGGGGCAAAGTGATCTGCTCACCCGAGGCAGTCCGCTCCCTTCGACGTCCCTGTCCCCTGAACTCATCTCGCCAGCCTCCCAGGACCTGGCTGACGAGGAGAATTAAATCCCGCATATCTGGGGTAGCAGAGGCCGCCCCCAGGCCAGGAGAATGGTAGATGGTAGGAGAATGACTAACTACCCGGGGCATCCCCCTTAGCCGCAGTGCTGCCTCCTCCTCGGCCGCCGACCTCTTCCCCGGACCGCCCCACGCCGGCTCCCAGGAACAGATGGGACTTCAAAGGCTTGAGTCCGGCGAACCTGGGAGAGCGGAGACCGCCCCTAGGCCAGGCCGCTAGGGACATGGGGGAAAATCCTCTGGCTCGCCAGGGGCACCCGAGCCCTCGGGCGCCGCCGCCGACCCCGTCCCTAGACCGCACCCTGCCTCTAGTGTGTCTGTCTGTCTGCCTGCCTGCCTGACTGCTTATCTACTGGAGGAGGGGAGAGGCTACTCTATGTGGGTGTCTGTCGGTTTATCTAACGGAGGAGAAGACGACAAGTATGTCTCTCTGTTTCCCTGCCTATCAATCAATCAATCAATCAATCAATCAATCAATCTTTATCTATCTATCCATCTATCTATCTATCTATCAATGTACTGGAGGCATAGGAGCAGGCTAGTGTGTCTTTTTATCTGTCCGTCTGTCTGTCGTTTGGAAGAGGACATTAGTGTGTCTATCTAGCTACGTTCTTAATTGAGGTGTAGGAGGAGACAAGTGTGTGATTGTGTGTGTCTGTGTGTGTGTGTCTGTCTGTCTTTGTATGTAACTATCTACCTATGTAACGGTCGAGGAGGAGTAATTTAGGATGTATGTGTGTTTCCAAATGGAGGAAGAGGGTAGCGTTTCTCTCTCTCTCTTTATCTTTTTGTCTGTCTAATGGAGGAATCCTCCCAGGACTTGATGGACATGGAGGGATGCCAATTGCCACCCTGAGGCAGCAGAGGGCGCCCCCAGAGCACGCTGAGGGGTACACTGGGTGGAAGTCCACAGGCTTGCCTGGGCAGCCCGCGCCCCCCCCGCATCCGCGCTCTCTGAGGCCGCTCCCGCCCCGCCCCTTCCCCGCCCCCTGACCACCCCGCTCCCTCCTACCTGAAGCAGGCCTAAACGAAGATGTGCATCACCTGTACCTACAGTAGCAGATTCCAACCCCAGGACCGGCCAAGAGGGAGATGGGAGCAAATACACGGGCTCGGTGTGGCAGCCCCGCCTCCTCCCTGTAGCCTCTGACCGCAGAGTACCCGCCTCCGGGGTCAGATGGACATGGAAACATGCATGCTGTGATCCTGGGGCAGGAGAGGGCGACCCCAGGCCGGGCTGTTTCGGAGATGGGAGCAAACTGACCAGCTAACCCTAGGCAGTCTGCCTCCCGAGTCGTCCCTTTATCCTGAACTCACCTCGCCATCATCCTAGGACCTGCTGACAAGTAGACTTAAATCCCTCAAACCTGGGCTAGCAGAGGTCGCCCCGAGGCCAGGAGAGCGGCAGATGGGAGGAAAATGACCAAGTCGGCGAGGCATCCCCCTTACCTGCTGTGCAGCCTCTTCTCTGCCCCCGACCTCTACCCCTGACTTCACAAGCTTGCTCCCAAGAGCAGAGTGACATCAAAGGCTTGAGTCCTGCAAACTTGGGGGAGTGGAGGCCGCCCCCAAGCCAGGCTGCTGGGGACATGGGAGAAAATCCTCTGGCTCACCAGGGGCACCCGAGTCTTCGGGCGCCGCCGCCGACCCCGTCCCTAGAGCGCACTCCGCCTCTAGTGCGTCTGTCTGTCTGACTGCCGGCCTGACTGCTTATCTACTGGAGGAGGGGAGAGGCTACTCTATGTGGGTGTCTGTCTGTTTATCTAACGGAGAAGACGACGACTAGTATGTCTCTATATTTCCCTGCCTATCTATCTATCTATCTATCTATCTATCTATCTATCTATCTATCTATGTACTGGAGGCATAGGAGCAGGCTACTGTGTCTTTTTATCTGTCTGTCTGTCTGTCGTTTGGAAGAGGACATTAGTGTGTCTATCTTCCTACCTTCTTAATTGAGGTGTAGGAGGAGACAAGTGTGTGATTGTGTGTGTGTGTGTGTCTGTCTATGTAAGTAACTATCAACCTTTCGAATGTGTGAGGAGGAGTAATTTAGGATATATGTGTGTTCCTAAATGGAGGAAGAGGGTAGAGTTTCTGTCTGTCTATTTATATTTCTATCTGTCTGTCTAATGGAGGAATCCTCCCAAGACTCATCTGACCTGGGGGGATGCCAATTGCCACCCTGAATCAGCAGGGGGCGCCCCCAGAGCATGCTGCGGAGTACACTGGGTGGAAATTCACAGGCTTGCCTGGGCAGCCCGTGCCCCCCGCATTCGCCATCTCTGCAGCCGCCCCGGCCCCGCCCCCGCCCCGCCCCCTGACCACCCCGCTACCGCATCCCGGGTGCAGGCCTACAGGGAGATGTGCATCTCCTGTACCTAGAGTAGCAGAGACCGACTCCAGGACCGGCCAAAGAGGAGATGGGAGCAAATACACGGGCTTGGTGGGGCAGCCCCGCCTCCTCACTGCAGCCTCTGGATGCACAGCGCTCGCCTCCGGGGGCAGGTGGACATGGAAACACGCATGCTGTGATCCTGGGGCAGGAGAGGCCGCCCCCAGGCCAGGCTGCTGTGGAGATGGGAGCAAACTGATCACCTAACCCGAGGCAGTCTGCCTCCCGCGGCGTCCCTTTATCCTGAACTCACCTCGCCATCATCCCAGGACCGTGCTGACAAGGACACCTAAATCCCTCAAACCTGGGCTAGCAGAGGTCGCCCCGAGGCCAGGAGAGGGGCAGACGGGAGGAAAATGACCAAGCCGGCGAGGCAGCCCCCTGAGCTGCTGTGCCGCCTCTTCTCTGCCCCCGACCCCTTCTCCTGACCTCACCACGCCCGCTCTCAGGAGCAGGCTGACTTCAATGGCTTGACTCCTACAAACGTGGGGGAGCGGACGCCGCCCCCAGGCAAGGCAGCTAGGAACATGGGACAAAGTCCTCTGGCTCGCCAGGGGCACCCTAGTCCCCGGTCACCGCCGCCGATCCCCGTCCCCAGAACGCACCCGCCTCTAGTATGTGTGTCTGTCTGACTGCCTGCCGAACTGCCTATCTATTGGAGGATTGGAGAGGCTAATTTATGTGTTTCCGTCTGTTTATCTAACGGAGGAGGAGGCGAATAGCATGTCTACATCCTTGCCTGCCTATCTATCTCTGTATGTATGTATGTATGTATGTATGCAAGCATGTATGTATGCAAGCATGTATGTAAGTATGTATGTATCTGTCAATCTATCTATCTAGAGGAGGGACAGGGGTAGGCTAGTGTGTCTTTTTATGTTTCTGTCTTTTGAAGGAGGAGTTTAGTTTGTCACTCTTCCTGTCTACCTGGTTAAGGAAGCAGATGAGGTCTGTGTCTGTGCGTGTGCGTGTGCGTGTGCGCGTGCGGGTCTGTCTATCTATGTATCTGTGAGTAAAGGGGCAGGAGGCTACTGTGTCTATCTATCAGTCTATATATGCGTGTCTTGGAGGAGGAGTAGGCTAGTACGTCTGTCTGTGTGTCTATCTATCAGATAACTATGTGTGTACGTATAATAGAGAAGAAGGAGGAGGCTACAGAGTCTGTCTGTCTGTCTGTCAGAGGAGGAGAAGACTCGTCTGTCTGTCTATGTGTCTGTGATCCTCTCTCGATCTGTATCTACTAAAGAAGAAGGAGGTGGCCCGTGTATCTGGCTATCTGTGGGTCTCTCTAACAGGAGAAGGTAGAGGCTAGTGTGTGTATCCATCAATCTTACTGACTATCTATCTAATGGAGGAAGAGAAAGAATGCATTAAGTTTGCCTAACTATTATCTAATGGAGGAGATTACTGTGTCTAAGAACCTGCCTAATTGAGGAGTAGGAAGAGGCTAGAGGGTGTGTGTGTGTGTGTGTGTGTGTGTTTATGTGTGTCTGACTATGTATGTATCTGTCTGCCTATCTAATTGAGGAGGAGCAGGAGGTTAGGACATATGGCTGTTTCTAAGTGGAGGAGGAGGCTAGTCTGTCTGTGTGTCTATTTGCCTGTCTGTCTGTCTGTCTGTCTGTCTAATGGAGGAGGCCTCCTAGGACTCGACCGACCTAGAGGGATGTCAATTGCCACCCTGAGGCAGCAGAGCGCCCACAAAGCATGCCGAGGGCTACACTGGGTGGAAATCCACAGGCTTGCCTGGGCAGCCCGTGCCCCCCGCATCCGCCCTCTCTGCAGCCGCTCCCGCCCCGCCCCTTCCCCGCCCCCTGACCACCCCGCTCCCTCCTCCCGGGAGCAGGCCTACAGGGAGATGTGCATCTCTTGTTCCTAGAGTAGCAGAAAGCGACCCCAGGACCGGCCAAGGAGGAGATGGGAGCAAATACACGGGCTCGGTGGGGCAGCCCCTCTTCCTCACTGCAGCCCAGGACGGCACCGCGCCCGCCTTCGGGGCGCAGGCTGACCTGCAAACATGCATACTGTGAACCTGGGGCAGGAGAGGACGCCCCCAGGCCAGGCCGTTGTGGAGATGGGGGCAAAGTGATCTGCTCACCCGAGGCAGTCCGCTCCCTTCGACGTCCCTGTCCCCTGAACTCATCTCGCCAGCCTCCCAGGACCTGGCTGACGAGGAGACTTAAATCCCGCATATCTGGGGTAGCAGAGGCCGCCCCCAGGCCAGGAGAATGGTAGATGGTAGGAGAATGACTAACTACCCGGGGCATCCCCCTTAGCCGCAGTGCTGCCTCCTCCTCGGCCGCCGACCTCTTCCCCGGACCGCCCCACGCCGGCTCCCAGGAACAGATGGGACTTCAAAGGCTTGAGTCCGGCGAACCTGGGAGAGCGGAGACCGCCCCTAGGCCAGGCCGCTAGGGACATGGGGGAAAATCCTCTGGCTCGCCAGGGGCACCCGAGCCCTCGGGCGCCGCCGCCGACCCCGTCCCTAGACCGCACCCTGCCTCTAGTGTGTCTGTCTGTCTGCCTGCCTGCCTGACTGCTTATCTACTGGAGGAGGGGAGAGGCTACTCTATGTGGGTGTCTGTCGGTTTATCTAACGGAGGAGAAGACGACAAGTATGTCTCTCTGTTTCCCTGCCTATCAATCAATCAATCAATCAATCAATCAATCAATCTTTATCTATCTATCCATCTATCTATCTATCTATCAATGTACTGGAGGCATAGGAGCAGGCTAGTGTGTCTTTTTATCTGTCCGTCTGTCTGTCGTTTGGAAGAGGACATTAGTGTGTCTATCTAGCTACGTTCTTAATTGAGGTGTAGGAGGAGACAAGTGTGTGATTGTGTGTGTCTGTGTGTGTGTGTCTGTCTGTCTTTGTATGTAACTATCTACCTATGTAACGGTCGAGGAGGAGTAATTTAGGATGTATGTGTGTTTCCAAATGGAGGAAGAGGGTAGCGTTTCTCTCTCTCTCTTTATCTTTTTGTCTGTCTAATGGAGGAATCCTCCCAGGACTTGATGGACATGGAGGGATGCCAATTGCCACCCTGAGGCAGCAGAGGGCGCCCCCAGAGCACGCTGAGGGGTACACTGGGTGGAAGTCCACAGGCTTGCCTGGGCAGCCCGCGCCCCCCCCGCATCCGCGCTCTCTGAGGCCGCTCCCGCCCCGCCCCTTCCCCGCCCCCTGACCACCCCGCTCCCTCCTACCTGAAGCAGGCCTAAACGAAGATGTGCATCACCTGTACCTACAGTAGCAGATTCCAACCCCAGGACCGGCCAAGAGGGAGATGGGAGCAAATACACGGGCTCGGTGTGGCAGCCCCGCCTCCTCCCTGTAGCCTCTGACCGCAGAGTACCCGCCTCCGGGGTCAGATGGACATGGAAACATGCATGCTGTGATCCTGGGGCAGGAGAGGGCGACCCCAGGCCGGGCTGTTTCGGAGATGGGAGCAAACTGACCAGCTAACCCTAGGCAGTCTGCCTCCCGAGTCGTCCCTTTATCCTGAACTCACCTCGCCATCATCCTAGGACCTGCTGACAAGTAGACTTAAATCCCTCAAACCTGGGCTAGCAGAGGTCGCCCCGAGGCCAGGAGAGCGGCAGATGGGAGGAAAATGACCAAGTCGGCGAGGCATCCCCCTTACCTGCTGTGCAGCCTCTTCTCTGCCTCCGACCTCTACCCCTGACTTCACAAGCCTGCTCCCAAGAGCAGAGTGACATCAAAGGCTTGAGTCCTGCAAACTTGGGGGAGTGGAGGCCGCCCCCAAGCCAGGCTGCTGGGGACATGGGAGAAAATCCTCTGGCTCACCAGGGGCACCCGAGTCCTCGGGCGCCGCCGCCGACCCCGTCCCTAGAGCGCACTCCGCCTCTAGTGTGTCTGTCTGTCTGACTGCCGGCCTGACTGCTTATCTACTGGAGGAGGGGAGAGGCTACTCTATGTGGGTGTCTGTCTGTTTATCTAACGGAGAAGACGACGACTAGTATGTCTCTATATTTCCCTGCCTATCTATCTATCTATCTATCTATCTATCTATCTATCTATCTATCTATGTACTGGAGGCATAGGAGCAGGCTACTGTGTCTTTTTATCTGTCTGTCTGTCTGTCGTTTGGAAGAGGACATTAGTGTGTCTATCTTCCTACCTTCTTAATTGAGGTGTAGGAGGAGACAAGTGTGTGATTGTGTGTGTGTGTGTGTCTGTCTATGTAAGTAACTATCAACCTTTCGAATGTGTGAGGAGGAGTAATTTAGGATATATGTGTGTTCCTAAATGGAGGAAGAGGGTAGAGTTTCTGTCTGTCTATTTATATTTCTATCTGTCTGTCTAATGGAGGAATCCTCCCAAGACTCATCTGACCTGGGGGGATGCCAATTGCCACCCTGAATCAGCAGGGGGCGCCCCCAGAGCATGCTGCGGAGTACACTGGGTGGAAATTCACAGGCTTGCCTGGGCAGCCCGTGCCCCCCGCATTCGCCATCTCTGCAGCCGCCCCGGCCCCGCCCCCGCCCCGCCCCCTGACCACCCCGCTACCGCATCCCGGGTGCAGGCCTACAGGGAGATGTGCATCTCCTGTACCTAGAGTAGCAGAGACCGACTCCAGGACCGGCCAAAGAGGAGATGGGAGCAAATACACGGGCTTGGTGGGGCAGCCCCGCCTCCTCACTGCAGCCTCTGGATGCACAGCGCTCGCCTCCGGGGGCAGGTGGACATGGAAACACGCATGCTGTGATCCTGGGGCAGGAGAGGCCGCCCCCAGGCCAGGCTGCTGTGGAGATGGGAGCAAACTGATCACCTAACCCGAGGCAGTCTGCCTCCCGCGGCGTCCCTTTATCCTGAACTCACCTCGCCATCATCCCAGGACCGTGCTGACAAGGACACCTAAATCCCTCAAACCTGGGCTAGCAGAGGTCGCCCCGAGGCCAGGAGAGGGGCAGATGGGAGGAAAATGACCAAGCCGGCGAGGCAGCCCCCTGAGCTGCTGTGCCGCCTCTTCTCTGCCCCCGACCCCTTCTCCTGACCTCACCACGCCCGCTCTCAGGAGCAGGCTGACTTCAATGGCTTGACTCCTACAAACGTGGGGGAGCGGACGCCGCCCCCAGGCAAGGCAGCTAGGAACATGGGACAAAGTCCCCTGGCTCGCCAGGGGCACCCTAGTCCCCGGTCACCGCCGCCGATCCCCGTCCCCAGAACGCACCCGCCTCTAGTATGTGTGTCTGTCTGACTGCCTGCCGAACTGCCTATCTATTGGAGGATTGGAGAGGCTAATTTATGTGTTTCCGTCTGTTTATCTAACGGAGGAGGAGGCGAATAGCATGTCTACATCCTTGCCTGCCTATCTATCTCTGTATGTATGTATGTATGTATGTATGTATGTATGCAAGCATGTATGTAAGTATGTATGTATCTGTCAATCTATCTATCTAGAGGAGGGACAGGGGTAGGCTAGTGTGTCTTTTTATGTTTCTGTCTTTTGAAGGAGGAGTTTAGTTTGTCACTCTTCCTGTCTACCTGGTTAAGGAAGCAGATGAGGTCTGTGTCTGTGCGTGTGCGTGTGCGTGTGTGCGTGCGGGTCTGTCTATCTATGTATCTGTGAGTAAAGGGGCAGGAGGCTACTGTGTCTATCTATCAGTCTATATATGCGTGTCTTGGAGGAGGAGTAGGCTAGTACGTCTGTCTGTGTGTCTATCTATCAGATAACTATGTGTGTACGTATAATAGAGAAGAAGGAGGAGGCTACAGAGTCTGTCTGTCTGTCTGTCAGAGGAGGAGAAGACTCGTCTGTCTGTCTATGTGTCTGTGATCCTCTCTCGATCTGTATCTACTAAAGAAGAAGGAGGTGGCCCGTGTATCTGGCTATCTGTGGGTCTCTCTAACAGGAGAAGGTAGAGGCTAGTGTGTGTATCCATCAATCTTACTGACTATCTATCTAATGGAGGAAGAGAAAGAATGCATTAAGTTTGCCTAACTATTATCTAATGGAGGAGATTACTGTGTCTAAGAACCTGCCTAATTGAGGAGTAGGAAGAGGCTAGAGGGTGTGTGTGTGTGTGTGTGTGTGTTTATGTGTGTCTGACTATGTATGTATCTGTCTGCCTATCTAATTGAGGAGGAGCAGGAGGTTAGGACATATGGCTGTTTCTAAGTGGAGGAGGAGGCTAGTCTGTCTGTGTGTCTATTTGCCTGTCTGTCTGTCTGTCTGTCTGTCTAATGGAGGAGGCCTCCTAGGACTCGACCGACCTAGAGGGATGTCAATTGCCACCCTGAGGCAGCAGAGCGCCCACAAAGCATGCCGAGGGCTACACTGGGTGGAAATCCACAGGCTTGCCTGGGCAGCCCGTGCCCCCCGCATCCGCCCTCTCTGCAGCCGCTCCCGCCCCGCCCCTTCCCCGCCCCCTGACCACCCCGCTCCCTCCTCCCGGGAGCAGGCCTACAGGGAGATGTGCATCTCTTGTTCCTAGAGTAGCAGAAAGCGACCCCAGGACCGGCCAAGGAGGAGATGGGAGCAAATACACGGGCTCGGTGGGGCAGCCCCTCTTCCTCACTGCAGCCCAGGACGGCACCGCGCCCGCCTTCGGGGCGCAGGCTGACCTGCAAACATGCATACTGTGAACCTGGGGCAGGAGAGGACGCCCCCAGGCCAGGCCGTTGTGGAGATGGGGGCAAAGTGATCTGCTCACCCGAGGCAGTCCGCTCCCTTCGACGTCCCTGTCCCCTGAACTCATCTCGCCAGCCTCCCAGGACCTGGCTGACGAGGAGACTTAAATCCCGCATATCTGGGGTAGCAGAGGCCGCCCCCAGGCCAGGAGAATGGTAGATGGTAGGAGAATGACTAACTACCCGGGGCATCCCCCTTAGCCGCAGTGCTGCCTCCTCCTCGGCCGCCGACCTCTTCCCCGGACCGCCCCACGCCGGCTCCCAGGAACAGATGGGACTTCAAAGGCTTGAGTCCGGCGAACCTGGGAGAGCGGAGACCGCCCCTAGGCCAGGCCGCTAGGGACATGGGGGAAAATCCTCTGGCTCGCCAGGGGCACCCGAGCCCTCGGGCGCCGCCGCCGACCCCGTCCCTAGACCGCACCCTGCCTCTAGTGTGTCTGTCTGTCTGCCTGCCTGCCTGACTGCTTATCTACTGGAGGAGGGGAGAGGCTACTCTATGTGGGTGTCTGTCGGTTTATCTAACGGAGGAGAAGACGACAAGTATGTCTCTCTGTTTCCCTGCCTATCAATCAATCAATCAATCAATCAATCTTTATCTATCTATCCATCTATCTATCTATCTATCAATGTACTGGAGGCATAGGAGCAGGCTAGTGTGTCTTTTTATCTGTCCGTCTGTCTGTCGTTTGGAAGAGGACATTAGTGTGTCTATCTAGCTACGTTCTTAATTGAGGTGTAGGAGGAGACAAGTGTGTGATTGTGTGTGTCTGTGTGTGTGTGTCTGTCTGTCTTTGTATGTAACTATCTACCTATGTAACGGTCGAGGAGGAGTAATTTAGGATGTATGTGTGTTTCCAAATGGAGGAAGAGGGTAGCGTTTCTCTCTCTCTCTTTATCTTTTTGTCTGTCTAATGGAGGAATCCTCCCAGGACTTGATGGACATGGAGGGATGCCAATTGCCACCCTGAGGCAGCAGAGGGCGCCCCCAGAGCACGCTGAGGGGTACACTGGGTGGAAGTCCACAGGCTTGCCTGGGCAGCCCGCGCCCCCCCCGCATCCGCGCTCTCTGAGGCCGCTCCCGCCCCGCCCCTTCCCCGCCCCCTGACCACCCCGCTCCCTCCTACCTGAAGCAGGCCTAAACGAAGATGTGCATCACCTGTACCTACAGTAGCAGATTCCAACCCCAGGACCGGCCAAGAGGGAGATGGGAGCAAATACACGGGCTCGGTGTGGCAGCCCCGCCTCCTCCCTGTAGCCTCTGACCGCAGAGTACCCGCCTCCGGGGTCAGATGGACATGGAAACATGCATGCTGTGATCCTGGGGCAGGAGAGGGCGACCCCAGGCCGGGCTGTTTCGGAGATGGGAGCAAACTGACCAGCTAACCCTAGGCAGTCTGCCTCCCGAGTCGTCCCTTTATCCTGAACTCACCTCGCCATCATCCTAGGACCTGCTGACAAGTAGACTTAAATCCCTCAAACCTGGGCTAGCAGAGGTCGCCCCGAGGCCAGGAGAGCGGCAGATGGGAGGAAAATGACCAAGTCGGCGAGGCATCCCCCTTACCTGCTGTGCAGCCTCTTCTCTGCCCCCGACCTCTACCCCTGACTTCACAAGCTTGCTCCCAAGAGCAGAGTGACATCAAAGGCTTGAGTCCTGCAAACTTGGGGGAGTGGAGGCCGCCCCCAAGCCAGGCTGCTGGGGACATGGGAGAAAATCCTCTGGCTCACCAGGGGCACCCGAGTCCTCGGGCGCCGCCGCCGACCCCGTCCCTAGAGCGCACTCCGCCTCTAGTGCGTCTGTCTGTCTGACTGCCGGCCTGACTGCTTATCTACTGGAGGAGGGGAGAGGCTACTCTATGTGGGTGTCTGTCTGTTTATCTAACGGAGAAGACGACGACTAGTATGTCTCTATATTTCCCTGCCTATCTATCTATCTATCTATCTATCTATCTATCTATCTATCTATCTATCTATGTACTGGAGGCATAGGAGCAGGCTACTGTGTCTTTTTATCTGTCTGTCTGTCTGTCGTTTGGAAGAGGACATTAGTGTGTCTATCTTCCTACCTTCTTAATTGAGGTGTAGGAGGAGACAAGTGTGTGATTGTGTGTGTGTGTGTGTCTGTCTATGTAAGTAACTATCAACCTTTCGAATGTGTGAGGAGGAGTAATTTAGGATATATGTGTGTTCCTAAATGGAGGAAGAGGGTAGAGTTTCTGTCTGTCTATTTATATTTCTATCTGTCTGTCTAATGGAGGAATCCTCCCAAGACTCATCTGACCTGGGGGGATGCCAATTGCCACCCTGAATCAGCAGGGGGCGCCCCCAGAGCATGCTGCGGAGTACACTGGGTGGAAATTCACAGGCTTGCCTGGGCAGCCCGTGCCCCCCGCATTCGCCATCTCTGCAGCCGCCCCGGCCCCGCCCCCGCCCCGCCCCCTGACCACCCCGCTACCGCATCCCGGGTGCAGGCCTACAGGGAGATGTGCATCTCCTGTACCTAGAGTAGCAGAGACCGACTCCAGGACCGGCCAAAGAGGAGATGGGAGCAAATACACGGGCTTGGTGGGGCAGCCCCGCCTCCTCACTGCAGCCTCTGGATGCACAGCGCTCGCCTCCGGGGGCAGGTGGACATGGAAACACGCATGCTGTGATCCTGGGGCAGGAGAGGCCGCCCCCAGGCCAGGCTGCTGTGGAGATGGGAGCAAACTGATCACCTAACCCGAGGCAGTCTGCCTCCCGCGGCGTCCCTTTATCCTGAACTCACCTCGCCATCATCCCAGGACCGTGCTGACAAGGACACCTAAATCCCTCAAACCTGGGCTAGCAGAGGTCGCCCCGAGGCCAGGAGAGGGGCAGATGGGAGGAAAATGACCAAGCCGGCGAGGCAGCCCCCTGAGCTGCTGTGCCGCCTCTTCTCTGCCCCCGACCCCTTCTCCTGACCTCACCACGCCCGCTCTCAGGAGCAGGCTGACTTCAATGGCTTGACTCCTACAAACGTGGGGGAGCGGACGCCGCCCCCAGGCAAGGCAGCTAGGAACATGGGACAAAGTCCCCTGGCTCGCCAGGGGCACCCTAGTCCCCGGTCACCGCCGCCGATCCCCGTCCCCAGAACGCACCCGCCTCTAGTATGTGTGTCTGTCTGACTGCCTGCCGAACTGCCTATCTATTGGAGGATTGGAGAGGCTAATTTATGTGTTTCCGTCTGTTTATCTAACGGAGGAGGAGGCGAATAGCATGTCTACATCCTTGCCTGCCTATCTATCTCTGTATGTATGTATGTATGTATGTATGTATGTATGCAAGCATGTATGTAAGTATGTATGTATCTGTCAATCTATCTATCTAGAGGAGGGACAGGGGTAGGCTAGTGTGTCTTTTTATGTTTCTGTCTTTTGAAGGAGGAGTTTAGTTTGTCACTCTTCCTGTCTACCTGGTTAAGGAAGCAGATGAGGTCTGTGTCTGTGCGTGTGCGTGTGCGTGTGTGCGTGCGGGTCTGTCTATCTATGTATCTGTGAGTAAAGGGGCAGGAGGCTACTGTGTCTATCTATCAGTCTATATATGCGTGTCTTGGAGGAGGAGTAGGCTAGTACGTCTGTCTGTGTGTCTATCTATCAGATAACTATGTGTGTACGTATAATAGAGAAGAAGGAGGAGGCTACAGAGTCTGTCTGTCTGTCTGTCAGAGGAGGAGAAGACTCGTCTGTCTGTCTATGTGTCTGTGATCCTCTCTCGATCTGTATCTACTAAAGAAGAAGGAGGTGGCCCGTGTATCTGGCTATCTGTGGGTCTCTCTAACAGGAGAAGGTAGAGGCTAGTGTGTGTATCCATCAATCTTACTGACTATCTATCTAATGGAGGAAGAGAAAGAATGCATTAAGTTTGCCTAACTATTATCTAATGGAGGAGATTACTGTGTCTAAGAACCTGCCTAATTGAGGAGTAGGAAGAGGCTAGAGGGTGTGTGTGTGTGTGTGTGTGTTTATGTGTGTCTGACTATGTATGCATCTGTCTGCCTATCTAATTGAGGAGGAGCAGGAGGTTAGGACATATGGCTGTTTCTAAGTGGAGGAGGAGGCTAGTCTGTCTGTGTGTCTATTTGCCTGTCTGTCTGTCTGTCTGTCTGTCTAATGGAGGAGGCCTCCTAGGACTCGACCGACCTAGAGGGATGTCAATTGCCACCCTGAGGCAGCAGAGCGCCCACAAAGCATGCCGAGGGCTACACTGGGTGGAAATCCACAGGCTTGCCTGGGCAGCCCGTGCCCCCCGCATCCGCCCTCTCTGCAGCCGCTCCCGCCCCGCCCCTTCCCCGCCCCCTGACCACCCCGCTCCCTCCTCCCGGGAGCAGGCCTACAGGGAGATGTGCATCTCTTGTTCCTAGAGTAGCAGAAAGCGACCCCAGGACCGGCCAAGGAGGAGATGGGAGCAAATACACGGGCTCGGTGGGGCAGCCCCTCTTCCTCACTGCAGCCCAGGACGGCACCGCGCCCGCCTTCGGGGCGCAGGCTGACCTGCAAACATGCATACTGTGAACCTGGGGCAGGAGAGGACGCCCCCAGGCCAGGCCGTTGTGGAGATGGGGGCAAAGTGATCTGCTCACCCGAGGCAGTCCGCTCCCTTCGACGTCCCTGTCCCCTGAACTCATCTCGCCAGCCTCCCAGGACCTGGCTGACGAGGAGAATTAAATCCCGCATATCTGGGGTAGCAGAGGCCGCCCCCAGGCCAGGAGAATGGTAGATGGTAGGAGAATGACTAACTACCCGGGGCATCCCCCTTAGCCGCAGTGCTGCCTCCTCCTCGGCCGCCGACCTCTTCCCCGGACCGCCCCACGCCGGCTCCCAGGAACAGATGGGACTTCAAAGGCTTGAGTCCGGCGAACCTGGGAGAGCGGAGACCGCCCCTAGGCCAGGCCGCTAGGGACATGGGGGAAAATCCTCTGGCTCGCCAGGGGCACCCGAGCCCTCGGGCGCCGCCGCCGACCCCGTCCCTAGAGCGCACTCCGCCTCTAGTGTGTCTGTCTGTCTGACTGCCGGCCTGACTGCTTATCTACTGGAGGAGGGGAGAGGCTACTCTGTGTGGGTGTCTGTCGGTTTATCTAACGGAGGAGAAGACGACAAGTATGTCTCTCTGTTTCCCTGCCTATCAATCAATCAATCAATCAATCAATCAATCTTTATCTATCTATCCATCTATCTATCTATCTATCAATGTACTGGAGGCATAGGAGCAGGCTAGTGTGTCTTTTTATCTGTCCGTCTGTCTGTCGTTTGGAAGAGGACATTAGTGTGTCTATCTTCCTACCTTCTTAATTGAGGTGTAGGAGGAGACAAGTGTGTGATTGTGTGTGTGTGTGTGTCTGTCTATGTAAGTAACTATCAACCTTTCGAATGTGTGAGGAGGAGTAATTTAGGATATATGTGTGTTCCTAAATGGAGGAAGAGGGTAGAGTTTCTGTCTGTCTATTTATATTTCTATCTGTCTGTCTAATGGAGGAATCCTCCCAAGACTCATCTGACCTGGGGGGATGCCAATTGCCACCCTGAATCAGCAGGGGGCGCCCCCAGAGCATGCTGCGGAGTACACTGGGTGGAAATTCACAGGCTTGCCTGGGCAGCCCGTGCCCCCCGCATTCGCCATCTCTGCAGCTGCCCCGGCCCCGCCCCCGCCCCGCCCCCTGACCACCCCGCTACCGCATCCCGGGTGCAGGCCTACAGGGAGATGTGCATCTCCTGTACCTAGAGTAGCAGAGACCGACTCCAGGACCGGCCAAAGAGGAGATGGGAGCAAATACACGGGCTTGGTGGGGCAGCCCCGCCTCCTCACTGCAGCCTCTGGATGCACAGCGCTCGCCTCCGGGGGCAGGTGGACATGGAAACACGCATGCTGTGATCCTGGGGCAGGAGAGGCCGCCCCCAGGCCAGGCTGCTGTGGAGATGGGAGCAAACTGATCACCTAACCCGAGGCAGTCTGCCTCCCGCGGCGTCCCTTTATCCTGAACTCACCTCGCCATCATCCCAGGACCGTGCTGACAAGGACACCTAAATCCCTCAAACCTGGGCTAGCAGAGGTCGCCCCGAGGCCAGGAGAGGGGCAGATGGGAGGAAAATGACCAAGCCGGCGAGGCAGCCCCCTGAGCTGCTGTGCCGCCTCTTCTCTGCCCCCGACCCCTTCTCCTGACCTCACCACGCCCGCTCTCAGGAGCAGGCTGACTTCAATGGCTTGACTCCTACAAACGTGGGGGAGCGGACGCCGCCCCCAGGCAAGGCAGCTAGGAACATGGGACAAAGTCCCCTGGCTCGCCAGGGGCACCCTAGTCCCCGGTCACCGCCGCCGATCCCCGTCCCCAGAACGCACCCGCCTCTAGTATGTGTGTCTGTCTGACTGCCTGCCGAACTGCCTATCTATTGGAGGATTGGAGAGGCTAATTTATGTGTTTCCGTCTGTTTATCTAACGGAGGAGGAGGCGAATAGCATGTCTACATCCTTGCCTGCCTATCTATCTCTGTATGTATGTATGTATGTATGTATGTATGTATGCAAGCATGTATGTAAGTATGTATGTATCTGTCAATCTATCTATCTAGAGGAGGGACAGGGGTAGGCTAGTGTGTCTTTTTATGTTTCTGTCTTTTGAAGGAGGAGTTTAGTTTGTCACTCTTCCTGTCTACCTGGTTAAGGAAGCAGATGAGGTCTGTGTCTGTGCGTGTGCGTGTGCGTGTGCGCGTGCGGGTCTGTCTATCTATGTATCTGTGAGTAAAGGGGCAGGAGGCTACTGTGTCTATCTATCAGTCTATATATGCGTGTCTTGGAGGAGGAGTAGGCTAGTACGTCTGTCTGTGTGTCTATCTATCAGATAACTATGTGTGTACGTATAATAGAGAAGAAGGAGGAGGCTACAGAGTCTGTCTGTCTGTCTGTCAGAGGAGGAGAAGACTCGTCTGTCTGTCTATGTGTCTGTGATCCTCTCTCGATCTGTATCTACTAAAGAAGAAGGAGGTGGCCCGTGTATCTGGCTATCTGTGGGTCTCTCTAACAGGAGAAGGTAGAGGCTAGTGTGTGTATCCATCAATCTTACTGACTATCTATCTAATGGAGGAAGAGAAAGAATGCATTAAGTTTGCCTAACTATTATCTAATGGAGGAGATTACTGTGTCTAAGAACCTGCCTAATTGAGGAGTAGGAAGAGGCTAGAGGGTGTGTGTGTGTGTGTGTGTGTTTATGTGTGTCTGACTATGTATGTATCTGTCTGCCTATCTAATTGAGGAGGAGCAGGAGGTTAGGACATATGGCTGTTTCTAAGTGGAGGAGGAGGCTAGTCTGTCTGTGTGTCTATTTGCCTGTCTGTCTGTCTGTCTGTCTGTCTAATGGAGGAGGCCTCCTAGGACTCGACCGACCTAGAGGGATGTCAATTGCCACCCTGAGGCAGCAGAGCGCCCACAAAGCATGCCGAGGGCTACACTGGGTGGAAATCCACAGGCTTGCCTGGGCAGCCCGTGCCCCCAGCATCCGCCCTCTCTGCAGCCGCTCCCGCCCCGCCCCTTCCCCGCCCCCTGACCACCCCGCTCCCTCCTCCCGGGAGCAGGCCTACAGGGAGATGTGCATCTCTTGTTCCTAGAGTAGCAGAAAGCGACCCCAGGACCGGCCAAGGAGGAGATGGGAGCAAATACACGGGCTCGGTGGGGCAGCCCCTCTTCCTCACTGCAGCACAGGACGGCACCGCGCCCGCCTTCGGGGCGCAGGCTGACCTGCAAACATGCATACTGTGAACCTGGGGCAGGAGAGGACGCCCCCAGGCCAGGCCGTTGTGGAGATGGGGGCAAAGTGATCTGCTCACCCGAGGCAGTCCGCTCCCTTCGACGTCCCTGTCCCCTGAACTCATCTCGCCAGCCTCCCAGGACCTGGCTGACGAGGAGAATTAAATCCCGCATATCTGGGGTAGCAGAGGCCGCCCCCAGGCCAGGAGAATGGTAGATGGTAGGAGAATGACTAACTACCCGGGGCATCCCCCTTAGCCGCAGTGCTGCCTCCTCCTCGGCCGCCGACCTCTTCCCCGGACCGCCCCACGCCGGCTCCCAGGAACAGATGGGACTTCAAAGGCTTGAGTCCGGCGAACCTGGGAGAGCGGAGACCGCCCCTAGGCCAGGCCGCTAGGGACATGGGGGAAAATCCTCTGGCTCGCCAGGGGCACCCGAGCCCTCGGGCGCCGCCGCCGACCCCGTCCCTAGACCGCACCCTGCCTCTAGTGTGTCTGTCTGTCTGCCTGCCTGCCTGACTGCTTATCTACTGGAGGAGGGGAGAGGCTACTCTATGTGGGTGTCTGTCGGTTTATCTAACGGAGGAGAAGACGACAAGTATGTCTCTCTGTTTCCCTGCCTATCAATCAATCAATCAATCAATCAATCAATCAATCTTTATCTATCTATCCATCTATCTATCTATCTATCAATGTACTGGAGGCATAGGAGCAGGCTAGTGTGTCTTTTTATCTGTCCGTCTGTCTGTCGTTTGGAAGAGGACATTAGTGTGTCTATCTAGCTACGTTCTTAATTGAGGTGTAGGAGGAGACAAGTGTGTGATTGTGTGTGTCTGTGTGTGTGTGTCTGTCTGTCTTTGTATGTAACTATCTACCTATGTAACGGTCGAGGAGGAGTAATTTAGGATGTATGTGTGTTTCCAAATGGAGGAAGAGGGTAGCGTTTCTCTCTCTCTCTTTATCTTTTTGTCTGTCTAATGGAGGAATCCTCCCAGGACTTGATGGACATGGAGGGATGCCAATTGCCACCCTGAGGCAGCAGAGGGCGCCCCCAGAGCACGCTGAGGGGTACACTGGGTGGAAGTCCACAGGCTTGCCTGGGCAGCCCGCGCCCACCCCGCATCCGCGCTCTCTGAGGCCGCTCCCGCCCCGCCCCTTCCCCGCCCCCTGACCACCCCGCTCCCTCCTACCTGAAGCAGGCCTAAACGAAGATGTGCATCACCTGTACCTACAGTAGCAGATTCCAACCCCAGGACCGGCCAAGAGGGAGATGGGAGCAAATACACGGGCTCGGTGTGGCAGCCCCGCCTCCTCCCTGTAGCCTCTGACCGCAGAGTACCCGCCTCCGGGGTCAGATGGACATGGAAACATGCATGCTGTGATCCTGGGGCAGGAGAGGGCGACCCCAGGCCGGGCTGTTTCGGAGATGGGAGCAAACTGACCAGCTAACCCTAGGCAGTCTGCCTCCCGAGTCGTCCCTTTATCCTGAACTCACCTCGCCATCATCCTAGGACCTGCTGACAAGTAGACTTAAATCCCTCAAACCTGGGCTAGCAGAGGTCGCCCCGAGGCCAGGAGAGCGGCAGATGGGAGGAAAATGACCAAGTCGGCGAGGCATCCCCCTTACCTGCTGTGCAGCCTCTTCTCTGCCCCCGACCTCTACCCCTGACTTCACAAGCTTGCTCCCAAGAGCAGAGTGACATCAAAGGCTTGAGTCCTGCAAACTTGGGGGAGTGGAGGCCGCCCCCAAGCCAGGCTGCTGGGGACATGGGAGAAAATCCTCTGGCTCACCAGGGGCACCCGAGTCCTCGGGCGCCGCCGCCGACCCCGTCCCTAGAGCGCACTCCGCCTCTAGTGCGTCTGTCTGTCTGACTGCCGGCCTGACTGCTTATCTACTGGAGGAGGGGAGAGGCTACTCTATGTGGGTGTCTGTCTGTTTATCTAACGGAGAAGACGACGACTAGTATGTCTCTATATTTCCCTGCCTATCTATCTATCTATCTATCTATCTATCTATCTATCTATCTATCTATCTATCTATGTACTGGAGGCATAGGAGCAGGCTACTGTGTCTTTTTATCTGTCTGTCTGTCTGTCGTTTGGAAGAGGACATTAGTGTGTCTATCTTCCTACCTTCTTAATTGAGGTGTAGGAGGAGACAAGTGTGTGATTGTGTGTGTGTGTGTGTCTGTCTATGTAAGTAACTATCAACCTTTCGAATGTGTGAGGAGGAGTAATTTAGGATATATGTGTGTTCCTAAATGGAGGAAGAGGGTAGAGTTTCTGTCTGTCTATTTATATTTCTATCTGTCTGTCTAATGGAGGAATCCTCCCAAGACTCATCTGACCTGGGGGGATGCCAATTGCCACCCTGAATCAGCAGGGGGCGCCCCCAGAGCATGCTGCGGAGTACACTGGGTGGAAATTCACAGGCTTGCCTGGGCAGCCCGTGCCCCCCGCATTCGCCATCTCTGCAGCCGCCCCGGCCCCGCCCCCGCCCCGCCCCCTGACCACCCCGCTACCGCATCCCGGGTGCAGGCCTACAGGGAGATGTGCATCTCCTGTACCTAGAGTAGCAGAGACCGACTCCAGGACCGGCCAAAGAGGAGATGGGAGCAAATACACGGGCTTGGTGGGGCAGCCCCGCCTCCTCACTGCAGCCTCTGGATGCACAGCGCTCGCCTCCGGGGGCAGGTGGACATGGAAACACGCATGCTGTGATCCTGGGGCAGGAGAGGCCGCCCCCAGGCCAGGCTGCTGTGGAGATGGGAGCAAACTGATCACCTAACCCGAGGCAGTCTGCCTCCCGCGGCGTCCCTTTATCCTGAACTCACCTCGCCATCATCCCAGGACCGTGCTGACAAGGACACCTAAATCCCTCAAACCTGGGCTAGCAGAGGTCGCCCCGAGGCCAGGAGAGGGGCAGATGGGAGGAAAATGACCAAGCCGGCGAGGCAGCCCCCTGAGCTGCTGTGCCGCCTCTTCTCTGCCCCCGACCCCTTCTCCTGACCTCACCACGCCCGCTCTCAGGAGCAGGCTGACTTCAATGGCTTGACTCCTACAAACGTGGGGGAGCGGACGCCGCCCCCAGGCAAGGCAGCTAGGAACATGGGACAAAGTCCCCTGGCTCGCCAGGGGCACCCTAGTCCCCGGTCACCGCCGCCGATCCCCGTCCCCAGAACGCACCCGCCTCTAGTATGTGTGTCTGTCTGACTGCCTGCCGAACTGCCTATCTATTGGAGGATTGGAGAGGCTAATTTATGTGTTTCCGTCTGTTTATCTAACGGAGGAGGAGGCGAATAGCATGTCTACATCCTTGCCTGCCTATCTATCTCTGTATGTATGTATGTATGTATGTATGCAAGCATGTATGTAAGTATGTATGTATCTGTCAATCTATCTATCTAGAGGAGGGACAGGGGTAGGCTAGTGTGTCTTTTTATGTTTCTGTCTTTTGAAGGAGGAGTTTAGTTTGTCACTCTTCCTGTCTACCTGGTTAAGGAAGCAGATGAGGTCTGTGTCTGTGCGTGTGCGTGTGCGTGTGTGCGTGCGGGTCTGTCTATCTATGTATCTGTGAGTAAAGGGGCAGGAGGCTACTGTGTCTATCTATCAGTCTATATATGCGTGTCTTGGAGGAGGAGTAGGCTAGTACGTCTGTCTGTGTGTCTATCTATCAGATAACTATGTGTGTACGTATAATAGAGAAGAAGGAGGAGGCTACAGAGTCTGTCTGTCTGTCTGTCAGAGGAGGAGAAGACTCGTCTGTCTGTCTATGTGTCTGTGATCCTCTCTCGATCTGTATCTACTAAAGAAGAAGGAGGTGGCCCGTGTATCTGGCTATCTGTGGGTCTCTCTAACAGGAGAAGGTAGAGGCTAGTGTGTGTATCCATCAATCTTACTGACTATCTATCTAATGGAGGAAGAGAAAGAATGCATTAAGTTTGCCTAACTATTATCTAATGGAGGAGATTACTGTGTCTAAGAACCTGCCTAATTGAGGAGTAGGAAGAGGCTAGAGGGTGTGTGTGTGTGTGTGTGTGTTTATGTGTGTCTGACTATGTATGCATCTGTCTGCCTATCTAATTGAGGAGGAGCAGGAGGTTAGGACATATGGCTGTTTCTAAGTGGAGGAGGAGGCTAGTCTGTCTGTGTGTCTATTTGCCTGTCTGTCTGTCTGTCTGTCTGTCTAATGGAGGAGGCCTCCTAGGACTCGACCGACCTAGAGGGATGTCAATTGCCACCCTGAGGCAGCAGAGCGCCCACAAAGCATGCCGAGGGCTACACTGGGTGGAAATCCACAGGCTTGCCTGGGCAGCCCGTGCCCCCCGCATCCGCCCTCTCTGCAGCCGCTCCCGCCCCGCCCCTTCCCCGCCCCCTGACCACCCCGCTCCCTCCTCCCGGGAGCAGGCCTACAGGGAGATGTGCATCTCTTGTTCCTAGAGTAGCAGAAAGCGACCCCAGGACCGGCCAAGGAGGAGATGGGAGCAAATACACGGGCTCGGTGGGGCAGCCCCTCTTCCTCACTGCAGCCCAGGACGGCACCGCGCCCGCCTTCGGGGCGCAGGCTGACCTGCAAACATGCATACTGTGAACCTGGGGCAGGAGAGGACGCCCCCAGGCCAGGCCGTTGTGGAGATGGGGGCAAAGTGATCTGCTCACCCGAGGCAGTCCGCTCCCTTCGACGTCCCTGTCCCCTGAACTCATCTCGCCAGCCTCCCAGGACCTGGCTGACGAGGAGACTTAAATCCCGCATATCTGGGGTAGCAGAGGCCGCCCCCAGGCCAGGAGAATGGTAGATGGTAGGAGAATGACTAACTACCCGGGGCATCCCCCTTAGCCGCAGTGCTGCCTCCTCCTCGGCCGCCGACCTCTTCCCCGGACCGCCCCACGCCGGCTCCCAGGAACAGATGGGACTTCAAAGGCTTGAGTCCGGCGAACCTGGGAGAGCGGAGACCGCCCCTAGGCCAGGCCGCTAGGGACATGGGGGAAAATCCTCTGGCTCGCCAGGGGCACCCGAGCCCTCGGGCGCCGCCGCCGACCCCGTCCCTAGACCGCACCCTGCCTCTAGTGTGTCTGTCTGTCTGCCTGCCTGCCTGACTGCTTATCTACTGGAGGAGGGGAGAGGCTACTCTATGTGGGTGTCTGTCGGTTTATCTAACGGAGGAGAAGACGACAAGTATGTCTCTCTGTTTCCCTGCCTATCAATCAATCAATCAATCAATCAATCAATCAATCTTTATCTATCTATCCATCTATCTATCTATCTATCAATGTACTGGAGGCATAGGAGCAGGCTAGTGTGTCTTTTTATCTGTCCGTCTGTCTGTCGTTTGGAAGAGGACATTAGTGTGTCTATCTAGCTACGTTCTTAATTGAGGTGTAGGAGACAAGTGTGTGATTGTGTGTGTCTGTGTGTGTGTGTCTGTCTGTCTTTGTATGTAACTATCTACCTATGTAACGGTCGAGGAGGAGTAATTTAGGATGTATGTGTGTTTCCAAATGGAGGAAGAGGGTAGCGTTTCTCTCTCTCTCTTTATCTTTTTGTCTGTCTAATGGAGGAATCCTCCCAGGACTTGATGGACATGGAGGGATGCCAATTGCCACCCTGAGGCAGCAGAGGGCGCCCCCAGAGCACGCTGAGGGGTACACTGGGTGGAAGTCCACAGGCTTGCCTGGGCAGCCCGCGCCCCCCCCGCATCCGCGCTCTCTGAGGCCGCTCCCGCCCCGCCCCTTCCCCGCCCCCTGACCACCCCGCTCCCTCCTACCTGAAGCAGGCCTAAACGAAGATGTGCATCACCTGTACCTACAGTAGCAGATTCCAACCCCAGGACCGGCCAAGAGGGAGATGGGAGCAAATACACGGGCTCGGTGTGGCAGCCCCGCCTCCTCCCTGTAGCCTCTGACCGCAGAGTACCCGCCTCCGGGGTCAGATGGACATGGAAACATGCATGCTGTGATCCTGGGGCAGGAGAGGGCGACCCCAGGCCGGGCTGTTTCGGAGATGGGAGCAAACTGACCAGCTAACCCTAGGCAGTCTGCCTCCCGAGTCGTCCCTTTATCCTGAACTCACCTCGCCATCATCCTAGGACCTGCTGACAAGTAGACTTAAATCCCTCAAACCTGGGCTAGCAGAGGTCGCCCCGAGGCCAGGAGAGCGGCAGATGGGAGGAAAATGACCAAGTCGGCGAGGCATCCCCCTTACCTGCTGTGCAGCCTCTTCTCTGCCCCCGACCTCTACCCCTGACTTCACAAGCTTGCTCCCAAGAGCAGAGTGACATCAAAGGCTTGAGTCCTGCAAACTTGGGGGAGTGGAGGCCGCCCCCAAGCCAGGCTGCTGGGGACATGGGAGAAAATCCTCTGGCTCACCAGGGGCACCCGAGTCCTCGGGCGCCGCCGCCGACCCCGTCCCTAGAGCGCACTCCGCCTCTAGTGCGTCTGTCTGTCTGACTGCCGGCCTGACTGCTTATCTACTGGAGGAGGGGAGAGGCTACTCTATGTGGGTGTCTGTCTGTTTATCTAACGGAGAAGACGACGACTAGTATGTCTCTATATTTCCCTGCCTATCTATCTATCTATCTATCTATCTATCTATCTATCTATCTATCTATGTACTGGAGGCATAGGAGCAGGCTACTGTGTCTTTTTATCTGTCTGTCTGTCTGTCGTTTGGAAGAGGACATTAGTGTGTCTATCTTCCTACCTTCTTAATTGAGGTGTAGGAGGAGACAAGTGTGTGATTGTGTGTGTGTGTGTGTCTGTCTATGTAAGTAACTATCAACCTTTCGAATGTGTGAGGAGGAGTAATTTAGGATATATGTGTGTTCCTAAATGGAGGAAGAGGGTAGAGTTTCTGTCTGTCTATTTATATTTCTATCTGTCTGTCTAATGGAGGAATCCTCCCAAGACTCATCTGACCTGGGGGGATGCCAATTGCCACCCTGAATCAGCAGGGGGCGCCCCCAGAGCATGCTGCGGAGTACACTGGGTGGAAATTCACAGGCTTGCCTGGGCAGCCCGTGCCCCCCGCATTCGCCATCTCTGCAGCCGCCCCGGCCCCGCCCCCGCCCCGCCCCCTGACCACCCCGCTACCGCATCCCGGGTGCAGGCCTACAGGGAGATGTGCATCTCCTGTACCTAGAGTAGCAGAGACCGACTCCAGGACCGGCCAAAGAGGAGATGGGAGCAAATACACGGGCTTGGTGGGGCAGCCCCGCCTCCTCACTGCAGCCTCTGGATGCACAGCGCTCGCCTCCGGGGGCAGGTGGACATGGAAACACGCATGCTGTGATCCTGGGGCAGGAGAGGCCGCCCCCAGGCCAGGCTGCTGTGGAGATGGGAGCAAACTGATCACCTAACCCGAGGCAGTCTGCCTCCCGCGGCGTCCCTTTATCCTGAACTCACCTCGCCATCATCCCAGGACCGTGCTGACAAGGACACCTAAATCCCTCAAACCTGGGCTAGCAGAGGTCGCCCCGAGGCCAGGAGAGGGGCAGATGGGAGGAAAATGACCAAGCCGGCGAGGCAGCCCCCTGAGCTGCTGTGCCGCCTCTTCTCTGCCCCCGACCCCTTCTCCTGACCTCACCACGCCCGCTCTCAGGAGCAGGCTGACTTCAATGGCTTGACTCCTACAAACGTGGGGGAGCGGACGCCGCCCCCAGGCAAGGCAGCTAGGAACATGGGACAAAGTCCCCTGGCTCGCCAGGGGCACCCTAGTCCCCGGTCACCGCCGCCGATCCCCGTCCCCAGAACGCACCCGCCTCTAGTATGTGTGTCTGTCTGACTGCCTGCCGAACTGCCTATCTATTGGAGGATTGGAGAGGCTAATTTATGTGTTTCCGTCTGTTTATCTAACGGAGGAGGAGGCGAATAGCATGTCTACATCCTTGCCTGCCTATCTATCTCTGTATGTATGTATGTATGTATGTATGTATGTATGCAAGCATGTATGTAAGTATGTATGTATCTGTCAATCTATCTATCTAGAGGAGGGACAGGGGTAGGCTAGTGTGTCTTTTTATGTTTCTGTCTTTTGAAGGAGGAGTTTAGTTTGTCACTCTTCCTGTCTACCTGGTTAAGGAAGCAGATGAGGTCTGTGTCTGTGCGTGTGCGTGTGCGTGTGTGCGTGCGGGTCTGTCTATCTATGTATCTGTGAGTAAAGGGGCAGGAGGCTACTGTGTCTATCTATCAGTCTATATATGCGTGTCTTGGAGGAGGAGTAGGCTAGTACGTCTGTCTGTGTGTCTATCTATCAGATAACTATGTGTGTACGTATAATAGAGAAGAAGGAGGAGGCTACAGAGTCTGTCTGTCTGTCTGTCAGAGGAGGAGAAGACTCGTCTGTCTGTCTATGTGTCTGTGATCCTCTCTCGATCTGTATCTACTAAAGAAGAAGGAGGTAGCCCGTGTATCTGGCTATCTGTGGGTCTCTCTAACAGGAGAAGGTAGAGGCTAGTGTGTGTATCCATCAATCTTACTGACTATCTATCTAATGGAGGAAGAGAAAGAATGCATTAAGTTTGCCTAACTATTATCTAATGGAGGAGATTACTGTGTCTAAGAACCTGCCTAATTGAGGAGTAGGAAGAGGCTAGAGGGTGTGTGTGTGTGTGTGTGTGTGTTTATGTGTGTCTGACTATGTATGTATCTGTCTGTCTATCTAATTGAGGAGGAGCAGGAGGTTAGGACATATGGCTGTTTCTAAGTGGAGGAGGAGGCTAGTCTGTCTGTGTGTCTATTTGCCTGTCTGTCTGTCTGTCTGTCTGTCTAATGGAGGAGGCCTCCTAGGACTCGACCGACCTAGAGGGATGTCAATTGCCACCCTGAGGCAGCAGAGCGCCCACAAAGCATGCCGAGGGCTACACTGGGTGGAAATCCACAGGCTTGCCTGGGCAGCCCGTGCCCCCCGCATCCGCCCTCTCTGCAGCCGCTCCCGCCCCGCCCCTTCCCCGCCCCCTGACCACCCCGCTCCCTCCTCCCGGGAGCAGGCCTACAGGGAGATGTGCATCTCTTGTTCCTAGAGTAGCAGAAAGCGACCCCAGGACCGGCCAAGGAGGAGATGGGAGCAAATACACGGGCTCGGTGGGGCAGCCCCTCTTCCTCACTGCAGCCCAGGACGGCACCGCGCCCGCCTTCGGGGCGCAGGCTGACCTGCAAACATGCATACTGTGAACCTGGGGCAGGAGAGGACGCCCCCAGGCCAGGTCGTTGTGGAGATGGGGGCAAAGTGATCTGCTCACCCGAGGCAGTCCGCTCCCTTCGACGTCCCTGTCCCCTGAACTCATCTCGCCAGCCTCCCAGGACCTGGCTGACGAGGAGACTTAAATCCCGCATATCTGGGGTAGCAGAGGCCGCCCCCAGGCCAGGAGAATGGTAGATGGTAGGAGAATGACTAACTACCCGGGGCATCCCCCTTAGCCGCAGTGCTGCCTCCTCCTCGGCCGCCGACCTCTTCCCCGGACCGCCCCACGCCGGCTCCCAGGAACAGATGGGACTTCAAAGGCTTGAGTCCGGCGAACCTGGGAGAGCGGAGACCGCCCCTAGGCCAGGCCGCTAGGGACATGGGGGAAAATCCTCTGGCTCGCCAGGGGCACCCGAGCCCTCGGGCGCCGCCGCCGACCCCGTCCCTAGACCGCACCCTGCCTCTAGTGTGTCTGTCTGTCTGCCTGCCTGCCTGACTGCTTATCTACTGGAGGAGGGGAGAGGCTACTCTATGTGGGTGTCTGTCGGTTTATCTAACGGAGGAGAAGACGACAAGTATGTCTCTCTGTTTCCCTGCCTATCAATCAATCAATCAATCAATCAATCAATCAATCTTTATCTATCTATCCATCTATCTATCTATCTATCAATGTACTGGAGGCATAGGAGCAGGCTAGTGTGTCTTTTTATCTGTCCGTCTGTCTGTCGTTTGGAAGAGGACATTAGTGTGTCTATCTAGCTACGTTCTTAATTGAGGTGTAGGAGGAGACAAGTGTGTGATTGTGTGTGTCTGTGTGTGTGTGTCTGTCTGTCTTTGTATGTAACTATCTACCTATGTAACGGTCGAGGAGGAGTAATTTAGGATGTATGTGTGTTTCCAAATGGAGGAAGAGGGTAGCGTTTCTCTCTCTCTCTTTATCTTTTTGTCTGTCTAATGGAGGAATCCTCCCAGGACTTGATGGACATGGAGGGATGCCAATTGCCACCCTGAGGCAGCAGAGGGCGCCCCCAGAGCACGCTGAGGGGTACACTGGGTGGAAGTCCACAGGCTTGCCTGGGCAGCCCGCGCCCCCCCCGCATCCGCGCTCTCTGAGGCCGCTCCCGCCCCGCCCCTTCCCCGCCCCCTGACCACCCCGCTCCCTCCTACCTGAAGCAGGCCTAAACGAAGATGTGCATCACCTGTACCTACAGTAGCAGATTCCAACCCCAGGACCGGCCAAGAGGGAGATGGGAGCAAATACACGGGCTCGGTGTGGCAGCCCCGCCTCCTCCCTGTAGCCTCTGACCGCAGAGTACCCGCCTCCGGGGTCAGATGGACATGGAAACATGCATGCTGTGATCCTGGGGCAGGAGAGGGCGACCCCAGGCCGGGCTGTTTCGGAGATGGGAGCAAACTGACCAGCTAACCCTAGGCAGTCTGCCTCCCGAGTCGTCCCTTTATCCTGAACTCACCTCGCCATCATCCTAGGACCTGCTGACAAGTAGACTTAAATCCCTCAAACCTGGGCTAGCAGAGGTCGCCCCGAGGCCAGGAGAGCGGCAGATGGGAGGAAAATGACCAAGTCGGCGAGGCATCCCCCTTACCTGCTGTGCAGCCTCTTCTCTGCCCCCGACCTCTACCCCTGACTTCACAAGCTTGCTCCCAAGAGCAGAGTGACATCAAAGGCTTGAGTCCTGCAAACTTGGGGGAGTGGAGGCCGCCCCCAAGCCAGGCTGCTGGGGACATGGGAGAAAATCCTCTGGCTCACCAGGGGCACCCGAGTCCTCGGGCGCCGCCGCCGACCCCGTCCCTAGAGCGCACTCCGCCTCTAGTGCGTCTGTCTGTCTGACTGCCGGCCTGACTGCTTATCTACTGGAGGAGGGGAGAGGCTACTCTATGTGGGTGTCTGTCTGTTTATCTAACGGAGAAGACGACGACTAGTATGTCTCTATATTTCCCTGCCTATCTATCTATCTATCTATCTATCTATCTATCTATCTATCTATCTATGTACTGGAGGCATAGGAGCAGGCTACTGTGTCTTTTTATCTGTCTGTCTGTCTGTCGTTTGGAAGAGGACATTAGTGTGTCTATCTTCCTACCTTCTTAATTGAGGTGTAGGAGGAGACAAGTGTGTGATTGTGTGTGTGTGTGTGTCTGTCTATGTAAGTAACTATCAACCTTTCGAATGTGTGAGGAGGAGTAATTTAGGATATATGTGTGTTCCTAAATGGAGGAAGAGGGTAGAGTTTCTGTCTGTCTATTTATATTTCTATCTGTCTGTCTAATGGAGGAATCCTCCCAAGACTCATCTGACCTGGGGGGATGCCAATTGCCACCCTGAATCAGCAGGGGGCGCCCCCAGAGCATGCTGCGGAGTACACTGGGTGGAAATTCACAGGCTTGCCTGGGCAGCCCGTGCCCCCCGCATTCGCCATCTCTGCAGCCGCCCCGGCCCCGCCCCCGCCCCGCCCCCTGACCACCCCGCTACCGCATCCCGGGTGCAGGCCTACAGGGAGATGTGCATCTCCTGTACCTAGAGTAGCAGAGACCGACTCCAGGACCGGCCAAAGAGGAGATGGGAGCAAATACACGGGCTTGGTGGGGCAGCCCCGCCTCCTCACTGCAGCCTCTGGATGCACAGCGCTCGCCTCCGGGGGCAGGTGGACATGGAAACACGCATGCTGTGATCCTGGGGCAGGAGAGGCCGCCCCCAGGCCAGGCTGCTGTGGAGATGGGAGCAAACTGATCACCTAACCCGAGGCAGTCTGCCTCCCGCGGCGTCCCTTTATCCTGAACTCACCTCGCCATCATCCCAGGACCGTGCTGACAAGGACACCTAAATCCCTCAAACCTGGGCTAGCAGAGGTCGCCCCGAGGCCAGGAGAGGGGCAGATGGGAGGAAAATGACCAAGCCGGCGAGGCAGCCCCCTGAGCTGCTGTGCCGCCTCTTCTCTGCCCCCGACCCCTTCTCCTGACCTCACCACGCCCGCTCTCAGGAGCAGGCTGACTTCAATGGCTTGACTCCTACAAACGTGGGGGAGCGGACGCCGCCCCCAGGCAAGGCAGCTAGGAACATGGGACAAAGTCCCCTGGCTCGCCAGGGGCACCCTAGTCCCCGGTCACCGCCGCCGATCCCCGTCCCCAGAACGCACCCGCCTCTAGTATGTGTGTCTGTCTGACTGCCTGCCGAACTGCCTATCTATTGGAGGATTGGAGAGGCTAATTTATGTGTTTCCGTCTGTTTATCTAACGGAGGAGGAGGCGAATAGCATGTCTACATCCTTGCCTGCCTATCTATCTCTGTATGTATGTATGTATGTATGTATGTATGTATGCAAGCATGTATGTAAGTATGTATGTATCTGTCAATCTATCTATCTAGAGGAGGGACAGGGGTAGGCTAGTGTGTCTTTTTATGTTTCTGTCTTTTGAAGGAGGAGTTTAGTTTGTCACTCTTCCTGTCTACCTGGTTAAGGAAGCAGATGAGGTCTGTGTCTGTGCGTGTGCGTGTGCGTGTGTGCGTGCGGGTCTGTCTATCTATGTATCTGTGAGTAAAGGGGCAGGAGGCTACTGTGTCTATCTATCAGTCTATATATGCGTGTCTTGGAGGAGGAGTAGGCTAGTACGTCTGTCTGTGTGTCTATCTATCAGATA
This sequence comes from Vicugna pacos, assembly GCF_048564905.1. Taxonomy (NCBI): domain Eukaryota; kingdom Metazoa; phylum Chordata; class Mammalia; order Artiodactyla; family Camelidae; genus Vicugna; species Vicugna pacos. The sequence continues at coordinate 913,406 of NW_027328791.1, forward strand.
ACTATGTGTGTACGTATAATAGAGAAGAAGGAGGAGGCTACAGAGTCTGTCTGTCTGTCTGTCAGAGGAGGAGAAGACTCGTCTGTCTGTCTATGTGTCTGTGATCCTCTCTCGATCTGTATCTACTAAAGAAGAAGGAGGTGGCCCGTGTATCTGGCTATCTGTGGGTCTCTCTAACAGGAGAAGGTAGAGGCTAGTGTGTGTATCCATCAATCTTACTGACTATCTATCTAATGGAGGAAGAGAAAGAATGCATTAAGTTTGCCTAACTATTATCTAATGGAGGAGATTACTGTGTCTAAGAACCTGCCTAATTGAGGAGTAGGAAGAGGCTAGAGGGTGTGTGTGTGTGTGTGTGTGTTTATGTGTGTCTGACTATGTATGCATCTGTCTGCCTATCTAATTGAGGAGGAGCAGGAGGTTAGGACATATGGCTGTTTCTAAGTGGAGGAGGAGGCTAGTCTGTCTGTGTGTCTATTTGCCTGTCTGTCTGTCTGTCTGTCTGTCTAATGGAGGAGGCCTCCTAGGACTCGACCGACCTAGAGGGATGTCAATTGCCACCCTGAGGCAGCAGAGCGCCCACAAAGCATGCCGAGGGCTACACTGGGTGGAAATCCACAGGCTTGCCTGGGCAGCCCGTGCCCCCCGCATCCGCCCTCTCTGCAGCCGCTCCCGCCCCGCCCCTTCCCCGCCCCCTGACCACCCCGCTCCCTCCTCCCGGGAGCAGGCCTACAGGGAGATGTGCATCTCTTGTTCCTAGAGTAGCAGAAAGCGACCCCAGGACCGGCCAAGGAGGAGATGGGAGCAAATACACGGGCTCGGTGGGGCAGCCCCTCTTCCTCACTGCAGCCCAGGACGGCACCGCGCCCGCCTTCGGGGCGCAGGCTGACCTGCAAACATGCATACTGTGAACCTGGGGCAGGAGAGGACGCCCCCAGGCCAGGCCGTTGTGGAGATGGGGGCAAAGTGATCTGCTCACCCGAGGCAGTCCGCTCCCTTCGACGTCCCTGTCCCCTGAACTCATCTCGCCAGCCTCCCAGGACCTGGCTGACGAGGAGAATTAAATCCCGCATATCTGGGGTAGCAGAGGCCGCCCCCAGGCCAGGAGAATGGTAGATGGTAGGAGAATGACTAACTACCCGGGGCATCCCCCTTAGCCGCAGTGCTGCCTCCTCCTCGGCCGCCGACCTCTTCCCCGGACCGCCCCACTCCGGCTCCCAGGAACAGATGGGACTTCAAAGGCTTGAGTCCGGCGAACCTGGGAGAGCGGAGACCGCCCCTAGGCCAGGCCGCTAGGGACATGGGGGAAAATCCTCTGGCTCGCCAGGGGCACCCGAGCCCTCGGGCGCCGCCGCCGACCCCGTCCCTAGACCGCACCCTGCCTCTAGTGTGTCTGTCTGTCTGCCTGCCTGCCTGACTGCTTATCTACTGGAGGAGGGGAGAGGCTACTCTATGTGGGTGTCTGTCGGTTTATCTAACGGAGGAGAAGACGACAAGTATGTCTCTCTGTTTCCCTGCCTATCAATCAATCAATCAATCAATCAATCAATCAATCTTTATCTATCTATCCATCTATCTATCTATCTATCAATGTACTGGAGGCATAGGAGCAGGCTAGTGTGTCTTTTTATCTGTCCGTCTGTCTGTCGTTTGGAAGAGGACATTAGTGTGTCTATCTAGCTACGTTCTTAATTGAGGTGTAGGAGGAGACAAGTGTGTGATTGTGTGTGTCTGTGTGTGTGTGTCTGTCTGTCTTTGTATGTAACTATCTACCTATGTAACGGTCGAGGAGGAGTAATTTAGGATGTATGTGTGTTTCCAAATGGAGGAAGAGGGTAGCGTTTCTCTCTCTCTCTTTATCTTTTTGTCTGTCTAATGGAGGAATCCTCCCAGGACTTGATGGACATGGAGGGATGCCAATTGCCACCCTGAGGCAGCAGAGGGCGCCCCCAGAGCACGCTGAGGGGTACACTGGGTGGAAGTCCACAGGCTTGCCTGGGCAGCCCGCGCCCACCCCGCATCCGCGCTCTCTGAGGCCGCTCCCGCCCCGCCCCTTCCCCGCCCCCTGACCACCCCGCTCCCTCCTACCTGAAGCAGGCCTAAACGAAGATGTGCATCACCTGTACCTACAGTAGCAGATTCCAACCCCAGGACCGGCCAAGAGGGAGATGGGAGCAAATACACGGGCTCGGTGTGGCAGCCCCGCCTCCTCCCTGTAGCCTCTGACCGCAGAGTACCCGCCTCCGGGGTCAGATGGACATGGAAACATGCATGCTGTGATCCTGGGGCAGGAGAGGGCGACCCCAGGCCGGGCTGTTTCGGAGATGGGAGCAAACTGACCAGCTAACCCTAGGCAGTCTGCCTCCCGAGTCGTCCCTTTATCCTGAACTCACCTCGCCATCATCCTAGGACCTGCTGACAAGTAGACTTAAATCCCTCAAACCTGGGCTAGCAGAGGTCGCCCCGAGGCCAGGAGAGCGGCAGATGGGAGGAAAATGACCAAGTCGGCGAGGCATCCCCCTTACCTGCTGTGCAGCCTCTTCTCTGCCCCCGACCTCTACCCCTGACTTCACAAGCTTGCTCCCAAGAACAGAGTGACATCAAAGGCTTGAGTCCTGCAAACTTGGGGGAGTGGAGGCCGCCCCCAAGCCAGGCTGCTGGGGACATGGGAGAAAATCCTCTGGCTCACCAGGGGCACCCGAGTCCTCGGGCGCCGCCGCCGACCCCGTCCCTAGAGCGCACTCCGCCTCTAGTGCGTCTGTCTGTCTGACTGCCGGCCTGACTGCTTATCTACTGGAGGAGGGGAGAGGCTACTCTATGTGGGTGTCTGTCTGTTTATCTAACGGAGAAGACGACGACTAGTATGTCTCTATATTTCCCTGCCTATCTATCTATCTATCTATCTATCTATCTATCTATCTATCTATCTATCTATGTACTGGAGGCATAGGAGCAGGCTACTGTGTCTTTTTATCTGTCTGTCTGTCTGTCGTTTGGAAGAGGACATTAGTGTGTCTATCTTCCTACCTTCTTAATTGAGGTGTAGGAGGAGACAAGTGTGTGATTGTGTGTGTGTGTGTGTCTGTCTATGTAAGTAACTATCAACCTTTCGAATGTGTGAGGAGGAGTAATTTAGGATATATGTGTGTTCCTAAATGGAGGAAGAGGGTAGAGTTTCTGTCTGTCTATTTATATTTCTATCTGTCTGTCTAATGGAGGAATCCTCCCAAGACTCATCTGACCTGGGGGGATGCCAATTGCCACCCTGAATCAGCAGGGGGCGCCCCCAGAGCATGCTGCGGAGTACACTGGGTGGAAATTCACAGGCTTGCCTGGGCAGCCCGTGCCCCCCGCATTCGCCATCTCTGCAGCCGCCCCGGCCCCGCCCCCGCCCCGCCCCCTGACCACCCCGCTACCGCATCCCGGGTGCAGGCCTACAGGGAGATGTGCATCTCCTGTACCTAGAGTAGCAGAGACCGACTCCAGGACCGGCCAAAGAGGAGATGGGAGCAAATACACGGGCTTGGTGGGGCAGCCCCGCCTCCTCACTGCAGCCTCTGGATGCACAGCGCTCGCCTCCGGGGGCAGGTGGACATGGAAACACGCATGCTGTGATCCTGGGGCAGGAGAGGCCGCCCCCAGGCCAGGCTGCTGTGGAGATGGGAGCAAACTGATCACCTAACCCGAGGCAGTCTGCCTCCCGCGGCGTCCCTTTATCCTGAACTCACCTCGCCATCATCCCAGGACCGTGCTGACAAGGACACCTAAATCCCTCAAACCTGGGCTAGCAGAGGTCGCCCCGAGGCCAGGAGAGGGGCAGATGGGAGGAAAATGACCAAGCCGGCGAGGCAGCCCCCTGAGCTGCTGTGCCGCCTCTTCTCTGCCCCCGACCCCTTCTCCTGACCTCACCACGCCCGCTCTCAGGAGCAGGCTGACTTCAATGGCTTGACTCCTACAAACGTGGGGGAGCGGACGCCGCCCCCAGGCAAGGCAGCTAGGAACATGGGACAAAGTCCCCTGGCTCGCCAGGGGCACCCTAGTCCCCGGTCACCGCCGCCGATCCCCGTCCCCAGAACGCACCCGCCTCTAGTATGTGTGTCTGTCTGACTGCCTGCCGAACTGCCTATCTATTGGAGGATTGGAGAGGCTAATTTATGTGTTTCCGTCTGTTTATCTAACGGAGGAGGAGGCGAATAGCATGTCTACATCCTTGCCTGCCTATCTATCTCTGTATGTATGTATGTATGTATGTATGTATGTATGCAAGCATGTATGTAAGTATGTATGTATCTGTCAATCTATCTATCTAGAGGAGGGACAGGGGTAGGCTAGTGTGTCTTTTTATGTTTCTGTCTTTTGAAGGAGGAGTTTAGTTTGTCACTCTTCCTGTCTACCTGGTTAAGGAAGCAGATGAGGTCTGTGTCTGTGCGTGTGCGTGTGCGTGTGTGCGTGCGGGTCTGTCTATCTATGTATCTGTGAGTAAAGGGGCAGGAGGCTACTGTGTCTATCTATCAGTCTATATATGCGTGTCTTGGAGGAGGAGTAGGCTAGTACGTCTGTCTGTGTGTCTATCTATCAGATAACTATGTGTGTACGTATAATAGAGAAGAAGGAGGAGGCTACAGAGTCTGTCTGTCTGTCTGTCAGAGGAGGAGAAGACTCGTCTGTCTGTCTATGTGTCTGTGATCCTCTCTCGATCTGTATCTACTAAAGAAGAAGGAGGTGGCCCGTGTATCTGGCTATCTGTGGGTCTCTCTAACAGGAGAAGGTAGAGGCTAGTGTGTGTATCCATCAATCTTACTGACTATCTATCTAATGGAGGAAGAGAAAGAATGCATTAAGTTTGCCTAACTATTATCTAATGGAGGAGATTACTGTGTCTAAGAACCTGCCTAATTGAGGAGTAGGAAGAGGCTAGAGGGTGTGTGTGTGTGTGTGTGTGTTTATGTGTGTCTGACTATGTATGCATCTGTCTGCCTATCTAATTGAGGAGGAGCAGGAGGTTAGGACATATGGCTGTTTCTAAGTGGAGGAGGAGGCTAGTCTGTCTGTGTGTCTATTTGCCTGTCTGTCTGTCTGTCTGTCTGTCTAATGGAGGAGGCCTCCTAGGACTCGACCGACCTAGAGGGATGTCAATTGCCACCCTGAGGCAGCAGAGCGCCCACAAAGCATGCCGAGGGCTACACTGGGTGGAAATCCACAGGCTTGCCTGGGCAGCCCGTGCCCCCCGCATCCGCCCTCTCTGCAGCCGCTCCCGCCCCGCCCCTTCCCCGCCCCCTGACCACCCCGCTCCCTCCTCCCGGGAGCAGGCCTACAGGGAGATGTGCATCTCTTGTTCCTAGAGTAGCAGAAAGCGACCCCAGGACCGGCCAAGGAGGAGATGGGAGCAAATACACGGGCTCGGTGGGGCAGCCCCTCTTCCTCACTGCAGCCCAGGACGGCACCGCGCCCGCCTTCGGGGCGCAGGCTGACCTGCAAACATGCATACTGTGAACCTGGGGCAGGAGAGGACGCCCCCAGGCCAGGCCGTTGTGGAGATGGGGGCAAAGTGATCTGCTCACCCGAGGCAGTCCGCTCCCTTCGACGTCCCTGTCCCCTGAACTCATCTCGCCAGCCTCCCAGGACCTGGCTGACGAGGAGACTTAAATCCCGCATATCTGGGGTAGCAGAGGCCGCCCCCAGGCCAGGAGAATGGTAGATGGTAGGAGAATGACTAACTACCCGGGGCATCCCCCTTAGCCGCAGTGCTGCCTCCTCCTCGGCCGCCGACCTCTTCCCCGGACCGCCCCACGCCGGCTCCCAGGAACAGATGGGACTTCAAAGGCTTGAGTCCGGCGAACCTGGGAGAGCGGAGACCGCCCCTAGGCCAGGCCGCTAGGGACATGGGGGAAAATCCTCTGGCTCGCCAGGGGCACCCGAGCCCTCGGGCGCCGCCGCCGACCCCGTCCCTAGACCGCACCCTGCCTCTAGTGTGTCTGTCTGTCTGCCTGCCTGCCTGACTGCTTATCTACTGGAGGAGGGGAGAGGCTACTCTGTGTGGGTGTCTGTCGGTTTATCTAACGGAGGAGAAGACGACAAGTATGTCTCTCTGTTTCCCTGCCTATCAATCAATCAATCAATCAATCAATCAATCTTTATCTATCTATCCATCTATCTATCTATCTATCAATGTACTGGAGGCATAGGAGCAGGCTAGTGTGTCTTTTTATCTGTCCGTCTGTCTGTCGTTTGGAAGAGGACATTAGTGTGTCTATCTTCCTACCTTCTTAATTGAGGTGTAGGAGGAGACAAGTGTGTGATTGTGTGTGTGTGTGTGTCTGTCTATGTAAGTAACTATCAACCTTTCGAATGTGTGAGGAGGAGTAATTTAGGATATATGTGTGTTCCTAAATGGAGGAAGAGGGTAGAGTTTCTGTCTGTCTATTTATATTTCTATCTGTCTGTCTAATGGAGGAATCCTCCCAAGACTCATCTGACCTGGGGGGATGCCAATTGCCACCCTGAATCAGCAGGGGGCGCCCCCAGAGCATGCTGCGGAGTACACTGGGTGGAAATTCACAGGCTTGCCTGGGCAGCCCGTGCCCCCCGCATTCGCCATCTCTGCAGCCGCCCCGGCCCCGCCCCCGCCCCGCCCCCTGACCACCCCGCTACCGCATCCCGGGTGCAGGCCTACAGGGAGATGTGCATCTCCTGTACCTAGAGTAGCAGAGACCGACTCCAGGACCGGCCAAAGAGGAGATGGGAGCAAATACACGGGCTTGGTGGGGCAGCCCCGCCTCCTCACTGCAGCCTCTGGATGCACAGCGCTCGCCTCCGGGGGCAGGTGGACATGGAAACACGCATGCTGTGATCCTGGGGCAGGAGAGGCCGCCCCCAGGCCAGGCTGCTGTGGAGATGGGAGCAAACTGATCACCTAACCCGAGGCAGTCTGCCTCCCGCGGCGTCCCTTTATCCTGAACTCACCTCGCCATCATCCCAGGACCGTGCTGACAAGGACACCTAAATCCCTCAAACCTGGGCTAGCAGAGGTCGCCCCGAGGCCAGGAGAGGGGCAGATGGGAGGAAAATGACCAAGCCGGCGAGGCAGCCCCCTGAGCTGCTGTGCCGCCTCTTCTCTGCCCCCGACCCCTTCTCCTGACCTCACCACGCCCGCTCTCAGGAGCAGGCTGACTTCAATGGCTTGACTCCTACAAACGTGGGGGAGCGGACGCCGCCCCCAGGCAAGGCAGCTAGGAACATGGGACAAAGTCCCCTGGCTCGCCAGGGGCACCCTAGTCCCCGGTCACCGCCGCCGATCCCCGTCCCCAGAACGCACCCGCCTCTAGTATGTGTGTCTGTCTGACTGCCTGCCGAACTGCCTATCTATTGGAGGATTGGAGAGGCTAATTTATGTGTTTCCGTCTGTTTATCTAACGGAGGAGGAGGCGAATAGCATGTCTACATCCTTGCCTGCCTATCTATCTCTGTATGTATGTATGTATGTATGTATGTATGTATGCAAGCATGTATGTAAGTATGTATGTATCTGTCAATCTATCTATCTAGAGGAGGGACAGGGGTAGGCTAGTGTGTCTTTTTATGTTTCTGTCTTTTGAAGGAGGAGTTTAGTTTGTCACTCTTCCTGTCTACCTGGTTAAGGAAGCAGATGAGGTCTGTGTCTGTGCGTGTGCGTGTGCGTGTGTGCGTGCGGGTCTGTCTATCTATGTATCTGTGAGTAAAGGGGCAGGAGGCTACTGTGTCTATCTATCAGTCTATATATGCGTGTCTTGGAGGAGGAGTAGGCTAGTACGTCTGTCTGTGTGTCTATCTATCAGATAACTATGTGTGTACGTATAATAGAGAAGAAGGAGGAGGCTACAGAGTCTGTCTGTCTGTCTGTCAGAGGAGGAGAAGACTCGTCTGTCTGTCTATGTGTCTGTGATCCTCTCTCGATCTGTATCTACTAAAGAAGAAGGAGGTGGCCCGTGTATCTGGCTATCTGTGGGTCTCTCTAACAGGAGAAGGTAGAGGCTAGTGTGTGTATCCATCAATCTTACTGACTATCTATCTAATGGAGGAAGAGAAAGAATGCATTAAGTTTGCCTAACTATTATCTAATGGAGGAGATTACTGTGTCTAAGAACCTGCCTAATTGAGGAGTAGGAAGAGGCTAGAGGGTGTGTGTGTGTGTGTGTGTGTTTATGTGTGTCTGACTATGTATGCATCTGTCTGCCTATCTAATTGAGGAGGAGCAGGAGGTTAGGACATATGGCTGTTTCTAAGTGGAGGAGGAGGCTAGTCTGTCTGTGTGTCTATTTGCCTGTCTGTCTGTCTGTCTGTCTGTCTAATGGAGGAGGCCTCCTAGGACTCGACCGACCTAGAGGGATGTCAATTGCCACCCTGAGGCAGCAGAGCGCCCACAAAGCATGCCGAGGGCTACACTGGGTGGAAATCCACAGGCTTGCCTGGGCAGCCCGTGCCCCCCGCATCCGCCCTCTCTGCAGCCGCTCCCGCCCCGCCCCTTCCCCGCCCCCTGACCACCCCGCTCCCTCCTCCCGGGAGCAGGCCTACAGGGAGATGTGCATCTCTTGTTCCTAGAGTAGCAGAAAGCGACCCCAGGACCGGCCAAGGAGGAGATGGGAGCAAATACACGGGCTCGGTGGGGCAGCCCCTCTTCCTCACTGCAGCCCAGGACGGCACCGCGCCCGCCTTCGGGGCGCAGGCTGACCTGCAAACATGCATACTGTGAACCTGGGGCAGGAGAGGACGCCCCCAGGCCAGGCCGTTGTGGAGATGGGGGCAAAGTGATCTGCTCACCCGAGGCAGTCCGCTCCCTTCGACGTCCCTGTCCCCTGAACTCATCTCGCCAGCCTCCCAGGACCTGGCTGACGAGGAGACTTAAATCCCGCATATCTGGGGTAGCAGAGGCCGCCCCCAGGCCAGGAGAATGGTAGATGGTAGGAGAATGACTAACTACCCGGGGCATCCCCCTTAGCCGCAGTGCTGCCTCCTCCTCGGCCGCCGACCTCTTCCCCGGACCGCCCCACGCCGGCTCCCAGGAACAGATGGGACTTCAAAGGCTTGAGTCCGGCGAACCTGGGAGAGCGGAGACCGCCCCTAGGCCAGGCCGCTAGGGACATGGGGGAAAATCCTCTGGCTCGCCAGGGGCACCCGAGCCCTCGGGCGCCGCCGCCGACCCCGTCCCTAGACCGCACCCTGCCTCTAGTGTGTCTGTCTGTCTGCCTGCCTGCCTGACTGCTTATCTACTGGAGGAGGGGAGAGGCTACTCTGTGTGGGTGTCTGTCGGTTTATCTAACGGAGGAGAAGACGACAAGTATGTCTCTCTGTTTCCCTGCCTATCAATCAATCAATCAATCAATCAATCAATCAATCTTTATCTATCTATCCATCTATCTATCTATCTATCAATGTACTGGAGGCATAGGAGCAGGCTAGTGTGTCTTTTTATCTGTCCGTCTGTCTGTCGTTTGGAAGAGGACATTAGTGTGTCTATCTAGCTACGTTCTTAATTGAGGTGTAGGAGGAGACAAGTGTGTGATTGTGTGTGTCTGTGTGTGTGTGTCTGTCTGTCTTTGTATGTAACTATCTACCTATGTAACGGTCGAGGAGGAGTAATTTAGGATGTATGTGTGTTTCCAAATGGAGGAAGAGGGTAGCGTTTCTCTCTCTCTCTTTATCTTTTTGTCTGTCTAATGGAGGAATCCTCCCAGGACTTGATGGACATGGAGGGATGCCAATTGCCACCCTGAGGCAGCAGAGGGCGCCCCCAGAGCACGCTGAGGGGTACACTGGGTGGAAGTCCACAGGCTTGCCTGGGCAGCCCGCGCCCACCCCGCATCCGCGCTCTCTGAGGCCGCTCCCGCCCCGCCCCTTCCCCGCCCCCTGACCACCCCGCTCCCTCCTACCTGAAGCAGGCCTAAACGAAGATGTGCATCACCTGTACCTACAGTAGCAGATTCCAACCCCAGGACCGGCCAAGAGGGAGATGGGAGCAAATACACGGGCTCGGTGTGGCAGCCCCGCCTCCTCCCTGTAGCCTCTGACCGCAGAGTACCCGCCTCCGGGGTCAGATGGACATGGAAACATGCATGCTGTGATCCTGGGGCAGGAGAGGGCGACCCCAGGCCGGGCTGTTTCGGAGATGGGAGCAAACTGACCAGCTAACCCTAGGCAGTCTGCCTCCCGAGTCGTCCCTTTATCCTGAACTCACCTCGCCATCATCCTAGGACCTGCTGACAAGTAGACTTAAATCCCTCAAACCTGGGCTAGCAGAGGTCGCCCCGAGGCCAGGAGAGCGGCAGATGGGAGGAAAATGACCAAGTCGGCGAGGCATCCCCCTTACCTGCTGTGCAGCCTCTTCTCTGCCCCCGACCTCTACCCCTGACTTCACAAGCTTGCTCCCAAGAGCAGAGTGACATCAAAGGCTTGAGTCCTGCAAACTTGGGGGAGTGGAGGCCGCCCCCAAGCCAGGCTGCTGGGGACATGGGAGAAAATCCTCTGGCTCACCAGGGGCACCCGAGTCCTCGGGCGCCGCCGCCGACCCCGTCCCTAGAGCGCACTCCGCCTCTAGTGCGTCTGTCTGTCTGACTGCCGGCCTGACTGCTTATCTACTGGAGGAGGGGAGAGGCTACTCTATGTGGGTGTCTGTCTGTTTATCTAACGGAGAAGACGACGACTAGTATGTCTCTATATTTCCCTGCCTATCTATCTATCTATCTATCTATCTATCTATCTATCTATCTATCTATGTACTGGAGGCATAGGAGCAGGCTACTGTGTCTTTTTATCTGTCTGTCTGTCTGTCGTTTGGAAGAGGACATTAGTGTGTCTATCTTCCTACCTTCTTAATTGAGGTGTAGGAGGAGACAAGTGTGTGATTGTGTGTGTGTGTGTGTCTGTCTATGTAAGTAACTATCAACCTTTCGAATGTGTGAGGAGGAGTAATTTAGGATATATGTGTGTTCCTAAATGGAGGAAGAGGGTAGAGTTTCTGTCTGTCTATTTATATTTCTATCTGTCTGTCTAATGGAGGAATCCTCCCAAGACTCATCTGACCTGGGGGGATGCCAATTGCCACCCTGAATCAGCAGGGGGCGCCCCCAGAGCATGCTGCGGAGTACACTGGGTGGAAATTCACAGGCTTGCCTGGGCAGCCCGTGCCCCCCGCATTCGCCATCTCTGCAGCCGCCCCGGCCCCGCCCCCGCCCCGCCCCCTGACCACCCCGCTACCGCATCCCGGGTGCAGGCCTACAGGGAGATGTGCATCTCCTGTACCTAGAGTAGCAGAGACCGACTCCAGGACCGGCCAAAGAGGAGATGGGAGCAAATACACGGGCTTGGTGGGGCAGCCCCGCCTCCTCACTGCAGCCTCTGGATGCACAGCGCTCGCCTCCGGGGGCAGGTGGACATGGAAACACGCATGCTGTGATCCTGGGGCAGGAGAGGCCGCCCCCAGGCCAGGCTGCTGTGGAGATGGGAGCAAACTGATCACCTAACCCGAGGCAGTCTGCCTCCCGCGGCGTCCCTTTATCCTGAACTCACCTCGCCATCATCCCAGGACCGTGCTGACAAGGACACCTAAATCCCTCAAACCTGGGCTAGCAGAGGTCGCCCCGAGGCCAGGAGAGGGGCAGATGGGAGGAAAATGACCAAGCCGGCGAGGCAGCCCCCTGAGCTGCTGTGCCGCCTCTTCTCTGCCCCCGACCCCTTCTCCTGACCTCACCACGCCCGCTCTCAGGAGCAGGCTGACTTCAATGGCTTGACTCCTACAAACGTGGGGGAGCGGACGCCGCCCCCAGGCAAGGCAGCTAGGAACATGGGACAAAGTCCCCTGGCTCGCCAGGGGCACCCTAGTCCCCGGTCACCGCCGCCGATCCCCGTCCCCAGAACGCACCCGCCTCTAGTATGTGTGTCTGTCTGACTGCCTGCCGAACTGCCTATCTATTGGAGGATTGGAGAGGCTAATTTATGTGTTTCCGTCTGTTTATCTAACGGAGGAGGAGGCGAATAGCATGTCTACATCCTTGCCTGCCTATCTATCTCTGTATGTATGTATGTATGTATGTATGTATGTATGTATGCAAGCATGTATGTAAGTATGTATGTATCTGTCAATCTATCTATCTAGAGGAGGGACAGGGGTAGGCTAGTGTGTCTTTTTATGTTTCTGTCTTTTGAAGGAGGAGTTTAGTTTGTCACTCTTCCTGTCTACCTGGTTAAGGAAGCAGATGAGGTCTGTGTCTGTGCGTGTGCGTGTGCGTGTGTGCGTGCGGGTCTGTCTATCTATGTATCTGTGAGTAAAGGGGCAGGAGGCTACTGTGTCTATCTATCAGTCTATATATGCGTGTCTTGGAGGAGGAGTAGGCTAGTACGTCTGTCTGTGTGTCTATCTATCAGATAACTATGTGTGTACGTATAATAGAGAAGAAGGAGGAGGCTACAGAGTCTGTCTGTCTGTCTGTCAGAGGAGGAGAAGACTCGTCTGTCTGTCTATGTGTCTGTGATCCTCTCTCGATCTGTATCTACTAAAGAAGAAGGAGGTGGCCCGTGTATCTGGCTATCTGTGGGTCTCTCTAACAGGAGAAGGTAGAGGCTAGTGTGTGTATCCATCAATCTTACTGACTATCTATCTAATGGAGGAAGAGAAAGAATGCATTAAGTTTGCCTAACTATTATCTAATGGAGGAGATTACTGTGTCTAAGAACCTGCCTAATTGAGGAGTAGGAAGAGGCTAGAGGGTGTGTGTGTGTGTGTGTGTGTTTATGTGTGTCTGACTATGTATGCATCTGTCTGCCTATCTAATTGAGGAGGAGCAGGAGGTTAGGACATATGGCTGTTTCTAAGTGGAGGAGGAGGCTAGTCTGTCTGTGTGTCTATTTGCCTGTCTGTCTGTCTGTCTGTCTGTCTAATGGAGGAGGCCTCCTAGGACTCGACCGACCTAGAGGGATGTCAATTGCCACCCTGAGGCAGCAGAGCGCCCACAAAGCATGCCGAGGGCTACACTGGGTGGAAATCCACAGGCTTGCCTGGGCAGCCCGTGCCCCCCGCATCCGCCCTCTCTGCAGCCGCTCCCGCCCCGCCCCTTCCCCGCCCCCTGACCACCCCGCTCCCTCCTCCCGGGAGCAGGCCTACAGGGAGATGTGCATCTCTTGTTCCTAGAGTAGCAGAAAGCGACCCCAGGACCGGCCAAGGAGGAGATGGGAGCAAATACACGGGCTCGGTGGGGCAGCCCCTCTTCCTCACTGCAGCCCAGGACGGCACCGCGCCCGCCTTCGGGGCGCAGGCTGACCTGCAAACATGCATACTGTGAACCTGGGGCAGGAGAGGACGCCCCCAGGCCAGGCCGTTGTGGAGATGGGGGCAAAGTGATCTGCTCACCCGAGGCAGTCCGCTCCCTTCGACGTCCCTGTCCCCTGAACTCATCTCGCCAGCCTCCCAGGACCTGGCTGACGAGGAGAATTAAATCCCGCATATCTGGGGTAGCAGAGGCCGCCCCCAGGCCAGGAGAATGGTAGATGGTAGGAGAATGACTAACTACCCGGGGCATCCCCCTTAGCCGCAGTGCTGCCTCCTCCTCGGCCGCCGACCTCTTCCCCGGACCGCCCCACGCCGGCTCCCAGGAACAGATGGGACTTCAAAGGCTTGAGTCCGGCGAACCTGGGAGAGCGGAGACCGCCCCTAGGCCAGGCCGCTAGGGACATGGGGGAAAATCCTCTGGCTCGCCAGGGGCACCCGAGCCCTCGGGCGCCGCCGCCGACCCCGTCCCTAGACCGCACCCTGCCTCTAGTGTGTCTGTCTGTCTGCCTGCCTGCCTGACTGCTTATCTACTGGAGGAGGGGAGAGGCTACTCTGTGTGGGTGTCTGTCGGTTTATCTAACGGAGGAGAAGACGACAAGTATGTCTCTCTGTTTCCCTGCCTATCAATCAATCAATCAATCAATCAATCAATCTTTATCTATCTATCCATCTATCTATCTATCTATCAATGTACTGGAGGCATAGGAGCAGGCTAGTGTGTCTTTTTATCTGTCCGTCTGTCTGTCGTTTGGAAGAGGACATTAGTGTGTCTATCTTCCTACCTTCTTAATTGAGGTGTAGGAGGAGACAAGTGTGTGATTGTGTGTGTGTGTGTGTCTGTCTATGTAAGTAACTATCAACCTTTCGAATGTGTGAGGAGGAGTAATTTAGGATATATGTGTGTTCCTAAATGGAGGAAGAGGGTAGAGTTTCTGTCTGTCTATTTATATTTCTATCTGTCTGTCTAATGGAGGAATCCTCCCAAGACTCATCTGACCTGGGGGGATGCCAATTGCCACCCTGAATCAGCAGGGGGCGCCCCCAGAGCATGCTGCGGAGTACACTGGGTGGAAATTCACAGGCTTGCCTGGGCAGCCCGTGCCCCCCGCATTCGCCATCTCTGCAGCCGCCCCGGCCCCGCCCCCGCCCCGCCCCCTGACCACCCCGCTACCGCATCCCGGGTGCAGGCCTACAGGGAGATGTGCATCTCCTGTACCTAGAGTAGCAGAGACCGACTCCAGGACCGGCCAAAGAGGAGATGGGAGCAAATACACGGGCTTGGTGGGGCAGCCCCGCCTCCTCACTGCAGCCTCTGGATGCACAGCGCTCGCCTCCGGGGGCAGGTGGACATGGAAACACGCATGCTGTGATCCTGGGGCAGGAGAGGCCGCCCCCAGGCCAGGCTGCTGTGGAGATGGGAGCAAACTGATCACCTAACCCGAGGCAGTCTGCCTCCCGCGGCGTCCCTTTATCCTGAACTCACCTCGCCATCATCCCAGGACCGTGCTGACAAGGACACCTAAATCCCTCAAACCTGGGCTAGCAGAGGTCGCCCCGAGGCCAGGAGAGGGGCAGATGGGAGGAAAATGACCAAGCCGGCGAGGCAGCCCCCTGAGCTGCTGTGCCGCCTCTTCTCTGCCCCCGACCCCTTCTCCTGACCTCACCACGCCCGCTCTCAGGAGCAGGCTGACTTCAATGGCTTGACTCCTACAAACGTGGGGGAGCGGACGCCGCCCCCAGGCAAGGCAGCTAGGAACATGGGACAAAGTCCCCTGGCTCGCCAGGGGCACCCTAGTCCCCGGTCACCGCCGCCGATCCCCGTCCCCAGAACGCACCCGCCTCTAGTATGTGTGTCTGTCTGACTGCCTGCCGAACTGCCTATCTATTGGAGGATTGGAGAGGCTAATTTATGTGTTTCCGTCTGTTTATCTAACGGAGGAGGAGGCGAATAGCATGTCTACATCCTTGCCTGCCTATCTATCTCTGTATGTATGTATGTATGTATGTATGTATGTATGCAAGCATGTATGTAAGTATGTATGTATCTGTCAATCTATCTATCTAGAGGAGGGACAGGGGTAGGCTAGTGTGTCTTTTTATGTTTCTGTCTTTTGAAGGAGGAGTTTAGTTTGTCACTCTTCCTGTCTACCTGGTTAAGGAAGCAGATGAGGTCTGTGTCTGTGCGTGTGCGTGTGCGTGTGTGCGTGCGGGTCTGTCTATCTATGTATCTGTGAGTAAAGGGGCAGGAGGCTACTGTGTCTATCTATCAGTCTATATATGCGTGTCTTGGAGGAGGAGTAGGCTAGTACGTCTGTCTGTGTGTCTATCTATCAGATAACTATGTGTGTACGTATAATAGAGAAGAAGGAGGAGGCTACAGAGTCTGTCTGTCTGTCTGTCAGAGGAGGAGAAGACTCGTCTGTCTGTCTATGTGTCTGTGATCCTCTCTCGATCTGTATCTACTAAAGAAGAAGGAGGTGGCCCGTGTATCTGGCTATCTGTGGGTCTCTCTAACAGGAGAAGGTAGAGGCTAGTGTGTGTATCCATCAATCTTACTGACTATCTATCTAATGGAGGAAGAGAAAGAATGCATTAAGTTTGCCTAACTATTATCTAATGGAGGAGATTACTGTGTCTAAGAACCTGCCTAATTGAGGAGTAGGAAGAGGCTAGAGGGTGTGTGTGTGTGTGTGTGTGTTTATGTGTGTCTGACTATGTATGCATCTGTCTGCCTATCTAATTGAGGAGGAGCAGGAGGTTAGGACATATGGCTGTTTCTAAGTGGAGGAGGAGGCTAGTCTGTCTGTGTGTCTATTTGCCTGTCTGTCTGTCTGTCTGTCTGTCTAATGGAGGAGGCCTCCTAGGACTCGACCGACCTAGAGGGATGTCAATTGCCACCCTGAGGCAGCAGAGCGCCCACAAAGCATGCCGAGGGCTACACTGGGTGGAAATCCACAGGCTTGCCTGGGCAGCCCGTGCCCCCCGCATCCGCCCTCTCTGCAGCCGCTCCCGCCCCGCCCCTTCCCCGCCCCCTGACCACCCCGCTCCCTCCTCCCGGGAGCAGGCCTACAGGGAGATGTGCATCTCTTGTTCCTAGAGTAGCAGAAAGCGACCCCAGGACCGGCCAAGGAGGAGATGGGAGCAAATACACGGGCTCGGTGGGGCAGCCCCTCTTCCTCACTGCAGCCCAGGACGGCACCGCGCCCGCCTTCGGGGCGCAGGCTGACCTGCAAACATGCATACTGTGAACCTGGGGCAGGAGAGGACGCCCCCAGGCCAGGCCGTTGTGGAGATGGGGGCAAAGTGATCTGCTCACCCGAGGCAGTCCGCTCCCTTCGACGTCCCTGTCCCCTGAACTCATCTCGCCAGCCTCCCAGGACCTGGCTGACGAGGAGAATTAAATCCCGCATATCTGGGGTAGCAGAGGCCGCCCCCAGGCCAGGAGAATGGTAGATGGTAGGAGAATGACTAACTACCCGGGGCATCCCCCTTAGCCGCAGTGCTGCCTCCTCCTCGGCCGCCGACCTCTTCCCCGGACCGCCCCACGCCGGCTCCCAGGAACAGATGGGACTTCAAAGGCTTGAGTCCGGCGAACCTGGGAGAGCGGAGACCGCCCCTAGGCCAGGCCGCTAGGGACATGGGGGAAAATCCTCTGGCTCGCCAGGGGCACCCGAGCCCTCGGGCGCCGCCGCCGACCCCGTCCCTAGACCGCACCCTGCCTCTAGTGTGTCTGTCTGTCTGCCTGCCTGCCTGACTGCTTATCTACTGGAGGAGGGGAGAGGCTACTCTATGTGGGTGTCTGTCGGTTTATCTAACGGAGGAGAAGACGACAAGTATGTCTCTCTGTTTCCCTGCCTATCAATCAATCAATCAATCAATCAATCAATCAATCTTTATCTATCTATCCATCTATCTATCTATCTATCAATGTACTGGAGGCATAGGAGCAGGCTAGTGTGTCTTTTTATCTGTCCGTCTGTCTGTCGTTTGGAAGAGGACATTAGTGTGTCTATCTAGCTACGTTCTTAATTGAGGTGTAGGAGGAGACAAGTGTGTGATTGTGTGTGTCTGTGTGTGTGTGTCTGTCTGTCTTTGTATGTAACTATCTACCTATGTAACGGTCGAGGAGGAGTAATTTAGGATGTATGTGTGTTTCCAAATGGAGGAAGAGGGTAGCGTTTCTCTCTCTCTCTTTATCTTTTTGTCTGTCTAATGGAGGAATCCTCCCAGGACTTGATGGACATGGAGGGATGCCAATTGCCACCCTGAGGCAGCAGAGGGCGCCCCCAGAGCACGCTGAGGGGTACACTGGGTGGAAGTCCACAGGCTTGCCTGGGCAGCCCGCGCCCACCCCGCATCCGCGCTCTCTGAGGCCGCTCCCGCCCCGCCCCTTCCCCGCCCCCTGACCACCCCGCTCCCTCCTACCTGAAGCAGGCCTAAACGAAGATGTGCATCACCTGTACCTACAGTAGCAGATTCCAACCCCAGGACCGGCCAAGAGGGAGATGGGAGCAAATACACGGGCTCGGTGTGGCAGCCCCGCCTCCTCCCTGTAGCCTCTGACCGCAGAGTACCCGCCTCCGGGGTCAGATGGACATGGAAACATGCATGCTGTGATCCTGGGGCAGGAGAGGGCGACCCCAGGCCGGGCTGTTTCGGAGATGGGAGCAAACTGACCAGCTAACCCTAGGCAGTCTGCCTCCCGAGTCGTCCCTTTATCCTGAACTCACCTCGCCATCATCCTAGGACCTGCTGACAAGTAGACTTAAATCCCTCAAACCTGGGCTAGCAGAGGTCGCCCCGAGGCCAGGAGAGCGGCAGATGGGAGGAAAATGACCAAGTCGGCGAGGCATCCCCCTTACCTGCTGTGCAGCCTCTTCTCTGCCCCCGACCTCTACCCCTGACTTCACAAGCTTGCTCCCAAGAGCAGAGTGACATCAAAGGCTTGAGTCCTGCAAACTTGGGGGAGTGGAGGCCGCCCCCAAGCCAGGCTGCTGGGGACATGGGAGAAAATCCTCTGGCTCACCAGGGGCACCCGAGTCCTCGGGCGCCGCCGCCGACCCCGTCCCTAGAGCGCACTCCGCCTCTAGTGCGTCTGTCTGTCTGACTGCCGGCCTGACTGCTTATCTACTGGAGGAGGGGAGAGGCTACTCTATGTGGGTGTCTGTCTGTTTATCTAACGGAGAAGACGACGACTAGTATGTCTCTATATTTCCCTGCCTATCTATCTATCTATCTATCTATCTATCTATCTATCTATCTATCTATGTACTGGAGGCATAGGAGCAGGCTACTGTGTCTTTTTATCTGTCTGTCTGTCTGTCGTTTGGAAGAGGACATTAGTGTGTCTATCTTCCTACCTTCTTAATTGAGGTGTAGGAGGAGACAATTGTGTGATTGTGTGTGTGTGTGTGTCTGTCTATGTAAGTAACTATCAACCTTTCGAATGTGTGAGGAGGAGTAATTTAGGATATATGTGTGTTCCTAAATGGAGGAAGAGGGTAGAGTTTCTGTCTGTCTATTTATATTTCTATCTGTCTGTCTAATGGAGGAATCCTCCCAAGACTCATCTGACCTGGGGGGATGCCAATTGCCACCCTGAATCAGCAGGGGGCGCCCCCAGAGCATGCTGCGGAGTACACTGGGTGGAAATTCACAGGCTTGCCTGGGCAGCCCGTGCCCCCCGCATTCGCCATCTCTGCAGCCGCCCCGGCCCCGCCCCCGCCCCGCCCCCTGACCACCCCGCTACCGCATCCCGGGTGCAGGCCTACAGGGAGATGTGCATCTCCTGTACCTAGAGTAGCAGAGACCGACTCCAGGACCGGCCAAAGAGGAGATGGGAGCAAATACACGGGCTTGGTGGGGCAGCCCCGCCTCCTCACTGCAGCCTCTGGATGCACAGCGCTCGCCTCCGGGGGCAGGTGGACATGGAAACACGCATGCTGTGATCCTGGGGCAGGAGAGGCCGCCCCCAGGCCAGGCTGCTGTGGAGATGGGAGCAAACTGATCACCTAACCCGAGGCAGTCTGCCTCCCGCGGCGTCCCTTTATCCTGAACTCACCTCGCCATCATCCCAGGACCGTGCTGACAAGGACACCTAAATCCCTCAAACCTGGGCTAGCAGAGGTCGCCCCGAGGCCAGGAGAGGGGCAGATGGGAGGAAAATGACCAAGCCGGCGAGGCAGCCCCCTGAGCTGCTGTGCCGCCTCTTCTCTGCCCCCGACCCCTTCTCCTGACCTCACCACGCCCGCTCTCAGGAGCAGGCTGACTTCAATGGCTTGACTCCTACAAACGTGGGGGAGCGGACGCCGCCCCCAGGCAAGGCAGCTAGGAACATGGGACAAAGTCCCCTGGCTCGCCAGGGGCACCCTAGTCCCCGGTCACCGCCGCCGATCCCCGTCCCCAGAACGCACCCGCCTCTAGTATGTGTGTCTGTCTGACTGCCTGCCGAACTGCCTATCTATTGGAGGATTGGAGAGGCTAATTTATGTGTTTCCGTCTGTTTATCTAACGGAGGAGGAGGCGAATAGCATGTCTACATCCTTGCCTGCCTATCTATCTCTGTATGTATGTATGTATGTATGTATGTATGCAAGCATGTATGTAAGTATGTATGTATCTGTCAATCTATCTATCTAGAGGAGGGACAGGGGTAGGCTAGTGTGTCTTTTTATGTTTCTGTCTTTTGAAGGAGGAGTTTAGTTTGTCACTCTTCCTGTCTACCTGGTTAAGGAAGCAGATGAGGTCTGTGTCTGTGCGTGTGCGTGTGCGTGTGCGCGTGCGGGTCTGTCTATCTATGTATCTGTGAGTAAAGGGGCAGGAGGCTACTGTGTCTATCTATCAGTCTATATATGCGTGTCTTGGAGGAGGAGTAGGCTAGTACGTCTGTCTGTGTGTCTATCTATCAGATAACTATGTGTGTACGTATAATAGAGAAGAAGGAGGAGGCTACAGAGTCTGTCTGTCTGTCTGTCAGAGGAGGAGAAGACTCGTCTGTCTGTCTATGTGTCTGTGATCCTCTCTCGATCTGTATCTACTAAAGAAGAAGGAGGTGGCCCGTGTATCTGGCTATCTGTGGGTCTCTCTAACAGGAGAAGGTAGAGGCTAGTGTGTGTATCCATCAATCTTACTGACTATCTATCTAATGGAGGAAGAGAAAGAATGCATTAAGTTTGCCTAACTATTATCTAATGGAGGAGATTACTGTGTCTAAGAACCTGCCTAATTGAGGAGTAGGAAGAGGCTAGAGGGTGTGTGTGTGTGTGTGTGTGTTTATGTGTGTCTGACTATGTATGCATCTGTCTGCCTATCTAATTGAGGAGGAGCAGGAGGTTAGGACATATGGCTGTTTCTAAGTGGAGGAGGAGGCTAGTCTGTCTGTGTGTCTATTTGCCTGTCTGTCTGTCTGTCTGTCTGTCTAATGGAGGAGGCCTCCTAGGACTCGACCGACCTAGAGGGATGTCAATTGCCACCCTGAGGCAGCAGAGCGCCCACAAAGCATGCCGAGGGCTACACTGGGTGGAAATCCACAGGCTTGCCTGGGCAGCCCGTGCCCCCCGCATCCGCCCTCTCTGCAGCCGCTCCCGCCCCGCCCCTTCCCCGCCCCCTGACCACCCCGCTCCCTCCTCCCGGGAGCAGGCCTACAGGGAGATGTGCATCTCTTGTTCCTAGAGTAGCAGAAAGCGACCCCAGGACCGGCCAAGGAGGAGATGGGAGCAAATACACGGGCTCGGTGGGGCAGCCCCTCTTCCTCACTGCAGCCCAGGACGGCACCGCGCCCGCCTTCGGGGCGCAGGCTGACCTGCAAACATGCATACTGTGAACCTGGGGCAGGAGAGGACGCCCCCAGGCCAGGCCGTTGTGGAGATGGGGGCAAAGTGATCTGCTCACCCGAGGCAGTCCGCTCCCTTCGACGTCCCTGTCCCCTGAACTCATCTCGCCAGCCTCCCAGGACCTGGCTGACGAGGAGACTTAAATCCCGCATATCTGGGGTAGCAGAGGCCGCCCCCAGGCCAGGAGAATGGTAGATGGTAGGAGAATGACTAACTACCCGGGGCATCCCCCTTAGCCGCAGTGCTGCCTCCTCCTCGGCCGCCGACCTCTTCCCCGGACCGCCCCACGCCGGCTCCCAGGAACAGATGGGACTTCAAAGGCTTGAGTCCGGCGAACCTGGGAGAGCGGAGACCGCCCCTAGGCCAGGCCGCTAGGGACATGGGGGAAAATCCTCTGGCTCGCCAGGGGCACCCGAGCCCTCGGGCGCCGCCGCCGACCCCGTCCCTAGACCGCACCCTGCCTCTAGTGTGTCTGTCTGTCTGCCTGCCTGCCTGACTGCTTATCTACTGGAGGAGGGGAGAGGCTACTCTATGTGGGTGTCTGTCGGTTTATCTAACGGAGGAGAAGACGACAAGTATGTCTCTCTGTTTCCCTGCCTATCAATCAATCAATCAATCAATCAATCAATCTTTATCTATCTATCCATCTATCTATCTATCTATCAATGTACTGGAGGCATAGGAGCAGGCTAGTGTGTCTTTTTATCTGTCCGTCTGTCTGTCGTTTGGAAGAGGACATTAGTGTGTCTATCTAGCTACGTTCTTAATTGAGGTGTAGGAGGAGACAAGTGTGTGATTGTGTGTGTCTGTGTGTGTGTGTCTGTCTGTCTTTGTATGTAACTATCTACCTATGTAACGGTCGAGGAGGAGTAATTTAGGATGTATGTGTGTTTCCAAATGGAGGAAGAGGGTAGCGTTTCTCTCTCTCTCTTTATCTTTTTGTCTGTCTAATGGAGGAATCCTCCCAGGACTTGATGGACATGGAGGGATGCCAATTGCCACCCTGAGGCAGCAGAGGGCGCCCCCAGAGCACGCTGAGGGGTACACTGGGTGGAAGTCCACAGGCTTGCCTGGGCAGCCCGCGCCCCCCCCGCATCCGCGCTCTCTGAGGCCGCTCCCGCCCCGCCCCTTCCCCGCCCCCTGACCACCCCGCTCCCTCCTACCTGAAGCAGGCCTAAACGAAGATGTGCATCACCTGTACCTACAGTAGCAGATTCCAACCCCAGGACCGGCCAAGAAGGAGATGGGAGCAAATACACGGGCTCGGTGTGGCAGCCCCGCCTCCTCCCTGTAGCCTCTGACCGCAGAGTACCCGCCTCCGGGGTCAGATGGACATGGAAACATGCATGCTGTGATCCTGGGGCAGGAGAGGGCGACCCCAGGCCGGGCTGTTTCGGAGATGGGAGCAAACTGACCAGCTAACCCTAGGCAGTCTGCCTCCCGAGTCGTCCCTTTATCCTGAACTCACCTCGCCATCATCCTAGGACCTGCTGACAAGTAGACTTAAATCCCTCAAACCTGGGCTAGCAGAGGTCGCCCCGAGGCCAGGAGAGCGGCAGATGGGAGGAAAATGACCAAGTCGGCGAGGCATCCCCCTTACCTGCTGTGCAGCCTCTTCTCTGCCCCCGACCTCTACCCCTGACTTCACAAGCTTGCTCCCAAGAGCAGAGTGACATCAAAGGCTTGAGTCCTGCAAACTTGGGGGAGTGGAGGCCGCCCCCAAGCCAGGCTGCTGGGGACATGGGAGAAAATCCTCTGGCTCACCAGGGGCACCCGAGTCCTCGGGCGCCGCCGCCGACCCCGTCCCTAGAGCGCACTCCGCCTCTAGTGCGTCTGTCTGTCTGACTGCCGGCCTGACTGCTTATCTACTGGAGGAGGGGAGAGGCTACTCTATGTGGGTGTCTGTCTGTTTATCTAACGGAGAAGACGACGACTAGTATGTCTCTATATTTCCCTGCCTATCTATCTATCTATCTATCTATCTATGTACTGGAGGCATAGGAGCAGGCTACTGTGTCTTTTTATCTGTCTGTCTGTCTGTCGTTTGGAAGAGGACATTAGTGTGTCTATCTTCCTACCTTCTTAATTGAGGTGTAGGAGGAGACAAGTGTGTGATTGTGTGTGTGTGTGTGTCTGTCTATGTAAGTAACTATCAACCTTTCGAATGTGTGAGGAGGAGTAATTTAGGATATATGTGTGTTCCTAAATGGAGGAAGAGGGTAGAGTTTCTGTCTGTCTATTTATATTTCTATCTGTCTGTCTAATGGAGGAATCCTCCCAAGACTCATCTGACCTGGGGGGATGCCAATTGCCACCCTGAATCAGCAGGGGGCGCCCCCAGAGCATGCTGCGGAGTACACTGGGTGGAAATTCACAGGCTTGCCTGGGCAGCCCGTGCCCCCCGCATTCGCCATCTCTGCAGCCGCCCCGGCCCCGCCCCCGCCCCGCCCCCTGACCACCCCGCTACCGCATCCCGGGTGCAGGCCTACAGGGAGATGTGCATCTCCTGTACCTAGAGTAGCAGAGACCGACTCCAGGACCGGCCAAAGAGGAGATGGGAGCAAATACACGGGCTTGGTGGGGCAGCCCCGCCTCCTCACTGCAGCCTCTGGATGCACAGCGCTCGCCTCCGGGGGCAGGTGGACATGGAAACACGCATGCTGTGATCCTGGGGCAGGAGAGGCCGCCCCCAGGCCAGGCTGCTGTGGAGATGGGAGCAAACTGATCACCTAACCCGAGGCAGTCTGCCTCCCGCGGCGTCCCTTTATCCTGAACTCACCTCGCCATCATCCCAGGACCGTGCTGACAAGGACACCTAAATCCCTCAAACCTGGGCTAGCAGAGGTCGCCCCGAGGCCAGGAGAGGGGCAGATGGGAGGAAAATGACCAAGCCGGCGAGGCAGCCCCCTGAGCTGCTGTGCCGCCTCTTCTCTGCCCCCGACCCCTTCTCCTGACCTCACCACGCCCGCTCTCAGGAGCAGGCTGACTTCAATGGCTTGACTCCTACAAACGTGGGGGAGCGGACGCCGCCCCCAGGCAAGGCAGCTAGGAACATGGGACAAAGTCCCCTGGCTCGCCAGGGGCACCCTAGTCCCCGGTCACCGCCGCCGATCCCCGTCCCCAGAACGCACCCGCCTCTAGTCTGTGTGTCTGTCTGACTGCCTGCCGAACTGCCTATCTATTGGAGGATTGGAGAGGCTAATTTATGTGTTTCCGTCTGTTTATCTAACGGAGGAGGAGGCGAATAGCATGTCTACATCCTTGCCTGCCTATCTATCTCTGTATGTATGTATGTATGTATGTATGCAAGCATGTATGTAAGTATGTATGTATCTGTCGATCTATCTATCTAGAGGAGGGACAGGGGTAGGCTAGTGTGTCTTTTTATGTTTCTGTCTTTTGAAGGAGGAGTTTAGTTTGTCACTCTTCCTGTCTACCTGGTTAAGGAAGCAGATGAGGTCTGTGTCTGTGCGTGTGCGTGTGCGTGTGCGTGTGTGCGTGCGGGTCTGTCTATCTATGTATCTGTGAGTAAAGGGGCAGGAGGCTACTGTGTCTATCTATCAGTCTATATATGCGTGTCTTGGAGGAGGAGTAGGCTAGTACGTCTGTCTGTGTGTCTATCTATCAGATAACTATGTGTGTACGTATAATAGAGAAGAAGGAGGAGGCTACAGAGTCTGTCTGTCTGTCTGTCAGAGGAGGAGAAGACTCGTCTGTCTGTCTATGTGTCTGTGATCCTCTCTCGATCTGTATCTACTAAAGAAGAAGGAGGTGGCCCGTGTATCTGGCTATCTGTGGGTCTCTCTAACAGGAGAAGGTAGAGGCTAGTGTGTGTATCCATCAATCTTACTGACTATCTATCTAATGGAGGAAGAGAAAGAATGCATTAAGTTTGCCTAACTATTATCTAATGGAGGAGATTACTGTGTCTAAGAACCTGCCTAATTGAGGAGTAGGAAGAGGCTAGAGGGTGTGTGTGTGTGTGTGTGTGTTTATGTGTGTCTGACTATGTATGTATCTGTCTGCCTATCTAATTGAGGAGGAGCAGGAGGTTAGGACATATGGCTGTTTCTAAGTGGAGGAGGAGGCTAGTCTGTCTGTGTGTCTATTTGCCTGTCTGTCTGTCTGTCTGTCTGTCTAATGGAGGAGGCCTCCTAGGACTCGACCGACCTAGAGGGATGTCAATTGCCACCCTGAGGCAGCAGAGCGCCCACAAAGCATGGCGAGGGCTACACTGGGTGGAAATCCACAGGCTTGCCTGGGCAGCCCGTGCCCCCCGCATCCGCCCTCTCTGCAGCCGCTCCCGCCCCGCCCCTTCCCCGCCCCCTGACCACCCCGCTCCCTCCTCCCGGGAGCAGGCCTACAGGGAGATGTGCATCTCTTGTTCCTAGAGTAGCAGAAAGCGACCCCAGGACCGGCCAAGGAGGAGATGGGAGCAAATACACGGGCTCGGTGGGGCAGCCCCTCTTCCTCACTGCAGCCCAGGACGGCACCGCGCCCGCCTTCGGGGCGCAGGCTGACCTGCAAACATGCATACTGTGAACCTGGGGCAGGAGAGGACGCCCCCAGGCCAGGCCGTTGTGGAGATGGGGGCAAAGTGATCTGCTCACCCGAGGCAGTCCGCTCCCTTCGACGTCCCTGTCCCCTGAACTCATCTCGCCAGCCTCCCAGGACCTGGCTGACGAGGAGACTTAAATCCCGCATATCTGGGGTAGCAGAGGCCGCCCCCAGGCCAGGAGAATGGTAGATGGTAGGAGAATGACTAACTACCCGGGGCATCCCCCTTAGCCGCAGTGCTGCCTCCTCCTCGGCCGCCGACCTCTTCCCCGGACCGCCCCACGCCGGCTCCCAGGAACAGATGGGACTTCAAAGGCTTGAGTCCGGCGAACCTGGGAGAGCGGAGACCGCCCCTAGGCCAGGCCGCTAGGGACATGGGGGAAAATCCTCTGGCTCGCCAGGGGCACCCGAGCCCTCGGGCGCCGCCGCCGACCCCGTCCCTAGACCGCACCCTGCCTCTAGTGTGTCTGTCTGTCTGCCTGCCTGCCTGACTGCTTATCTACTGGAGGAGGGGAGAGGCTACTCTATGTGGGTGTCTGTCGGTTTATCTAACGGAGGAGAAGACGACAAGTATGTCTCTCTGTTTCCCTGCCTATCAATCAATCAATCAATCAATCAATCAATCAATCAATCAATCTTTATCTATCTATCCATCTATCTATCTATCTATCAATGTACTGGAGGCATAGGAGCAGGCTAGTGTGTCTTTTTATCTGTCCGTCTGTCTGTCGTTTGGAAGAGGACATTAGTGTGTCTATCTAGCTACGTTCTTAATTGAGGTGTAGGAGGAGACAAGTGTGTGATTGTGTGTGTCTGTGTGTGTGTGTCTGTCTGTCTTTGTATGTAACTATCTACCTATGTAACGGTCGAGGAGGAGTAATTTAGGATGTATGTGTGTTTCCAAATGGAGGAAGAGGGTAGCGTTTCTCTCTCTCTCTTTATCTTTTTGTCTGTCTAATGGAGGAATCCTCCCAGGACTTGATGGACATGGAGGGATGCCAATTGCCACCCTGAGGCAGCAGAGGGCGCCCCCAGAGCACGCTGAGGGGTACACTGGGTGGAAGTCCACAGGCTTGCCTGGGCAGCCCGCGCCCACCCCGCATCCGCGCTCTCTGAGGCCGCTCCCGCCCCGCCCCTTCCCCGCCCCCTGACCACCCCGCTCCCTCCTACCTGAAGCAGGCCTAAACGAAGATGTGCATCACCTGTACCTACAGTAGCAGATTCCAACCCCAGGACCGGCCAAGAGGGAGATGGGAGCAAATACACGGGCTCGGTGTGGCAGCCCCGCCTCCTCCCTGTAGCCTCTGACCGCAGAGTACCCGCCTCCGGGGTCAGATGGACATGGAAACATGCATGCTGTGATCCTGGGGCAGGAGAGGGCGACCCCAGGCCGGGCTGTTTCGGAGATGGGAGCAAACTGACCAGCTAACCCTAGGCAGTCTGCCTCCCGAGTCGTCCCTTTATCCTGAACTCACCTCGCCATCATCCTAGGACCTGCTGACAAGTAGACTTAAATCCCTCAAACCTGGGCTAGCAGAGGTCGCCCCGAGGCCAGGAGAGCGGCAGATGGGAGGAAAATGACCAAGTCGGCGAGGCATCCCCCTTACCTGCTGTGCAGCCTCTTCTCTGCCCCCGACCTCTACCCCTGACTTCACAAGCTTGCTCCCAAGAGCAGAGTGACATCAAAGGCTTGAGTCCTGCAAACTTGGGGGAGTGGAGGCCGCCCCCAAGCCAGGCTGCTGGGGACATGGGAGAAAATCCTCTGGCTCACCAGGGGCACCCGAGTCCTCGGGCGCCGCCGCCGACCCCGTCCCTAGAGCGCACTCCGCCTCTAGTGCGTCTGTCTGTCTGACTGCCGGCCTGACTGCTTATCTACTGGAGGAGGGGAGAGGCTACTCTATGTGGGTGTCTGTCTGTTTATCTAACGGAGAAGACGACGACTAGTATGTCTCTATATTTCCCTGCCTATCTATCTATCTATCTATCTATCTATCTATCTATCTATCTATGTACTGGAGGCATAGGAGCAGGCTACTGTGTCTTTTTATCTGTCTGTCTGTCTGTCGTTTGGAAGAGGACATTAGTGTGTCTATCTTCCTACCTTCTTAACTGAGGTGTAGGAGGAGACAAGTGTGTGATTGTGTGTGTGTGTGTGTCTGTCTATGTAAGTAACTATCAACCTTTCGAATGTGTGAGGAGGAGTAATTTAGGATATATGTGTGTTCCTAAATGGAGGAAGAGGGTAGAGTTTCTGTCTGTCTATTTATATTTCTATCTGTCTGTCTAATGGAGGAATCCTCCCAAGACTCATCTGACCTGGGGGGATGCCAATTGCCACCCTGAATCAGCAGGGGGCGCCCCCAGAGCATGCTGCGGAGTACACTGGGTGGAAATTCACAGGCTTGCCTGGGCAGCCCGTGCCCCCCGCATTCGCCATCTCTGCAGCCGCCCCGGCCCCGCCCCCGCCCCGCCCCCTGACCACCCCGCTACCGCATCCCGGGTGCAGGCCTACAGGGAGATGTGCATCTCCTGTACCTAGAGTAGCAGAGACCGACTCCAGGACCGGCCAAAGAGGAGATGGGAGCAAATACACGGGCTTGGTGGGGCAGCCCCGCCTCCTCACTGCAGCCTCTGGATGCACAGCGCTCGCCTCCGGGGGCAGGTGGACATGGAAACACGCATGCTGTGATCCTGGGGCAGGAGAGGCCGCCCCCAGGCCAGGCTGCTGTGGAGATGGGAGCAAACTGATCACCTAACCCGAGGCAGTCTGCCTCCCGCGGCGTCCCTTTATCCTGAACTCACCTCGCCATCATCCCAGGACCGTGCTGACAAGGACACCTAAATCCCTCAAACCTGGGCTAGCAGAGGTCGCCCCGAGGCCAGGAGAGGGGCAGATGGGAGGAAAATGACCAAGCCGGCGAGGCAGCCCCCTGAGCTGCTGTGCCGCCTCTTCTCTGCCCCCGACCCCTTCTCCTGACCTCACCACGCCCGCTCTCAGGAGCAGGCTGACTTCAATGGCTTGACTCCTACAAACGTGGGGGAGCGGACGCCGCCCCCAGGCAAGGCAGCTAGGAACATGGGACAAAGTCCCCTGGCTCGCCAGGGGCACCCTAGTCCCCGGTCACCGCCGCCGATCCCCGTCCCCAGAACGCACCCGCCTCTAGTATGTGTGTCTGTCTGACTGCCTGCCGAACTGCCTATCTATTGGAGGATTGGAGAGGCTAATTTATGTGTTTCCGTCTGTTTATCTAACGGAGGAGGAGGCGAATAGCATGTCTACATCCTTGCCTGCCTATCTATCTCTGTATGTATGTATGTATGTATGTATGTATGCAAGCATGTATGTAAGTATGTATGTATCTGTCAATCTATCTATCTAGAGGAGGGACAGGGGTAGGCTAGTGTGTCTTTTTATGTTTCTGTCTTTTGAAGGAGGAGTTTAGTTTGTCACTCTTCCTGTCTACCTGGTTAAGGAAGCAGATGAGGTCTGTGTCTGTGCGTGTGCGTGTGCGTGTGCGCGTGCGGGTCTGTCTATCTATGTATCTGTGAGTAAAGGGGCAGGAGGCTACTGTGTCTATCTATCAGTCTATATATGCGTGTCTTGGAGGAGGAGTAGGCTAGTACGTCTGTCTGTGTGTCTATCTATCAGATAACTATGTGTGTACGTATAATAGAGAAGAAGGAGGAGGCTACAGAGTCTGTCTGTCTGTCTGTCAGAGGAGGAGAAGACTCGTCTGTCTGTCTATGTGTCTGTGATCCTCTCTCGATCTGTATCTACTAAAGAAGAAGGAGGTGGCCCGTGTATCTGGCTATCTGTGGGTCTCTCTAACAGGAGAAGGTAGAGGCTAGTGTGTGTATCCATCAATCTTACTGACTATCTATCTAATGGAGGAAGAGAAAGAATGCATTAAGTTTGCCTAACTATTATCTAATGGAGGAGATTACTGTGTCTAAGAACCTGCCTAATTGAGGAGTAGGAAGAGGCTAGAGGGTGTGTGTGTGTGTGTGTGTGTTTATGTGTGTCTGACTATGTATGCATCTGTCTGCCTATCTAATTGAGGAGGAGCAGGAGGTTAGGACATATGGCTGTTTCTAAGTGGAGGAGGAGGCTAGTCTGTCTGTGTGTCTATTTGCCTGTCTGTCTGTCTGTCTGTCTGTCTAATGGAGGAGGCCTCCTAGGACTCGACCGACCTAGAGGGATGTCAATTGCCACCCTGAGGCAGCAGAGCGCCCACAAAGCATGCCGAGGGCTACACTGGGTGGAAATCCACAGGCTTGCCTGGGCAGCCCGTGCCCCCCGCATCCGCCCTCTCTGCAGCCGCTCCCGCCCCGCCCCTTCCCCGCCCCCTGACCACCCCGCTCCCTCCTCCCGGGAGCAGGCCTACAGGGAGATGTGCATCTCTTGTTCCTAGAGTAGCAGAAAGCGACCCCAGGACCGGCCAAGGAGGAGATGGGAGCAAATACACGGGCTCGGTGGGGCAGCCCCTCTTCCTCACTGCAGCCCAGGACGGCACCGCGCCCGCCTTCGGGGCGCAGGCTGACCTGCAAACATGCATACTGTGAACCTGGGGCAGGAGAGGACGCCCCCAGGCCAGGCCGTTGTGGAGATGGGGGCAAAGTGATCTGCTCACCCGAGGCAGTCCGCTCCCTTCGACGTCCCTGTCCCCTGAACTCATCTCGCCAGCCTCCCAGGACCTGGCTGACGAGGAGACTTAAATCCCGCATATCTGGGGTAGCAGAGGCCGCCCCCAGGCCAGGAGAATGGTAGATGGTAGGAGAATGACTAACTACCCGGGGCATCCCCCTTAGCCGCAGTGCTGCCTCCTCCTCGGCCGCCGACCTCTTCCCCGGACCGCCCCACGCCGGCTCCCAGGAACAGATGGGACTTCAAAGGCTTGAGTCCGGCGAACCTGGGAGAGCGGAGACCGCCCCTAGGCCAGGCCGCTAGGGACATGGGGGAAAATCCTCTGGCTCGCCAGGGGCACCCGAGCCCTCGGGCGCCGCCGCCGACCCCGTCCCTAGACCGCACCCTGCCTCTAGTGTGTCTGTCTGTCTGCCTGCCTGCCTGACTGCTTATCTACTGGAGGAGGGGAGAGGCTACTCTATGTGGGTGTCTGTCGGTTTATCTAACGGAGGAGAAGACGACAAGTATGTCTCTCTGTTTCCCTGCCTATCAATCAATCAATCAATCAATCAATCAATCAATCTTTATCTATCTATCCATCTATCTATCTATCTATCAATGTACTGGAGGCATAGGAGCAGGCTAGTGTGTCTTTTTATCTGTCCGTCTGTCTGTCGTTTGGAAGAGGACATTAGTGTGTCTATCTAGCTACGTTCTTAATTGAGGTGTAGGAGGAGACAAGTGTGTGATTGTGTGTGTCTGTGTGTGTGTGTCTGTCTGTCTTTGTATGTAACTATCTACCTATGTAACGGTCGAGGAGGAGTAATTTAGGATGTATGTGTGTTTCCAAATGGAGGAAGAGGGTAGCGTTTCTCTCTCTCTCTTTATCTTTTTGTCTGTCTAATGGAGGAATCCTCCCAGGACTTGATGGACATGGAGGGATGCCAATTGCCACCCTGAGGCAGCAGAGGGCGCCCCCAGAGCACGCTGAGGGGTACACTGGGTGGAAGTCCACAGGCTTGCCTGGGCAGCCCGCGCCCCCCCCGCATCCGCGCTCTCTGAGGCCGCTCCCGCCCCGCCCCTTCCCCGCCCCCTGACCACCCCGCTCCCTCCTACCTGAAGCAGGCCTAAACGAAGATGTGCATCACCTGTACCTACAGTAGCAGATTCCAACCCCAGGACCGGCCAAGAGGGAGATGGGAGCAAATACACGGGCTCGGTGTGGCAGCCCCGCCTCCTCCCTGTAGCCTCTGACCGCAGAGTACCCGCCTCCGGGGTCAGATGGACATGGAAACATGCATGCTGTGATCCTGGGGCAGGAGAGGGCGACCCCAGGCCGGGCTGTTTCGGAGATGGGAGCAAACTGACCAGCTAACCCTAGGCAGTCTGCCTCCCGAGTCGTCCCTTTATCCTGAACTCACCTCGCCATCATCCTAGGACCTGCTGACAAGTAGACTTAAATCCCTCAAACCTGGGCTAGCAGAGGTCGCCCCGAGGCCAGGAGAGCGGCAGATGGGAGGAAAATGACCAAGTCGGCGAGGCATCCCCCTTACCTGCTGTGCAGCCTCTTCTCTGCCCCCGACCTCTACCCCTGACTTCACAAGCTTGCTCCCAAGAACAGAGTGACATCAAAGGCTTGAGTCCTGCAAACTTGGGGGAGTGGAGGCCGCCCCCAAGCCAGGCTGCTGGGGACATGGGAGAAAATCCTCTGGCTCACCAGGGGCACCCGAGTCCTCGGGCGCCGCCGCCGACCCCGTCCCTAGAGCGCACTCCGCCTCTAGTGCGTCTGTCTGTCTGACTGCCGGCCTGACTGCTTATCTACTGGAGGAGGGGAGAGGCTACTCTATGTGGGTGTCTGTCTGTTTATCTAACGGAGAAGACGACGACTAGTATGTCTCTATATTTCCCTGCCTATCTATCTATCTATCTATCTATCTATCTATCTATCTATCTATCTATGTACTGGAGGCATAGGAGCAGGCTACTGTGTCTTTTTATCTGTCTGTCTGTCTGTCGTTTGGAAGAGGACATTAGTGTGTCTATCTTCCTACCTTCTTAATTGAGGTGTAGGAGGAGACAAGTGTGTGATTGTGTGTGTGTGTGTGTCTGTCTATGTAAGTAACTATCAACCTTTCGAATGTGTGAGGAGGAGTAATTTAGGATATATGTGTGTTCCTAAATGGAGGAAGAGGGTAGAGTTTCTGTCTGTCTATTTATATTTCTATCTGTCTGTCTAATGGAGGAATCCTCCCAAGACTCATCTGACCTGGGGGGATGCCAATTGCCACCCTGAATCAGCAGGGGGCGCCCCCAGAGCATGCTGCGGAGTACACTGGGTGGAAATTCACAGGCTTGCCTGGGCAGCCCGTGCCCCCCGCATTCGCCATCTCTGCAGCCGCCCCGGCCCCGCCCCCGCCCCGCCCCCTGACCACCCCGCTACCGCATCCCGGGTGCAGGCCTACAGGGAGATGTGCATCTCCTGTACCTAGAGTAGCAGAGACCGACTCCAGGACCGGCCAAAGAGGAGATGGGAGCAAATACACGGGCTTGGTGGGGCAGCCCCGCCTCCTCACTGCAGCCTCTGGATGCACAGCGCTCGCCTCCGGGGGCAGGTGGACATGGAAACACGCATGCTGTGATCCTGGGGCAGGAGAGGCCGCCCCCAGGCCAGGCTGCTGTGGAGATGGGAGCAAACTGATCACCTAACCCGAGGCAGTCTGCCTCCCGCGGCGTCCCTTTATCCTGAACTCACCTCGCCATCATCCCAGGACCGTGCTGACAAGGACACCTAAATCCCTCAAACCTGGGCTAGCAGAGGTCGCCCCGAGGCCAGGAGAGGGGCAGATGGGAGGAAAATGACCAAGCCGGCGAGGCAGCCCCCTGAGCTGCTGTGCCGCCTCTTCTCTGCCCCCGACCCCTTCTCCTGACCTCACCACGCCCGCTCTCAGGAGCAGGCTGACTTCAATGGCTTGACTCCTACAAACGTGGGGGAGCGGACGCCGCCCCCAGGCAAGGCAGCTAGGAACATGGGACAAAGTCCCCTGGCTCGCCAGGGGCACCCTAGTCCCCGGTCACCGCCGCCGATCCCCGTCCCCAGAACGCACCCGCCTCTAGTATGTGTGTCTGTCTGACTGCCTGCCGAACTGCCTATCTATTGGAGGATTGGAGAGGCTAATTTATGTGTTTCCGTCTGTTTATCTAACGGAGGAGGAGGCGAATAGCATGTCTACATCCTTGCCTGCCTATCTATCTCTGTATGTATGTATGTATGTATGTATGTATGTATGTATGTATGTATGCAAGCATGTATGTAAGTATGTATGTATCTGTCGATCTATCTATCTAGAGGAGGGACAGGGGTAGGCTAGTGTGTCTTTTTATGTTTCTGTCTTTTGAAGGAGGAGTTTAGTTTGTCACTCTTCCTGTCTACCTGGTTAAGGAAGCAGATGAGGTCTGTGTCTGTGCGTGTGCGTGTGCGTGTGCGTGTGTGCGTGCGGGTCTGTCTATCTATGTATCTGTGAGTAAAGGGGCAGGAGGCTACTGTGTCTATCTATCAGTCTATATATGCGTGTCTTGGAGGAGGAGTAGGCTAGTACGTCTGTCTGTGTGTCTATCTATCAGATAACTATGTGTGTACGTATAATAGAGAAGAAGGAGGAGGCTACAGAGTCTGTCTGTCTGTCTGTCAGAGGAGGAGAAGACTCGTCTGTCTGTCTATGTGTCTGTGATCCTCTCTCGATCTGTATCTACTAAAGAAGAAGGAGGTGGCCCGTGTATCTGGCTATCTGTGGGTCTCTCTAACAGGAGAAGGTAGAGGCTAGTGTGTGTATCCATCAATCTTACTGACTATCTATCTAATGGAGGAAGAGAAAGAATGCATTAAGTTTGCCTAACTATTATCTAATGGAGGAGATTACTGTGTCTAAGAACCTGCCTAATTGAGGAGTCGGAAGAGGCTAGAGGGTGTGTGTGTGTGTGTGTGTGTGTTTATGTGTGTCTGACTATGTATGTATCTGTCTGCCTATCTAATTGAGGAGGAGCAGGAGGTTAGGACATATGGCTGTTTCTAAGTGGAGGAGGAGGCTAGTCTGTATGTGTGTCTATTTGCCTGTCTGTCTGTCTGTCTGTCTGTCTGTCTAATGGAGGAGGCCTCCTAGGACTCGACCAACCTAGAGGGATGTCAATTGCCACCCTGAGGCAGCAGAGCGCCCACAAAGCATGCCGAGGGCTACACTGGGTGGAAATCCACAGGCTTGCCTGGGCAGCCCGTGCCCCCCGCATCCGCCCTCTCTGCAGCCGCTCCCGCCCCGCCCCTTCCCCGCCCCCTGACCACCCCGCTCCCTCCTCCCGGGAGCAGGCCTACAGGGAGATGTGCATCTCTTGTTCCTAGAGTAGCAGAAAGCGACCCCAG